>NC_049229.1:19480483-19792983 GCF_011100685.1 Canis lupus familiaris | reverse complement strand
ACATGGCTCCTAAGTACACTGTTGGGAGAAAAGTGTCTTACCCGCGTGAAATGTTTTGCACCATTATTTTCTAGGTTGGGTTGTAGAAACAAGACTGTTCTAATTTATTCTCTCTTGTTTTCAGTTTAAAGGTAATATATGCTGCTTTCCTAATGTTTGATATTCAGTTGATAATATGTCAGTATTCTTTCCAAAAGATACTGTCTTCATTTGAGAAATTCCATTTTCATAAAAGGATTGAGTGTATCTAATACTAAGCATTGAGTGAGCTTAGCTGAGGAATCGTTCATCTAAAATTCATCTTCTTATAGAGAATGACTGTTTCAAATGCACAGTATTAAGCAGGCATGTATCCAGTCAAAGAATCAAACAAGTGAAAAATGAGTAAGATGAAAATGAATTTTATCTGAAATTGGTCCCAATTATTACATTTTGGATTTCATAACTACATTCTTTTTTAAAATAATAAATTCTCCTGTAATTGCATTAAAATCATTGCAACATGAAAACATGGGAGGGAAGCTGAAAGCCCAATAAAATCAGCAGAGAGATGATTTATCTCTCCTCCACTCAAAGCCATGATTGAGCCAAAAAGAATGTTAAAAAACTGTTCCATCCACTGAAACAGAGAGCTCTATATAGAATCCCAGGGAATTGAAGGGGCCAAGGCTCTTGGATAAGCAAAGTGCACTCCAACAACTTAACACAAAGCTTAGGACAGTAAATGGAGAATAGAAAGGGTAAGAATGATAGACATAATTTTCAGAGTAGTAGAAATATCTTCTGTACAAACATCTCTGGTATTTCAGGTCAATAAGTAACACAGTACTATTTTCTCAATTGTAACACATTATAATGACAAAGTGAATAACCATTAGGATAAAATCACAAAAGTATCTCATTTCTCTGCTGGGTGGGGTATTTCTACATTGTTGATAAGGAGGTAAGTTAAAGGAAGGGCTGATTTTATGGATGTTCTTCAATTATTTTACAAAAACTTGGGGCAGCTTGATCTTTAAGAATAATACAGTCATTGCTACTAGATTTTCTGGCCTTGGAGACAGCTCTACTTAAGGAAGCTAAATTAGTAGCTCTGCCTCTTGATTTACAACTCAGGTAAAATACTTCAGAGGGGATCCCAAACCCAGGATCATTCTTTTTTTTTCTGAGCTTTACAACCAGACTTTATGTAATTCCATTTAAATTATTCAAAAATCAGCAATAAAATTCCAGTAAGGCAGCAAGCAGGTACTATATACTTCTCTTAAATACCAGAACATTAGACATCAGGTTAATCTATGTGGTTTCAGAATAATGGAGTAGTCTGTTCCTGGTAACAATCCAATCAAAGATAATCTTAGTGTGCATAAAACTAAGAAGGTTAATACATCCTCTCCATCCACAGTCATAAGAAATATGTAACTATATAATATATATCATACATGTCATACATAGTATATGTATCAGGTGCCTCCATTTTGACCTCAAACTTTCTAGTTGGTTGAAAGCTTGTCTCTTGGCTAAGGTAAAAGACCCTAAGGGGAAAGCATCCCATGATGGAAACTGAAACTACCCCCTCAAGCAATAAGGACCACCCTGAGCCAACAAGACTCCATCCATAAGTGGCGGCAAGATGATGATCTCCTTAACTTTCATTGCCTATCTGCATTTACCCACTCACTTTTGCCCCCACATTTTCCTGTGTAAAACTGGACGGATTTTTAGCATTTTGGAGATAATCTTTGAGATGCTAGTTCCTGGACTTCCTGGTGTCAGTCTCACTGAAATAAATTCCTTTCTTGTTTGACCACCACTCATTTATCTGCCTTTGCATTTTGTCATCAGCAAGTGGCTGAACCTGGTCTGTTTGAGATGACCAGAGCCAGGAGCTCTTGTATTCTTGTGCCCTGCCTATAGTAAGTGGATTCCATAGAAATATTTCAGAATCATTTTGAGGCATTGGAATCAGAAAAACATGCATGAGCTTAACTGTATTGGAATTAGTTTCACAGCTAGCATTTTGGTATCCACCCAGAGTTGAACAGTAACAAAAATTAGATCAGAAATATCAATTACAATATCTCTGAAGTACTTTAAAGGCTAAACATTCAGTCCCAGGGGGAAACCAAACCCTTTAGGATACATCTTCTTTGGATGGCAAAAGGAGAATGAGGAGCAGCAGGAGGGAGATAGGTAATGATATAACACTGATGTAATAATTATTAGCATTTATTACTTATAATAATCCAGGTACTATTTTAATCACATCACATGTATTAACTCATTTTTAAATTTTTTTATAAGATTTTATTTATTTATTTGAGAGAATGTGAGCACGAGCCAGGGTAGGGGCACAGCAAGAGGAAGAAGCAGACTCCCTGCCAAGCAGGGAACCTGATGCTTAGTTGCACTTAATCCCAGGACTCGATCCCAAGACCCTGGGATCAGAACCTGAGCCAAAGGCAGACACTTAACTGACTGAGCCACCCAGGCGCCCCTGTATTAGCTTCTTTAATTCTCTGTCTGGACTGTAGGAACTACTATTGCATTTTCCAAATAAAAAAAACTTGGGCAATGAGAATAAGTACCTTGCTCAATATGACACAGTCATGTAGTATCAGAGTTGGAATCTGAACACTAGCATTCTGATAACAGTGCCTACATGAAAATGAATAATCTGACTCAGATGTGTCTAGATGAACATAGAATGAGGATTTCAAGGGAAGTAGAGATAGATCCCAAGATTTTGCATAACTGGCTGATAACCCAGTTATTAACAACAGTAAAGATAAACTAAAAGTTAACAGTAGATTCTTCTATAGTGATAGTTGTCAATGACTTCATGTTGCCACAAATAAGATGCCTATTTCTAAACTCTATAAACAGTTTATAGTTCACCCTTTGCTTAATCAAACCATGTTTTTCCCGCCATAACATTTAAAAATTTAAAAACCACATCGGGCAACAGATTAGATGATGTATGTGAATTTTTTTTGTTTAAGCCACATCTGTAATTTCTATTTTTATAATCAAAATTAGAAGTCAGAAAAGACACTTTTACACAATGATTTTGACCATGGCTTCTTAGTATAACCTGTATATACCTACCATTGTATTTGTTTACTATTCATTGCCACCATTCGCTCAACTTCTGAGCTTAAAAAAAAAAAAAAAAAAAAAAAACTAAAGGTTTACCAGATGTGATGTCACATGATGCTTTCATTTATATTATCACAAAAGGCTTATTGTATCCACTTAAAATATACTCTGTAAAGTATACTTTTAAACCATATTCTGAAATTCCAGCATTATAAATTTCATTGTCACTAATGGAAACTGCCCTGCTGAAACCCTACATGAAAGCTGCATAATGTACGCTGTAGTCTCCAGTGACTAATACGGCCTGTAACATATTGATTCACTCAGAAACAACTAATGCACTATTTTACCTAGTTTTATTATTATACTCCTTCAAAGTAAAAATATTTCTTCTGTTAAAATTAAAACTTATAGCTTAGGAAATAAAAATAAAAGCAGTTGCATTCCAACTAGTGTTTAAAGCCAATGTTGAATTTTTAAAAATGAATTATAATTTTATTTGTTAATTATACCTCAATAAATCTGGAGAAAATTATTTGAGACATATAAAGAAAAAAATGTAATAGCTATAGATTACCATCCAAGATAATTTTTCAAGATATGGAGAACTCTGCTCTGGTTTATGGGATGTCTTATGTAGTATTCCTCAAATAGCTTCTAGATTAGAAGACATTATATTTTGTTTGACACAGAACAGTCCAGGCTATACCTGATATCCCACCATTTATAGTAATCCTTTACCTACTCAAAGGTGCCCTTGTGTGGACCAAAACTATGTGGTTACTTAAAAACAACTAAATATCCACTCACCTTCCTGTTCATCAAGTTAGCGAATATTGAATTTGATCTTATTGAACAAAGTGCTGCAGCAACAAGGTTGAGGGTACCATGTATTAGCCACAATTCCATGGACATAGAGTAAATATTGTATTACTGCAGAAGAGAATTCTGAAATATAAAGCTACTGACTTGAAATGTTTCTTTGCAGTACAGATCTAAGAAGCATTCCTTAAGTAATTCTACCTTGCTGAATAATTGCTCAGATTTCTGCACTGTTTTTTTTTCTGTTTTTAATATTTGTAAAGTTGTATTCAATATAACACAAAATGACTTGCAATATGTGAACAATAATTCAAGAAATATATTTTACTGTGTTTTCTAGTCTATTCCACTTTTTAAAAAGTGATGTAATTAATTCTCTCTGAGGAATGTTAAATCAAATCTAAATACATATATGCAATTATCAAGAAACTCCTATTGCTGGTCTGGAACACCAAAAAGCGTGTAAGTAAAATTTCTTAATTGAGAGAATTAAATGTGTTGGAGAGAGTTGGGTTAGGCATTTCATTAAATATAGTTCTAGAAAAAAAATATATAGTTCTAGAGAGAAAATTATTTTAATGTAAATACAATCTATATGAACCTTTAGGAGTTCTGTGAATATTAAGGGTGCTCAATCTATCTTGAGAAGAGATGCACAGAAGATACAAGAAGAGATGGAATTCAAACTGAGATGGATTCAAAATGCCAAACTTGAAAACACTAATTATTATATAATTTTAAATAATAAATCCAATAGTTGCCCATTGCATTGTTTTCAGAAATTCATTTACTTGTATTTGCATTAACCAAAAGATTCTTAGATGTACCCCCAAAAGAGGGAGTTTTCTAATGTTTTGGGGCTGGGACCATGGTGTTAAAAATGTATACTCTTATTCAATGAAAGATTTCAACCCTAAGGTAGCCCTGTTGTAGATCTGAAATGATTGGCTGAACTGACACATCATTCTGCTAATTGGATATGATTTGGATATCCACATAATGCAAAGAAGAAGGTAAAAGAGAAGGTAATATTTGCATAGTTCTTCCTTGGAGAGTCATAACTCCATAAGATTTGTTACCTCCTCCCATGTTTCTAGGAACTACTGCTAGTCTCAAAGGAAAAAAAAAAAGTGTCTTCTCTCTGGAACACAAAGTATCACAGACAAATCCAAATCACATCCAATTAAGAGAGTGATGTGTCAGTTTTGACCAATTATTTCACTGTCTGTTTATTCCTCAGGTTAGCAAACCTGGTACCTGAATCTCTTTCTTCCTAACTCTACTTCTATGCCTCTTTAGCTGTGTCTCTATGCTCATTGGTTCATATATCATATTAAATTATTTTCTCATGTATAGTAGAGCAATAATTACTTTTAAATAAAAGAAAACAAATGTTATGGATATAAACAGCTGCACAAAATTAATTTCTTAATCTTTAGGCTCTAAGTTATATTGTCTGAGAGTAATACCATCACATTTGGCTCCCAGAGTGGATCAATTTAATCAATTTACAATAACTATTTGAAGATATTTGGTGCATAGTAAGTGATTTTAGTAAGATAAGAAAAATGCCATAGAGTACCCAATCAGTGGTGTATGTCTGTAATCAGAGGGAAGATTGAGAGGGTTTGGGAAATAGGTAACACCTGGAAAGGAGAAGTTGCCTTAACTTTAATATTGTTAGGTCATATACAGATGTTTCCTGGGTCATATGCAAACACTTGTCTTCCTTAACAGGGTTTTGCAAACATTTGACTTGGAGGAAGAATAGAGATTATTGGAAGTTAAAAGAAAACGCGTATTAAGTAAATTTGTGCGTCATGCTATATGGTGACTGAAATATACAATGCACTCTCATTTTAATCCAGTGAACTAATGAGGCAAATACTACTCACAATTGAAAATCTGATTTCTGGAAACTTTAATTGGCAGTCCTACACTCCTTTGCCAACCTCTCACTACTTAGAGGTCAGATCCCCCCCGCCCAACTCTTCAATTCAACGTTTTAAAAAATAAAGTGATTTCTGAGTTTTCAACACAAAAGGTTCAAATGAAAGACATTTTATGATCCTGATGAGAGTGACCTAAGACTGAGGGAAGCTGATTTTCCCTGCGAATCACAGAAGTTCTTTTGGTACATAATAGCCACATTTGACAGTCTCAACATTTATTAATGATCTTTCACTCACAACTAAGAAATCATATATTTTCTAGCCCTTGTTTCTGGGATGCTCTTTTAACTAAAAATAAATAAATAAATAATAAAAGTACTGTTTCCACCTTTATAGTTTTTATGCTAAAAATCCTCTAAATCTTGTGGTTGAGGCTATTGCTTATTGGGTTTGAAAGGGAGGGATACTTTACCCAGTCCCCAAATTACGAGTTTGCAACCTTTCCTCAGTAGGCTCAAGTGGAAGTCACCATGTGAGTATAAGCTAAAGAATCTGGAGGCTTCCATGAGTTATAATCAGGAAACAACAAGTTGCTCTGCACTGATACAGTAGGAATTTGATGAAACTTCAAGCTTTCTCACAGAGAATTTCAGAGAGGTAAGATTCTGGAGTTGATAACCATAAAAGCTAGAGAATAACATAAAAGAAAAGAATGTGTCTTTCTGTTATCATAGTTTTCTAAATAGGAAACAAATGATGATAAATAAAATGTAAGGCAATCAATAGCAGGTTTATCCTGAAATATATTTTTTGACTGCTATACTTGGTTCTCCTATTACCCAGCACCACTGTTACTCAAGAATCTCCTGGAGTTTACCATTCCCAACATGGAATTCACATTCAGGTTCATGAATCACTCATACTTTACTCTTTGTGACCATTCTGGCCTGGGAATCTCACCACCAAGAAGACCTTACTTTTGCATCTACTTAATCATCGCTTCAGGCAAATACTCAGCATCAACCAGAATAAAGGAAAATAGAAAAAAGTACAGAAAAAAGATGTACAGACTTATTTTTAAAGCATTTAATTTCATCTACAACACCTCAAAAGAATTTCCCTTTGAAGAGTCATGATTGGGACACCTGGGTGGCTCAGTGGTTGGGCACCTGCCTTCAGCTCAGGTTGTGATCCTGGGATGCGGGATGGAGTCCTAAATCGGGTTCCCTGCGAGGAGCCTGCTTCTCCCTCTGCCTGTCTCTGCCTCTCTCTCTCTCTCTCTCTCAGTCTATGTCTCTCATGAATAAATAAAAAAATCTTAAAAAAAAGAAGAGTCATGATTTACATCCCAAAGTATAAATTACCTAAAGCTTTAAACACTGCTTATAATATATGTTCTATTCGTGGGTCTTATTATTATGTTATTATTCTGAGACCTATAGCTGAAGTAACAAAATTAGTATGCTTCCCTGTGCACCTTGTGGCTCAGTAAGTTAAGCATCCAATTCTTGATTTTGGTACAGGCACTATCTTATGGGTCATGTGATAGAGCCTGGCATCACCCAACACCTATGCTGGAATCCGGACAGAGCTGGAATCCAGAGGCTGTTTAAAGATTCTTTCCCTTTGCCCCTCCCCCAACTCTCTCTCTCTCTAGAATAAATAAACAAATCTTTTTAAAAAAATGCTTCTCTTTCTGATGATGAAAGATACTTGTGAAAAGATATAATCTGTATATGACATCTTCAACTTCACAGTTTGAATTATTAACATAATTGATTTTGTTATTATAATAAACAAGGAAGGTTGTTCAGCAAAATGAAAAAAAACTTAAATGTTCTGCTTATATACTTGAGGATGTATAGATCTAGAGATTTCTTAGATATATGTGCATTCAGATGTATGAATGCAAATAGAAAGTCTCATAGAAAGAAAATATTTGTTTGAAAGCCTAAAAGGCAATAATCATGGAATTTCTATCATTATCACAGAAAGGAGCTGTAGGTAAGTTATGATTATCATAAGAAGCAACATTTTTGCATTTCTTGACTATAATGGTATTCCAATCTCCATCTGCCACACTGTAGACAACCTCAGCCCCTGTTGCCTTCCACAATAAATCATGCCTGATTGCTCAGCACCAAGCTTTATAATTTGAATCTCTGGTCCAAAATATTTACTAATGATCACTGTTCCAAACAGGACTAATCAATAGAGCCTAAAATTGCAGCACTGGTCTTTCTGTTTAAAAAAAAAAAAAAAATACTGCTTTTCTGCAGCTAATTATGTTCCACTGTAAGCAAATACAATATTTTCCTTTAAAAATTAATTTGTGCCCCTATTACGCAGTCACAATTAATTTATTTTTTAGAAAGACATGTTCCTGAAAGATACAAAGTGAACTGAAATACCACAGACAAGATGTTAATACTAAAAAGCTCAAAAGTAAAATCTTGAATACCACAAAAAGACAGGAGACTAGATTCTTTTGTGTATTGTTTCCATTCAATTAAATAATTTTCATCCTTTTATGTTTTCTCACTTTTTTGCTATTTTCTTGTATAAATTTTATCATATTTTCTTTAATAAAAATATCAGCTTTTTTGTATATACAATAAAACACCATCTAAAAGACTCTAAGATATATCTAAATTGAGGATTCTGTTCTATTTTAAAAGTCTTTTTATTTTATATTCAGTTAACTAAAATATAGTGTATTATTAGTTTCAGAGGTAGAGTTTAGTGATTCATCAGTTGCATATAACATTCAATGCTCATTACATCACATACCTATCTTAGTGCCCATCACCCAGTTACCCTATCCCTCCACCCCTTCCCCTCCAGCAACCTTCAGTTTGTTCCCTAGAGTTAAGTCTCTTATGGTTTGTCTCCCTCTCTGCTTTAGTCTTGTTTTATTGATCTGTCCTATTTTTAAGGGTCCATTCAATTAAAAGATACCTGCTATCACTAAAATGTTTTAAAGCTTGTCAAATGCGTGTTGATCTTGAAAAGATCAAAGTAGTTATGTCCTTCCTCTTTGTTCCCTGACTTGACCAAGGCTGCCACTAAATGTGCCTGTTGATTAGGGACTTGTCATTATAGGGACAATATACTAATCAGCTGATTGTTAATGGACATCATTAGATAATTCACTGACACATTTAACAGGAAAGTTCTATTCTCATCATTTCCTCTGGAAATTTACTTAATTCACCTCTATTTTTATGTGCTTTACAGCCTGAATATTGCCATACAAATACTAATTTGCTCACTTATGCCAATTTTCTTTCAATAAGAAATTTCAAAGGCATGAAGAGAGCAGTTAATGCTGTAGGCAACATTTTTGAGAAGCATACCATACCAGAATACCACTTAAAGGTAAATAAATCCATTTCAAACCAAAATGTGGTCCCATCTTCCAAAAAAAAAAAATGGAGTGAAGATATGAAACCATGAAAATTTCTTTTACTCAGGGAATTTCTGGTTTTCAAATTATAACTTGCCATTTAATTCACAAGAAGAACTATACTAGAACAATTAAAAGAAAAAAAATTAAAAGACATTTTATACAATCATACAATTTTTTTCTCTAACCATGTATTTCCATCACAATCCCCTATTTTGTTCTCAAACCATTTCTACATTAATATTATAGATAATTCACAGTGAGATGTAAAAGTACAAATGAGTTAATGTACAAACAGACATCGTTTATACACATGAGATGCTTATATTTGAGCTGTTTAAAAGTTAGAACTAGTGGAAGGTTTTTCTCTTTTCTTTTTTTTTTTTTTCTTTTCCTTTCTTTTCTTTATTAGTGAGTGAAAGAGAGAGAGCATAAGGGCTGGGGGCAGATGGAGAGGGAGAGAATCTTAAGTAGACTCCCTGTTGAGCAGAGCCTCACAGGAAGCTGGATCAGATGACCTGAGCTGAAATCAAGAGTAGGCTGCTTAACTGACCAAGCCACCCAGGCACCCCAAGAAAGGTTTATTTTAATTAGAGATTATCTCTCCCAACTATTAACTTGGTTTGTCTAATTTTTGGTGAGTGTAACAAGAATCATGCTTGAAAACTAAGATATTACATCTATGAATATTTTATATAACTAAGATAAAGGGAATATGCATTCTATTTTACATCCTTCTGAATGTTTCTCTCAGTCTACTTTGGAGACCAAGTAGTGAACAGTTTGGATTTCGTACAAGCATTCCCCCCACTTCAAAAATACATGTTAGCTTTACACATTGTCTTAGTTAATCCATATAATAATCTTTGAAATTAGTCATTCTTATGCACAGTTTACTTAATAAAAATAGGGTTCAGAGTTTAAATTACCTGTCAAAAGACACAGAATCAAAATACCAAATACTAGTCTTAAAGTTTGAACCCAGTGCTCTCCACAGTCCAGTATCTGCTCATTTCTAGGCCAGGCAGCATTTCCAATGTGAATAGTTGGACTGCATGGTATATGAAGTGATTACCCATTATAATAGCAAAGAGCAACCCAGTGAGAGGAGATAATAGCACTACATAAGCACATTTCCACCATCTACTACCTTCACCACAAACTAGCTCAGCAGGGCCCAGATACGAAGGTTAGTTTAATCAGCTTAGTGATGGTAGAGGGAAGTGCATTGCTTTCATCCTCAGTGTTAGAATTACCTGCAAGAACTAGTGTAGCACCACTTGCCACTCTTCCTGCAGGTCTGAGTTGACTAGAGCTGTCTTAAAAATATCAAAATTCAGAGACTATTTTAGATTTTGTTTTTCATATCTGTAAGTACATGTATCTGTAGCCAAAAGGACAAAGACTTTTTAGAATCGCCTAGAATAGAGGGTTTGGAAAGGATTTTATATGACAAACAATATAAGGAAGGCTTGTTTTTGCAGACTATCATAGTCACTCTTACAGCAACAAATAAACATCAAACAGCCTGGCCAGAAAAATTCTAATACTTATTTTTAGGTTTTACTGCTGATGTAAAAGTGTAAATATTAATATAAACCTATATTTGGAAGACAAACAATATTCTCCCTAACCTAACATTATATCATTATATTTTGTAACTTGTACATTTGATACAACCTTATTTCTGAGGTAATATTTTTCATTTTTATTTATTGATGACATGATATGATATATTTCTTTATGTAGAGTTGTTGAGTCTATGAATATATTTAGATGAGATATTTTAAATAATATGTTATTCACATATATAATTTGCTGTTTGCCCATTTTACTGGAAAAAATGTAATCAAAGTAGTCTTCAAATCTAATGGAGGAGACTTTTTTTTTTTAATGACATAAGCAAAGAAACATATTCAAAGAGGAACAGTAAGATGATTTCAGGATAGTCATAAATATATAAACTTAATGAAGAAAAAAATAGACTCTAAGACTATAAAACTGATGAGATTTCATTACAAACAATGTGCCTATAGTTAATACTACTCTTCTGTAGATAAGAAGATAAATTTTATATTATGTGGGGTTTTTTTTCACTTTAAAGAAACTGATGAGATTTTAATGTTTTCAATTTATTTTAATGATGGAAAGAATGTAAGAATTTAAGGTTAACCCAGTTAAGAAATAAATGTTAGCTGAAGATTATTGGCATGCTTAATAAACAAAATTGTGACATTATCATGGAAAAATTTACAAGTATAAATATATTTGATAAAGAATCAATAACAAATGCTGCCAGTTTTCATGGTTTACTTAAAAAAATATACACTCTAGAGGGGTGGGGCAAGATGGTGGAGGAGTAGGGACCCAAGTCACCTGTCCCTACCAACTTACCTAGATAACTTTCAAATTATCCTGAAAACCTATGAATTCAGCCTGAGATTTAAAGAGAGAACAGCTGGAAAGCTACAGAGAGAAGAGCTTGCACTTCTAACAAGGTAGGAAGATGGGAGAAAGAAAGAAAGAAAGAAAGAGAGAGAGAGAGAGAGAGAAAGGAAGGAAGGAAGGAAGGAAGGAAGGAAGGAAGGAAGGAAGGAAGGAAGGAAAGAAGGAAAAGAGAGAAAGAAAAGAAGAAAAAAAGAAGAAAAAGAAAGAAAGAAAGAAAGAAAGAAAGAAAGAAAGAAAGAAAGAAAGAAAGAAAGAAAGAAAGAATCAAGTAGGGGAGGGGCCCCCGCAAGAAGATGGGCTAAGGCCAGTCAGTGAAAGCCTCCAGGACAGGAAAGCCTAGCTCTGAAGAAGCAGAAACTCTAAAAATCTGCACCAGATTCTTCCCAGATGGAAAGGCACTCAGCAGGGAACTCGGGCAGAACCGCAGGAGGGACAGGTTCCCAGGGTCACTAATAGAAGAGGTGTGCCCCGGGGAGATGGCACAGCACACCATGGCCAGGCACAGTAAAGGGCTGGAGCATGCCAGATGGGGCCCTGAGAGCAGCTCAGGCGGTGGCTCAGGCAGCGGCTCCCTGCAGAGGGGGCTGCCTGGCCCCGGGAGAGCGATTCCAGCAGCGCAGGCCCCAGATCCAAGGGCACCTGAGGACACAGCCCAGGATCCTGTGCTCCCCCTGAGACAGAAGGAGGCAAGGGAGGGCACAGGATGGCGAGGACTCTCCTGCCACTGGGTGCCCCTGAACTGTGCAGATCAGCACCTCCCACCCCAGAGCATCCAGGCCAGTGTGGACTGGGAGCTGCCGTAGTTACTGTGGGAGCTGACTACAGAGCTGTAGAGCTGGCCGCCGCCAGTGGGGTTGTTCCTCCTGGTGTCACCCTGTGCCTGGGACAGAGCAGCCGCCAGGGAACAGGGGCCTCACTGGGTATACAGCTCCCGCTGAGCCGTGCACCTAGCAGGAGGTGGGGCAGCTCTCCCAAGTACACACCCTGAGAATCAGCAAAGCAGGCCCCTTCCCCAGAAGACCAGCTGAAAGGACAGGGGAAGAGCAAGTCCTTGACCAGCACTGGAAAGCTCCAGGGGAAGTCAAGGGATTTATAGTATATAGAAACAGAGGATACCCCTCCTTGTTTGTTTTGTTGTTGTTGTCCGTTTTTTTTCCTTTTTTTTTTCTTCCTTTTCTTTCCTTTATCCAGTACAATCGTTTTTAGCCACTCTGCACTGAGCAAAGTGACTAGAAAAAAGAACTTACCACAAAAAAATCAGAAACTACTCTCACAGAGTTACAGAATTTGGAATACAATTCGATGTCAGAAAGCCAATTCAGAAGCACAAGTATAAAGCTACGCGTGGCTCTGGAAAAAAAAGCATAAAGGATTCAAGAGACCTCATGACTGCAGAATTTAGATCTAATCAGGCCGAAGTTAAAAATCAATTACTTGAGATGCAATCCAAACTGGAGGTCTAACGACGAGGGTTAATGAGGTAGAAGAAAAAGTGTGTGACATAGAAGACAAGTTGATGGCAAGGAAGGAAGCTGAGGAAAAAAGAGAAAAATAATTAAAAGCTCATGAGGATAGGTTAAAGGAAATAAATGACAGCCTCAGAAGGAAAAATCTACATTTCATTGGGGTTCTAGAGGGCACAGAAATGGACAGAGGACCAGAAAGCATATTCGAACAAATCATAGCTGAGAACTTCCCTAACTTGGGGAGGGAAACAGGCATTCAGATCCAGGAGATAGAGAGAGCCCCCACCCCCCTAAAATCAATAAAAACCATTCAGCACCTTGACATTTAATAGTGAAACTTGCAAATTCCAAAGATAAAGAGAAAATCCTGAAAGCAGCAAGAGACAAGAGATCCCTAACTTATATGGGGAGAAATATTAGATTAACAGCAAACCTCTCCACAGAGATCTGGCAGGCCAGAAAGGGCTGGCAGGATATATTCAGGGTCCTAAATGAGAAGAACCTGAAGCCAAGAATACTTTACCCAGCAAGGCTCTCATTCAGAAGAGGAGAGAGAAAGACCTTCCAAGATAGGCAGATCCTGAAAGAATATGTGACCACCAAACCAGCTCTGCAAGAAATATTAAGGGGGACTCTGCAAAAGAAAGAGGAAGTCCAAAGAAATAACCCACAAAAACAGGGACTGAATAGGTATTATGATGACACTAAGTTCATATCTTTCAATAGTAACTCTGAACATGAATGGGCTTAATGATCCCATCAAAAGGTGCAGAGTTTCAGACTGGATAAAAAAGCAAGACCCATCTATTTGCTGTCTACAAGAGACTCATTTTATTTTATTTTATTTTTTAAGAGACTCATTTTAGATGTAAGGACACCTACAGCCTGAAAATAAAAGGTTGGAGAACAATTTACCATTCAGATGGTCCTCCAAAGAAAGCAGGGGTAGCTATCCTTATATCAGATAAATTAACATTTATCCAAAAGACTGTAGTAAGAGATGAAGAGAGACACTATATCATATTTAAAGGATCTATCCAACAAGAGGACCTAACGATCATGAATATTTATGCCTCTAATGTGGGAGCTGCCAAGTATATCAATCAATTAATAACCAAAGTTAAGACATACTTAGATAATAATACACCTATACTGGGAGATTTCAACATGGCACTTTCTGAAAATGACAGGTATTTTAAGCACAACATCTCCAAAGAAACAAGAGCTTTAAATGATACACTGGACCAGATGGACTTCACTGATACTTGGAGAAGTTAAAAATTCGAACGCAACTGAATACACACTCTTCTCAAGTGCACATGGAACTTTCTCCAGAACAGACCACATACTTGGTCACAAATCAGGTCTTAACTGATACCAAGAGATTGGGATTGTCTCTTGCATATTTTCAGACCACAATGCTTTGAAACTAGAACCAATCACGAGAAGAGATTTGGAAGAAATTCAAACACGTGGAGGTTAAAGACTATCCTGCTAAAAGATGAAAGGGTCAACCAGGAAATTAGAGAAGAATTAAAGAGATTCATGGAAACTAGTAGAATGAAGATACAACCATTCAAAATCTTTGGCATACAGCAAAAGCAACCCTGAGAGGGAAATACATCCCAATACAAGCATCCCTCAAAAAACTGGAAAAAACTCAAATACACAAACTAACCTTGCACCTAAAGGAACTGGAGAAAGAACAGCAAATAAAACCTACACCCAGCAGAAGAAGAGAGTTAATAAAGATTCGAGCAGAACTCAATGAAATAGATGCCAGAAGAACTGTAAACATATCAACAAAACCAAGAGTTTGTTCTTCAAAAGAATTAATAAGATAGATAAACTATCAGCCAGCCTCTTAAAAAGAAAAAAAAAGATTCAAATTAATAAAATCATGTATGAAAAAGGAGAGATCACCACCAATACCGAGGAAATACAAACGATTTTAAAAACATATTATGAGCAGCTATACACCAATAAATTAGGCAATCTAGAAGAAATGGACACATTTCTGGAAAACCACAAACTACCATAACTGGAACTGGAAGAAATAGAAAACCTGAATAGGCCGATAACCAGGGAGGAAATGGAAGCAGTCATAAAAAACCTCCCAAGACACAAAAGTCCAAGGCCAGATGGCTTCCCTGGGAAATTCTATCAAACATTTAAGAAGAAACAATACCTATTCTACTAAAGGTGTTCAGAAAGATAGAAAGAGATGGAATACTTCCAAACTCGTTTTATGAGGCCAGCATCACCTAATTCCAAAACCAGACAAAGACCTAACCAAAAAGGAGAATTATAGACCAATATCCCTGATGAACACAGATACAAAAATTCTCAACAAGATACTAGCCAATAGGATCCAACAGTACATTAAGAAGATTATTCATCATGATCACGTGAAATTTATCCCCAGGATGCAAGGCCGGTTCAATGCTCATAAAGCAATCAACGTAATAGATCATATCAACAAGAGAAAAAATGGAACCCTATGATCCTCTCAATAGATGCAGAGAAAGCATTTGACAAAATACAGCATTCATTCCTGATCAAAACTCTTCAGAGTGTAGGGATAGAGAGAACATTCCTGAGCATCTTAAAAGTCGTTTACGAAAAGCCCACAGCAAATATAATTCTCAATGGGGAAATACTAGGAGCCTTTCCCTAAGTTCAGGAGCACGACAGGGATGTCCACTCTCACCACTGCTATTCAATGTAGTACTGGAAGTCCTAGCCTCAGCAATCAGGCAACTAAGAGAAATAAAATTTATTCAAATTGGCAAAGAAGAAGCCAAACTCTCCCTCTTTGCAGATGGCATGATACTGTACATAGAAAACCCAAAAGACTCCACCCCAAGATTGCTAGAACTCATACAGCAGTTCAGCAATGTGGCAGGGTACAAAATCAATGCCCATAAATTAGTGGCATTTCTATACACTAACAATGAGACTAAAGAAACGGAAATTAAGGAATCAACCCTTTACAATTGCACCCAACAGCAAAAGATACCTAGGAATAAACCTAACCAAAGAGGTAAAGGATGTATCCCCTAAAAACTACAGAACACTTCTGAAAGAAATTGAGGAAGACACAAAGAGATGGAAAAATATTCCATGCTCATGGCTTGGAATAATTAATATTGTGAAATGTTAGTGCTACCCAGGGCAATTTACACATCTAATGCAATCCTTATTAGAATACCACGAACTTTCTTCAGAGAGTTGGAACAAATCATCTTAAGACTTGTGTGTAATCAGAAAAGACCCCGAATAGCCAGGGGAATATTAAAAAAGAAAACTGGAGCTGGGGGCATCACAATGCCAGATTTCAGGTTGTACTACAAAGCTGTGGTCATCAAGACAGTGTGGTACTGGCACAAAAACAGACACATAGATCAATGGAACAGAATAGAGAACCCATAAATGGAGCCTCAACTTTATGGTCAAGTAATATTTGACGAAGCAGGAAAGACTATCCAGTGGAAAAAGGACAGTCTCTTCAATAAATGGTGCTGGGAAAATTGGACAGCCACATGCAGAAGAATGAAACTAGACCATTCTCTTACACCATACACAAAGATAAACCCAAAATGGATGAAAGATCTAAATGTGAGACAAGAATCCATCAAAATCCTAAAGGAGAACACAGGCAACACCCTTTTTGAACTTGGCCACAGCAACTTCTTGCAAGATACATCCATGAAGGCAAGAGAAACCAAAGCAAAAATGAACTATTGGGACTTCATCAAGATAAGAAGCTTCTGCACAGCTAAAGAAACAGTCAACAAAACTAAAAGACAATCTAAGAATGGGAGAAGATATTTGCAAATGACCTATTAGATAAAGGGCTAGTTTCCAAGATCTATAAAGAACTTATTAAACTCAACACCCAAGAAACAATCCAATCATGAAATGGGCAAAAGACATGAACAGAGATCTCACAGAGGAAGACATAGACATGGCCAATAAGGACATGAGAAAATGCTCCACATCACTTACCATCAGGGAAATACAAATCAAAACTACCATGAGATACCACCTCACACAGTGAGGATGGTTAAAATTAACAAGGCAGGAAACCACAAACGTTGGAGAGGATGTGGAGAAAGGGGAACCCTCTTGCACTGTTGGTGGGAATGTCAACTGGTGCAGCCACTTGGAAAACTGTGTGGAATTTCCTCAAAGAGTTAAAAATAGACCTGCCCTACGACCCAGCAATTGCACTACTGAGGATTTACCCCAAAGATACAGATGCAGTGAAACACCAGGACACCTACACCCCGATGTTTATAGCAGCAATGTCCACAATAGCCAAACTGTGGAAGGAGCCTCGGTGTCCATCGAAAGATGAATGGGAAAGAAGATGTAGTCTATGTATACAATGGAATATTACTCAGCCATTAGAAACGACTAATACCCACCATTTGCTACCCACCATTTGCTTCAACGTGGATGGAACTGGAGGGTATTATGCTGAGTGAAATAAGTCAATCAGAGAAGGACAAACATTATATGGTCTCATTAATTTGGGGAATATAAAAAATAGTGAAAGGAATAAAGGGAAAAGGAGAGAAAATGAGTGGGAAATAATCAGTGAGGGTGACAGAACATGAGAGACCCCTAATTCTAGAAATGGAACAAGGCGTAGTAGAAGGGGAGGTGGGTTGGGGGTGGGGATGGGGTGAGTGGGTGACGGGCACTGAGGGGGACACTTGACAGGATGAGCACTGGGTGTTATGGTATATGTTGGTAAATTGCATTCCAATAAAAAAATACACACTTTAAGTTTTATTTTTCATGGCATTAAACAGAATATTTTGTTCGAAAAATGAGTGCATTACAATCTAAACAGAACAAGTAATGTCATAAATATTAATATGAAAATATAAAGAAAGATATTAACATAAATCACTGTTTACTTAACAACAACAGAATCCTTTCTTGGGATTTCCTTGCGACCCAATTACAGCATGGAACTTACCTTTTGAATGTATTTGATCACTTTCGCTTTGTTCAATTGTTCTTATAAGCAACAAACTTCCTGAGCATTATTATTAGTTGAAATACTGTGCCTATAGAATATGTTGAGTTTTCTAGATGGACATGTATGTTCATAAGTGTTTTTTTAATCGCTTTATTTTCCTTGACTTGGTGCTACTGACTGCCATGTCCAGCATATTGTTTAATACAAAAGGTAGGGCTGGGCAACTGTGTGTTTGCGTATGAGGTTTTATTTTAAGATGACATCTGTTTAGGTTTTTGTGATATTCATAGTTGAAATTGGCCTATAGTTTTCTTCCTGTACAGTTTTATTTTCCTTGTCTTTGTTATTAATATTATTCTTAACATAAAAGAAATGAATGAATTCCTTCTTGTCCTACCATTTGGAACTATTTGTATTGTATGGATTATCTGTTTCTGAGAAGTTTGGCAGAATTCTTGTAAAACATCATGTGTAGTTCATGTGTGTGAATACTTACTGGTCTGTTTTGTTTTTCTTTTCTTATCAAGTCAATTTAGTTAAATGCCTCTTTTTTTGTAACAATTGTCTTTCCTTTAGGATTTTAACTTTCTTTTCTTTTTTTAAATGAGATATAAGTGACATATAACATATTATGTAACTAACATAACATGTAACTTAATATCTTACAATTGGCTTATAATATTACTTCATATTTTAAATTTCTAATATTCTATGTACTATTTGTAACTTCCTTTATCTTTCTTAATTAATCATCCCAGATGAGATTTTTCTAGTTAATTCCACTTATGAAGAAATGGTTTTGGCTTTCTTGTCACCTATATTTTCTTTAATTTTTACTTTAAGTTCAACAATCATATATATTAAATTGCCTCCATATCTATCAATTTATTATACTTTGCAGCTTTTTGAGTTGCTATACATTAGTATTTAATCTTTCTCCTTTTCTAATGTATGAATCTATATTTATAAGTTACCTTCTAAATGCCATTTTAGCTACATCCTAGAAGTACTGTGATGCTATGTTCATGTACTTATGTCTAATTTTTCATATGAATTTTTTCTTCATAAATTATTCTGGGATATGTTTTTAAATTCCTTAAGTAAGATATTAAGTCCTACCTCTTCATTATTGATTTTTAATAATCCATTGAGAGAGATATCCTATGTAGTGTAAACTCATTTAGTCTGTGATGAGATTTCTTTTACAGTTCAATACAAGGCCAGTGTTTATGAATATTTCATGCATGATTAAAGTGTTTGCTTGATTTTTTAAACCAAAATTCTATACTGTACTTTAGATCAGATTTTTAAATTATATTATTAAAATATCTTGTATTTGGTCTCTTGGGTGGTTCAGGTGGTTAAGCACCCACCACTTGATGTTGGCTCAGGTCATGATCTCAGAGTTGTGAGATTGTGCCCCACACCAGGCTCTGTGCTCAGTGGGGAGTCTGCTCTGCTCTACTCTCCCTCTGCCTCTCCCCCTGCTTTCTATCTCTCTCTCAAAATTAATGTACATAATTCTTTTTTAAAAAGTACACAGGACGCCTGGGTGGCTTAGTGGTTGATCATGCCCAGGGAGTGGCATGATCCCTGGGTCCCAGGATGGAGTCCTGCATCGAGCTCCCTTAGGAGAGCCTGCTTCTCCCTCTGCCTATGTCTCTGCCTCTCTCTCTGTGTCCCTCATGAATAAATAAAATCTTTAAAAAATTTTTTTTACATCATTGTTTAATTTTTGTCTATTTTATCCATTGTTGTAGACAGTTTCTATTATTTGTTTATTTATTTTTTAAGTAAGCTCCTTAGGCAGCATGGAGCCCAACACAAGGCTTGAACTCACAACCCTTAGATCAAGACCTGAGCTGAGATCAAGAGTCAGATGCTTAACTGACTGAGCCTCCTAGGCACAATGTAGATAGTTTCTATCAAAATTTCCAAATCTGACTTTCAATTTCCATTTGTCAATGCTTTGCTTTATGACATCAACATTTTATTTGTAGGGATATACAGTTTCAGTATAGTTTTTCTATGAAATCACAGAAATAATCTAAGTAATTTTCTTTGTCACCAATTTGCACACATATAAATATATACTGGTTTGTGTATACATGCACAAATTCACACACATAAATATAATTTTATGCATTGGTATTTTTGTTCTCTGTTCTATCCTTTATTTCTGAATATATGAACAATATACACTGATATATATTATGATTATGTAAGTAATGTGTATTACTATATGTATTTATTTGCCTGTTATTTTATTTATTATATTTGCTTTATTTTTTTTATTATTTCCTCTCCTGCTTTGGCAATTTAACTTTGTGTTTATATTTGTAACAATATGTTTACATTTTCACAATTATTTTTTATTTTGGAAATTTCATAATTTAATTACTATCTCTTCTATTCTCTTTCCGAATAATGTAGAGTTTGAATGCTTTAATTTTAATCAACGCAATCCTATCTTATCTGTTACTATATTTATTTACTCCCAAATAGGAATTATTATCTTTAGTGTTTGCCACACTTTGTGTTTGCTCAGATTTACTCATAGATTTAGAAATTTATTCGGGCAATATCATTTCAAGCATTTCTCTTAATCATCTGGATTCAATCTCACTTTTCTATGGACATACAACTGTCAAAATTTTTTTCCTGAATAAAAGGTTTTTACTCTTATATTGAGTTTACAATGTTAACTCAATGAGATGTAGAAATATCGTTGGACATTTATTTTTACTGACTTTTTATTTTATTGCTATTTGATTCAACAAGTTTAGGCATTTTTCACTGAAAATTTATAAATTTTCTTACTCTATTATTTTCCCAGAATCAGGAATGATTATTTGTATCATTAATTTATGAATAAAATAATAAGTACCAGTTCACTTACTTTGAAGTTTAGCTGTTTGGTCACTATTCAAAAAATATTTCAATAGAATAAGATCTATGAAGGTAATTTAAAACACTGGTTTTACTAAATTGATGTATTACCAAGAACTCATATAATTTGTATTAAATAATAACATAGAATAGTCAGAGTCATTATAATATTAATGAACAAACTTTTTTACCTGTACTAAAGTAATTGTAGCTAGAATTTGTGCTCCTTCATCTGTCATAGATCCTGGAAATCCAGGATTACGGATGTCTCCAGAATTAAATGACGCTCTTGCTTGTTTTGACAGGAGTGATACACTTCTGGATGGCTCATTGTATTTGATGTCTAGATGATTCAATTAATTAACTTGACTCAGCACATTGACAGCTTCTTTTTTTCATCATACTAATTTGCCAATCATATCAATATCCTCATTATATTTTAGTGGTAAAATATAATATTACAAATATTATCTAACATCTTAAACTTGAGTACTAAAAAAAGAGAGAGATCTGTAATTGAGTACTTCCAATTACTTGGCACTGTTATAAGTATCCTATTGTTATTAATTTATTTATATTTCACAAGAAGCCTAAAGAAATTTTTCTAATAAATATATGTGATAAGTAAGAAAACAGAAGTAAAAAGAGCTTAAGTGTCTTGCTCAAGGCCACACAGATAACAAGTGATAAAATGTGCTTACAAACATGCTGGATTTCTGAGATATCTGAAAAGCTCTGTGATACTGCTACACCATTCAGTGTCATGCAACTGAAAGGGACACTTGCAGAAATTACCTTGCAATTCAGATTGAGCTATCAAATTACAGAGAATACAGAAAAAAGAACAAAAATAATATCCTCTTCACTTTTGAAGGTTACTCTTAAATTCAATAAGAAATGTACAGAAACACAGGCCAAAAATTATAAATCTAACTCAAGGACAGAAGAGAAGACTTGAAAAAATCACATTATATTCTTGGTTTGGAAGGCTCACATGTATAAAAATGTTATTTCTCCCTTAATTTTTTTTGATTCATTAAGAAAAATTCAAGATACTTTTAGCAAATAAATGCATAAAATAGAGTTCTAGAAAAACTTGCATTTAAACAAGTTAAAGTTAAATAATTTGCCCCCAAATAGGAAAATGGGCATGACAGTCAAATTGATACAACAGAATTAAATGTGTAAAAGCACAGTGTGTGTGTGTGTGTCAGTGTGTATATACAGTATTTGGTTTCTGAAACCTAATGGGAAAAAAAAAGCACTAAAGAATGGAGGAAATACTAAACAAATGGTGCAAATGAGAAAAATTTAAAATTTGAAAAATTAAAAATACACTTCTCTAGCATATACCATACAACAAATACATATTTCAGACAGAAGTGAAAGTTGAAAAGTAAATTTCTAAAAATACAGCAATTTAAAAGAAATATTGATGAATATTTATTATCAAGATAGTGAAGAACTAAACATAAAAACAAAGAACTACCTAGAAATTAATTAATATATATAACTACATATAAATTTAAATTCTAATATTTGCAAATTATCATATGAAAGTATAAGGCAAATGATAAGCTCAAGAAATACATCAATATACATGATAAGGAACTACTATGTTTAAAGCCCTTAAAATCAATGCAAAAAATATCATCCCAGTAAAATTGTGGGAATGTATATAGACTAATAAACATGTAAAAATAACCAAATTCATTATAACTTAAAGATTTGCCCAAATAATTACAATATTTTTTTCAAAGCTAGAATTCAAAGATTTTCTTTTCTTAAACCGTAATTCCTCATTTTAATGAGGGTTTAGTAAGAAACATGATTCCAGGCACTATTGGTGGATTAATAACTTAGTCCAACTCTTCTCAATGCCATTTTGTCATATGCATAAAGAATCTTCAAAGTAGCAATAACCTCTGACTGCTAGAAGTATTTGTAAGAATTTCTTACAGTTGTATTTATACTATACAAAAAAAGAAAGCACCTTAATACAAAAGATAAGGGTATAGTGTAATTAATTATGATCCATTTATTTTTAAAAGATAATTCTGCAGTATTTTATATCATTTTTTGAAGAGCATTCTAACAGAGAAAACAAAGAAATATCTGTGATTCACTGATCTATGAAGTAAAGTGAACAGGGTTTTACATTATATACAATAAAAGGAAAATGTGCTTTGTTGATATATATTAGTAGTAGTACATATAATATACATATGTATTATAGATATAGGTTTATCAAGGTGATAAAAATTATTTATGCTTCTCACAGCACCAGGAAAGGAGGAGATAATACTGAAGAGTGGGCCTGGTTTGGAACTATAGGAGCTGACATGAACTTCTTTCCAGTGGTGGAAAGGGTACTTGGTGGTGCTTAGGCTACTACCCTGCAGGTTCTGAAGGGTGAAAGTGGCTCTCAGGTGCAATATGTTAGCAAGGGCCCCAGAGAGACAGGTAGGATAGGATGCTTCCTTCATCCAGAATATTAATACTGTCTTATTTGGATAATATAGTGTTCACCTTTGGATACCTTTTTTCCCCTGCTGTAGGTTACTTTTTATTTTTCAGAGTAATTCTGGTTTTCTCATGTAGAATAGTGTTAATATAAGAATAAAATTGCAGGAAGAAAGAATGCTGGTGCTCGGAAAACAGATTTGATACATTCTTCTGTTTGCACTTGGTTTTAATATAAGAATGTGAAATTATAACCAAGTATATGGGTTCACATTTATAAATACAATGATGAAGATTTTCATTGCATAGATTAACTAATTCCACCAAGAATCTGATCAATTTACTTAAATAAAATCAGATTATCCCATTATATCCTGTAAGTTATAAAAAGCAACCCAGTAGTTGATTTGTTTTTCAAATTGTCCTTTAGGTAAACATCCAGTTAAGGTAAATTAGGTATTTAGGGAGAAAAATTATTTTAATGGTTAAAAAAACTACTGCAAACAAATGATATTATTCTAAAAAATGATATTATTCTCATATGATTTTGATGGTTTACATTAGAATATTGGAAAAATATTTTTCTGAATATTATTTTATTTATTCATTCAATAAATTTTTGTTGACTTTCTACTTCACGCCATCCACACAATTATATGGATTCTTATTCACATTTAATATAGTAAATCATCTGCACTCTTTTGAAAATGTAGTGATCACAAGCCCTCCAGATGGGAGAAAATACATGCTTTTTTTTAAAGAGAGTAAATTAATTAATTAAGCATTAAGATTTTCCTTTCCTCTTAGCTTTTAACTTAGCAACTTTGAACTTTCAAACACTTTCAGATACCTTTGCAATGTGATTTTCGGTTTGGATTTTTATTTGAAGTTTATTCAGTCTGAAAAATATTCTCTTAGAGGGTCCAGTAAGAGTACTGTACATGGGGGTCTACTTACCTCCATGTATTCTATATGTGGCTAATTAGTAGTTTAATACTTCTAAATTCACATAACAGTAGTTTACCTGAGCTGACTGCTTAATATATGGAGACTAATGAATATGTTCAGCTCAGTTCAGCCTACCACTGAGATCTAATCTATATACAAGTTGCGTTAGAGCTAATTGAAAGCAATTTCTATAATGCCATGGAAGTTTACCTTTTACTGAATTTGCCAGGGATTTTCATATCTCAAAGGCAAAATTCATTCTTGTTGGTACATGCACTATCTCCAATTCCTGAGTGGATTTAGTCTTCAGCAGTGGTGAGAAAAGATGGCTTGATCTCCATTAGATCCATCTCCATTCTTGGAGATAGACAAAACAGTCTCAATCTCAGGTAAAGTGTTATGAAAAACACAGCTTCAATCTGTGCAGTTCCAACTGCATACTTTAAATAGAGTGTGACCATACTTTAAAGAATTTTTTGAGCTGCCACCAAGTATTGGCAAGAACCTTACAGATGTGCCACCTAGTCACATTGGAGGGATTATCCAAAGATGATGAAAAGACATTTAAAATAAACTTGCTTTCTCACCATTCCTATCAAGACCTGTGAGTACCAATGAGAATAAGGCTCACCACACTGTATCAGAAAGTATATAAATATATTATTGTGCCACATGAAGCAAATAAAGTATTAAAAAATTATGGCTGTAAGACTTTAAATATTTGTCCTCTAAAAAATGTTAGCTTCCTCATGCTAAATAAAGTTTTACAGCCAAACTAGGAAAAATAATGCTGTGTCAACTTCTCATTATGAACCTAGGCTTCCATCTTCTATACAATGATACATTCTATTTTTGAAGACAAAGGTTTCAACTGTAATTTAGTACTGAATACATTTATAAGTGATGCTTAAATAATTTAAGCTAAGTGAATTAGACCACACTTTAAACTAAAATCAATTTATATTTGTTGGATGAAATAGCTACCTCTCTAATATACTTGCATCCTGGCTCTAAAACCCAAATACTAGACTATGGTTTTTAAAACTTTATAAATTATTTCTATGGAGCCATTAAAAGGTCATCAGCATGTGCTCTAGTGGTTGCATTCAAGAGCCATAAGTCTTGAGTTATATTCTCACTATGTAAGTGATTTTTTTTAATACTCTGGAAAAAATCAATCAAATAACCAGTAGTTAAATATAATTAATTTTGAATAGATCCTGATGATACTACACTGGGGCTTCTAAATTAGGGGAATTTGATGCAGCCTAACTTTAATCTTCCTTATTCTAGGGCACCAGGCTTTGGCAGGTTAAGAAAGGAAATGTGAGTAAGATTTAACAAAATTAAAAAAAAAAAAAAAGATTTAACAAAATTTGCAAGTAGAAAACATCTATTGTAATTGACTAAGCATGAGAAAAAACTCTAGAAGACACAAAGTTGCATGTAAAGTCCATGGCTATTTCAATTTTAGCATGTTCTCTGCTTATTGTCTCCACATCAAGGTATCCTGTACTATTATTTTGTTCCACTTTGGAAATTAAACCTATTTCTTTGTGTTCTTTCATACCTGATTTAGTCTCTAAACAATTCAAAAAGTGATTATGCTAAATACTCATGCACTGTTGATGGGAGTGCAAACTGGTGCAGCCACCATGGAAAACAGTAGGGAGGTTCCTTGAAAAGTTGAAAATGGAACTAGCTTATGATCCAGCAATTATAGCACTGGGTACCCAAAGAATGAGAAAGTACACTAATTCAAAGGGATACTTGCACTCCTCTGTTTATAGCAGCATTATTTACAATTGTCAAGATATGGAAGCAGCCTAAGTCTCCATGAATTGATGGATGAATAAAGATGTGGTATATATATATATATACACACACCACACACACATACACACACACACACACACACACACACATATATATATACTCAGTCATAAAAAGGAATGAAATCTTGCCATTTGCAACAACGTGGATGGAGCTAGAGAGTATAATGTTAAGCAAAACAAGTCAGAGAAAGACAAATATCATTATTTCACTCAGATGTGGAATTTAAGAAAAACAAACAAGCAAAGGGGAAAAAATGAGAGAGAGAGAGAGAGAAAGAGAGAGAGAGAGAGAGAGAAATCAAGAACAGACTCTTAATTATGAAGAATAAATTGATGGTTCCCAGAGGGGAAGGGATGTGGGGATAGATTGAATGGGTGATGAGGATTAAGATTAAGAGTGCGCTTGTTATTAGCACAGGGGGATGTATGGAAGTTCAAAGTCACTGTGTTGTACACCTGAAACTAATGTAGCACTGTATGTTGACTAACAGAAATTGAAGTAAAAACTTTAAAAAAAAAATAAAAAGAAACAAAAAACTGACTGTCTTATGGAAACTTAAGTGTATGTGTCTCATTTATTGAATGTGTCTTGGGTCTAGGAGAACTTTCCTAAGTTTATTATCATGCTCTTTTTCTTATTCTCTAATTTCCCCATTAAGAACTTTTGACAGTTTTCTACTCCACACCTGCCCTTAGATTCCATATAAGATCAGCAAATTCAGGACACCTGGGTGGTTCCGCGGTTGAGCATCTGCCTTCGGCTCGGCTGTGATCCCGGGGTCCGGGATTGAGTCCCACATCAGGCTTCTTGTGGGGAGCCTGCTTCTCTCTCTGACTGTGTCTCTGCCTCCCTCTGTGTGGCTCTCTTGAATGAATGAATGAATGAATGAATGAATGAATGAATGAATGAAATCTTTAAAAAAAATCAGCAAATCCATCCTATAGACCCAATCTTCTATTATTTTAATTTACCCCCTCTTCCTGTCCATACCTACTTCCTTGGTCTCTATATTTATATATTGTGCTTAACTTCATAGATCCAATTCCCTACCTGTTATCCCCACCTAGGGCTTCTCTTCTAATCCTATAAATAAGAAATTCTACTTTCATTTGCTATTTCTACATGACTTTTGCATATCTTTGTAAATAGTATTTTTTCATATACTATATATAATTTATGTTATCTTTCTCTTATGCATACAGTTTGTTTATTCTTAAATTGAATTATTATTACCAATAGTAAAATAATTTTAAAGACTGTAACAATTACAGAGTTATAGTCAACACCAAGAAAGAATCATGTAGCCAACTAAGAGAAGAAACAATCATGCGACTAGGTCATTGTAAAATATTTTGAGGTAAAAATGTAAGAATTAGTTGGATATGTAAATTATAACTCACAAATGAAGTAAATAGTAAAATTTAAAGATAATTTCATAGACTTTAGGGTAAAAACTTAATATGCTGAATATCACATTAAAATCTATACACTATAGAAAAGAGGCAGAAAATAAGTAAAAACAATGAAAAAACAAAAAATAATGATGGTAGAAATAAAATATTACTTAGAATTTAAATATCCAGAACTCTAGGGAAAGATAAAAATTTATCTTATTTACTTACCTGAAACAACTAGACATTGATTAATTATCCAGTATTTTATCTTGCTTCTAACTTTAAAGACTGTCTAGAGAGAACTCTCTTGTGTAGATTTCCCTGGATACTAATTAAATATATAAATACAATATACTGAGTGATTTAACATCTAGATGTTTCTTTTCAAACACAAGCATCTGGGACAGCTTTTATGGTTGTAAAAATAAAGAGCATTAAATGTTACATAATAAATAGAATTACTATTGATAATAGAGGCATCATATATCTTCACTGATTTGAAAGGAACTGAGAATAATTTGACCACTTTAATGAAGTAAATGTCATTATCGTCATTGAAATATCTTCTGAATTACTAATGTTGATTTGTTCTCTTCCTTTGTGTCAAAGACTCACATTTATCACCATTTTGACCACATTTTGAGAGCTGAGGAAATTTGAAATTCTGAGTGCAATAATGGTGACTAACTTGGTATTTTTTTCCTTTGGAAAATTTTAATGCTACCTACCTCCATATTCCTCTCTTGTGAGCCTATGCTCAAAATAATGCTGGAGGCGTTGCAATGAACATCTTTAGAGATAAAATAATTTATTTTTTTTGCATTTGGATTTTGTTTAGTCTATTAAAATACGACCTTTATATAATTAAAATTGCAACCAATTTTTCAATAATTTACCATGAAAGAGTAAACTGTGGTGTAAGTGATGGGTAGACAATACAAACTATTGATATACTCTTCCCCCTCCCATTTCCTAAAGCAGGAGTAAAATCTCAAAATAGATTTATTTCTGATATAATTCTGATTTCCACTAAGCTTGAGAAATGTTGTAGAGACCAGTGTCATTTAAAAAAATGTTGAAAATACTCTTGAAAATAGGATTTATTTACACTGTGTTATTCATTCTTAAATAAAAGAGAGTAGGCAAAGTAATGGGGCAATTGGACCATAGAACCAGAATTTAGAATGATCAAATTGTACTGTTTCAAATAACCTGCCCAAAGCAAGAATACAGTGTTGGTATTTAGTTATTATGGATTTCATTTATCATATAAACAAGTAAAATAGTTTTTGGATCACAATATCAGAGATCTAAATGATAGATCTATTTGCATCCAAATAAGAATCATTGCAAATTTTTAATTTCCCATATTTAAAAATAAAAATAAACAAAATAAAATTATCATTCTAGTTCTTGACTGCTATTTATTCAAGCATTTGTCAGTGAGTTAATAGAAAAAAACAGCGGAGCACTGAAAGGACACCAGCATAAAAATATTGGCAAAAATTCCTATTCTTGAGGCATTTAACGTAAAAGGATTTTAGATTTATTTACCTTTTACAATGGCAATTTATTTATTTCCTAATTTAATAAGGTGAAACACAAATTAATACTAACAAAAGCAATAAGTAAAAAGCATGATGAAAAAAACCCACAAAACATTGAAATATATAGAAATTATATACAGACAATTTTATCTATTCACAACTGCGAAGGATGCATGGTTTAATTTACTTGACTCAAACCATTTAGTTCAGTCAGGGTAGCCACCATTGAGAAGGGAGCATTAAGCAGTTTTTGAAAGGAGGATCTAGGAAGTAATTTGAGCAAATTAATCATAGAAAGGATAACAGAAATATTGTGTGAAGACTGCAGTGACTTTGGGAGAGAAAATAAGTTTCTTTTCCTAGAGAAGAGCAAGAGAAGGGTAATTTAGCACCCTAGAATGTGAGTTTAAATTTTATTTTATATTGTTTAGTTACATACATATCTTCAGTATCAAAACTAAATTTGTATTGCTACTATTATCAATCAAAATTTTACATGCTAAAATAGTTTCCAGTTACCAATTCCAATGCGGGTAGTTTCCCATACCAACAAGCAATTCTCTGGACACCCACTCTATATCACTACAACTCGACTCAATCTTAAACCAATCTACTTGAAGATAGCATCAGATTTCACGGGTTAAAGGTTCAGTCCTAGAAGACTGCCTCTCCCTGTGGACGTCAGGCACAATCCCTGAATGTCCCCTGTGTTTCTGACCTATAAATTGGAGGTTCCAAAAATTCCCTCAAACTCAAGATGCCAATCCCAAACCCAGGTTATAATCTGTACTTCTGGCCAAATTGCTATAGATCAAAGGTTTCCATCATCTCCTCCTTGGGTTTTATTAATTTGCTAGAGGAGCTCACAGAACTGAGGAAATCATTTTACTCATTAGACTACTGGTTTACAATGAAAGGATAGAACTCAACAACAGCCCGATAGAAGAGATGCGTAGGGCAAGATGGAGAAAGGACAAAGTTTCCATGCCTTTCTCAGCATATCACTCTCCCCCAAATCTTCATGTGTTCATCAACCTAGACATTCTCTGAATCCAATCCTTTTGGGTTTTTTATGAAGGCTTTATCACAGAGGCATGATTGATTAAATCATTGTTCATTGGCAATTGATTAACCTCCAGCCCCACTTCACTGCCCAAAGGTTGGGGAGCAAGGGGTGAGATGGGTAGGTGAGATCAAAAATTCCAACCCTCTATATCACATGGTTTGTTCTCCTAGCAATCAGCCACCTATGTCAGGTATTGAGGGGAAGTCACCTCATTAACATAACAAAAACACCTTGATAACTCTCATCATGTAGGAAATGCCAAAAATTTTAGGAGCTGTGTACCAGAAATAAGACAAAGGACAAATAGATTTTTCTTATTATAGATCACAATATCATGCATGTCTAGAAAGTGGAAAAAAACATTTTATATCACTCTTTTCCATCATTCTCAGTGTTAATCATACTATACTTTGAGATACCAAATTCAGGAACACATAGTCTTTGTAATCATGTATTCCCTTTGTTTTTCACAGTGTGTCTATTACGCTTATAGTGCATACAGTATGTCTTGTTTTACAACTTGCTGTTGCTGCATCTGTCAACTATAAAAATGAACCATCTTAGCCCAGGAACAAATTTTGCTATATTTATTAAATTGATTTGATATAAGCACATAGATGTTCAAAGGTCACTTATTCTCCATCTTGATCACTTAAATAAGCACAAATTCTAACAGAAATGTGTTAAATAAAAGTAAATATGCTTATTTAATAAATAAGTGCAGATTCTATTGGTAATTTTTGTATCTTGTTTCAATTATTCTTTGTTAGGTATTATCCTAATCTCATCACAGACTTTTCCTCAGCCTCATAACTGACTCCAAATTTGCCATTTCTGTAGATAGCTACTATTGGAATATATTATACAGAAAATATAAAGTACTTGACTTTTGTATTCAAAACACTATTTTGAGCATCATAGAAGATTCAAAAATGAATAGGGCATAGTACTTGAACTCAAGAGAATTTCAAGTCTAAAGAGGAAGGTACACATTTCAAGGGGACATTAAGCTCAAGGCTTGGTGAAGGTGGTTTAAGTTGATGTGGCAAACAAAGTACTGAAGGTAGTTTCAAAATAGGATAATAAAATCTTGTGGTTCCATAAGTAGAGTTATGATTTGGGGACATGATTCAATCCTCTTTATTTTAGGGTGATGAATTCTTTAGTTTTTGTTCATCTGGGGAACTTTATCTCTGTTTCTGTTCTGAATGATAGCCTTGCTGGATAGAGTATTCTTGGCTACAGATTTTTCCCATTCAGCACTTTGAATATATAATGCCACTGTCTCCTGACCTGCAAAGCTTCTTTGAGAATAGTTTTACTAATTTTAAGTAGCATCATTGTGATGAACTACTTTTTTATTTTTTTACTTCTCTTTCTCAGGTGGTCATTGGGTTGCTTGTACTGTGCTTCTATACCACTGTGGATCTAAATCTAATGATGTGATTTCTTATGTAAACATATGTGTGCTATGGTCTTACATTTTGTGTTTATCCTCATATCCAATTAATATGTTGCAATCTCAATACTCAAGATAATACTATTAGGAATTGGTGGGCCTTTGGGTAGTTCTTAGATCATGTGGATGGAGACCTCTTGAATTGGATTAGTGCCTTATAAAAGAGGCTCTGGAGATATCTCTAATCCCTTCCACCATGTGGGAGTGGAGTGACAAGGCACCAGCTATGAATCAGGAAGAAGGCCTTCACCTGAATGCAACTGTATTCAAGACTTTGAACAATAAATTTCTGTTATATATAAGCTACCCAGTTTGTGGTATTTTGTTAGAGCAGCTTAAACAGACTAACACAAGATGTCTTCACATTTACCTAACACCTAACTATGAACATTTGTATCATTTGTTTTTTATCCCTAGTGGATAGTATTAGACCAAGGACAAACTAAATGTTTAGCAAACTCTTGTGCAATTGAACAAGTTTGCTAAAGGTGGTTGGAGATTTTGAAATCTTCCCTTTGAAATAAAAGTCTTTCTAGGGATTGGAGATTCCCTATTAACATTGTCTAAGTCACTCCCCTCAGAAATTTTTTCAAATAGTTTCCAATCACATTCAACTAAATTTTCATATCTAAATTGTTAAATATGATAACATATGACTCAAAGGACCAATTTTATTTTCTTAATTCAAGTTGGAAATTTGGGCCCACTTTATTATTTTCTTATTCTAGATATTTGCACATCTCATACTTCCTAGGGGTCATGCAATGATATCTTATGCCCTATCATAATAGGCATTTCTGATTTCCTTTTCCTTATAAAGACACAACAACAAAAAGAAAGCTTAAAACCACTCTTTCAAAAAGACTTCATGAACTTCAATTGATTGGCATTTATACTACAATCATATACTTAGCGTACTTATTGTTGACCTTTATAGGTAGGTATTCACAAGTTATGCTACTAAAGATTGTAAATGATTTATGCACAGAGATAAACTATGCATTCTTTTGGAAAGCGTTATAGTGTTTTTGCCATCTCTTTTAATTTTTATGTCAGTATTCAAATAATAAGGGCAAATAAAATTGTTTAGGACCCACTTTACTAATGTATATATATAGAAAAAAAAACTTTGCTGGTGATTTGATGAGGTAGCATTTGAGAATGCTGCTTTTTGAGAGCAGTTTCCAAGAGGTTGGTAGATGTTATTGACAAAGAGACTAGCATATTGGTTAGTTGATAAGACTCAAGTCTTATCAACTTGAGTATTAAGCCTTAAAACTGAATTTCAATTTGGAGGACAGAGATGAAAGACTAGGGTTAGTATATGATATAAGAAAGAAACCAGTGGTTATAAGCCAGTGAAATAAATGTGATAATGAACCTAGTGAACTCAAAATAAATTCATTCAGTTAATAATTAGGATAATCATATTTGTGACATTGAAAAAATTCTAAAACCAATCATATCATCAAGAGACTATTACAACTTTAACTTATATATACTAGCAAATTGTGGCCCAAAACATATGAAACAATACTGGATAGGACTGAAAAGATAGACAGTACTACAGTAACACTAGGAGACTTCAATAAGCCACTTTCAAAAATGGATAATAGTGACCTTACATAAAGAAAAAGAATTATAGGAGAATATGAAGCACAATTGTACATCAACAAATTAGATAGCTTAGATGAAATTGACAAGCTCCTAGAAACACATAAGTTACCTAGCCTGACTCAAGAGTAAAGAGAAAATCTCAACAGATCCATAAAAATAAAAAAATTAAATCAATAATTCAAAATCTCCCAACAAAGATACTCCAGGACCAGATGGCTTCGCTAGCAAATTCTATCAAACACTGAAAGAATTCACACCAATTCTTCTCAAACTCTTCCAAAAAATAGAAGAGGAGGAAACACTTCCTAACTCATTCTGAAGGGCCAGCATTATCTGATACCAACATCAGATAAAGACTTCACAAAAAAGAATAAAAGTGCACAAAATATCCATTGTGTATAGAGATGCAAAAATCCTTAACAAAATACTAGCAAAACAAATACAATAGCATATTAAAAGGTTTATATACCTTGACCATGTGCAGTTTATCCTAGAGATGTTAGTTATTAAAAATAAGAAAATCAATATAATATATAACATTAACAGAATGAAGTTAATAAAACAAGGCACAAAATAATCTCAATGATACCAAAATCATTTGAAAAAAATTTAACACACTTTTATAATAAAAACACCAGAAACTAGGAATAGAAGGGTAACTCTACACAATAAATTCAGTTTTAAAAAATCCACCACCTACATCATACTCATCTTGAAAGACTGAAAGCTTTCCTTTAAGCTAAAAAATAAGACAAGGATGTCTATTTTCCCCACTGCCCTTCAATATTGTACTGTATTTCTAGCAAGAGCAATTAGACAAGAAAATAAAAAGCACCGAAAATAGGAAAGGAAGAAGTAAATTATCTCTATTCACATATGGTATGATTCTATATGTAGATATCCCTAAAAAGTCATAAGAAAGCTACTAGAGCTAATAAATAAATTCAAACAAGTTTCAGGGTACAAGATTAACACTCAGAAATGATTTGTTTTTTAATACTTGCAATGAAGAATCCACAAAGGAAATTAAGAAAGTAATTCCATTTGTAAGAGCATCAAAGGAATCAAGTACCTAGGAATAAATTTATTTAAGGTGGTGAAAGATTTATGCATTGGACACTACAAAACATTGTTAAAGGAAATTAAAAAAGACATAAACAAAAGAAAAGACATTTCGTGGTCATGGATTGAAAGACTTAATATTGTTATGATCAGTACTACCCAATAGATCTATAGGTTCAATGCAATTCCTATCAAAATTCCAATTGCTGTTTTGCAAAAGTGGAAAAGCCAATCTCACAATTCATTTGGAATTAGAAGGAGCCCAGAGTAGCCAAACCATCTCAAAAAAGAACAAAAAGAACTCATACTTCTGGTTTCAAAACTTACAAAGAAAGCTACAGTGATCAAAACATTGTGGGTACTGACATAAAGATATACATATAGACCAATAGAATAGAAATAAACACATCTTTTTTCAATTGATTATTGACAAGGTTGTCAAATCCATTCAACAGGGAAAAAATAGTTTTTCTATAGATGGTGCGGGGACAAATGGATTTCTACATCTGTAGGAATAAAGTTGCAGTTTTACCTCAAAAAACATACAAAAATTTACTCAAAATGGATGAATACCCTAAATGTAAGAGGTAAAGCCATAAAGCTCTTAGGGAAATACATAGAGATAAATTTTGGTGACCTTGGATTGGGCAACGAATTCTTAGATAGGACACTAAAAGCACACACATAGAAAAATACATAATAGGACTTCATAAATATTAAATATTTTTGTTCATCAAAGGATATAAGATCAAGAAACTGGAAAGACCTACAGAATGGAAGACATTAATAACAATATTGTATATCTGAGAAGGGTTTAATATCCAGAGATATTAAGAATGTCTTCAACTCAATATCAACAGGCAATCCAGTTTAAAAATGTGCAAAGAAGGGGGGCCTGGGTGGCTCAATCAGTTAATCATCTGACTCTTTATTTCAGTTCAGGTCACAAATCAGGGTACTGGAATCAAGTTCACAATGGGCTCCATACTCAGCAGGAAGTCCACTTAAGGATTCTTTCTCTTTCTCTCCCTCTGCCCCTCCCTCTACTCTCTCTCTAAGGGAAAAAAAAAAAAAAAAAGGACAAAAAACTTGAGTTGATATTTCTCCAAAGAGGATATGCAAAAGGCTGATAAGCACATGAAAAGCTCTAGGGAAATGTAAATCAATATCAATGAGATAATCCACTCCTACTAAAATGACTCTTAAAAATTTGAGAATTATAAATATGGAGAAATTGGGACCCTTGCACACTTGTGCATTACTGGAATAAATGTAAACTGTCATGGCCACAATAGAAAATAGTCTGCAGTTCTTCAAAAGATTCAACATAAAATTACCCTATGACCCGCCTAGCAATTCCACTCCTAAGAATATAGTTTAAAGAATTGAAAACTGGGAACACCTGAGGGGCTTAGTGGTTGAGCAACTGCCTTTGGCTCAAGGCATGATTCCATGGTCCCAAGGATCGAGTTCCACATCAGGCTCCCTCCATGGAGCCTGCTTCTCCTTCTGCCTCTGTCTCTGCCTCTCTCTCTCTCTCTCTCTCTCTCTGTGTGTGTCTCTCATGAATAAGTAATAAAATCTTAAAAAAAAAGAAAAGAATTGAAGACTGAAACTCAAATATTTACTTAAATACAATGTTCATTGTCGCAGTAATCACAGTGCCCAAAAGGTGGAAACAACACAAGTGTCTATCAAAAAATGAATTGATAAACAAAATGTGCTACATAAATTCCTGGAATATTATTCAGCCATAAAAATTTCTGATATACGCTTCAACATTGATAAACCTTGGAAACATGACAGTAAATGGAATAAGTCAGACACAAAAGGACAAATATTGTATGATCCCACTGGTATGAAATATCTAGAAAAAGCAAATTCATAGAGAAAGTTGATTATAGTTTACCAGGGACTGAGAGAAAGGAAATGGGTATTATTGCTTAATAGCTACAGATCCTGTATATGGGTAATAAGAATGTTTTTTAAATAGTGGGGATGATTACACGTAATTAATGTCATTGAATTCTACACTTAAAATGGTTAAAACGTCAAATTTCATGTCATATATATTTTCCACAATTAAAAAATGCTTTTATAAAAAATCTAACATGGTTAGTTTCCTTATATATTATATTTGTATGTTAAATAAAACAATCATGTGCTAGGGCCTTTTACTTTGGTTGTACATACTACATTCTGCATCACTTGCATTTTTAAGTAATTAAAAATTATGTACATATGCCTTGATAGACACATGTACACACACACGCACACACACTATTCATAAACAGATCTATGAGATGTCAGTATAAGTACATTTTGGAAATAAAAAAGGAATAAGTTTTAATGTATGGAAAGCAGAATAAAAGTAGAAATAATCTGAATATATTTTGGACAAAACCAAGAATTTGTTAGAAAATATTCTATAAATATGAAATGGGGAATTATACAATTGAGCAAAAAACAAAAACTTGTAATACTAATCTTAGAGCTATTAAATTATAAAGAGGAAAATTTAAATTATTTGAGTTTTCCTTTTCATGTGTAAGTTACTCTTTTCAAAACCAACAATAGTGCTTTATTACTAATCTTATGTTCTACAGATCATGGGTTTCAAAAATCATGACTGTAGATTTTCAAAATATAAACTACCGTTTTTAAGCCATTTTCATGTCTCACAAACTATCTGTGCTGCATTCAAACCTCTTTTGATTTTCTTGTGTGTTTGATGTAATTTATATCCTGTATAATTTACATCACAAGTTGAACTGTAAATATTCATACTTATTACAATACATATTTTTAGCAGCTGGGTTACTTCTGATATTACTCAAGATAGTAGAATAACCGGAAAATGGAAGTGGTTTCCAGTTCATATTAATAACTTTATATTTGAGACATTTTACATCCATTAAATCACTGTACTGTGACAACATAAGCTCAGCTCAAGAAATCATTCTTATCTTCAAAATATTTCATTGCTTTTTTTGCAAAACATATTTTATGATAAGCATTCCTATTTAGTTATAGGCACACACTTGTGTTCTTTCAATCTCATAGTATAAGAAATACAGATATTTATCTGTTCATAAACAACTGAGTAGTGCACACTTACAGAATCAGAGACTGCGCCTCAGTCTTCCTGATGAACAACATTTCAACAAGAGAAACTATGTACAATGTGAGTGCCTGATTAATGTTGTTTGAATGTGTGTATAAGGGGAAGTTTTAGATTTAGGGGATGCACAGTGAAGATTTGAATGATTAGGAGTGAAGATTTGAAATGATTAGGTGTAATCTTAATTCTAACACACTAGAATTACATGAAAAATTATGCTCCTTGTAACACAATAGTGTGAACATCCTAAAGAGGTGAAGATGTCAGGCCACATTATCATCAAGAAAAATTTCAAAACAGAAAAGAATCAGGCCCAAGGGAGTGGAAGAAATAAAACAGGAGAATGTTCTTAATGAAAAGTTAGCAGGTTTTCCCAAGACCTTAAAAAGTTACACTCTGCACTGAGATCCAGGAAAGTCGTTTGTGCTCCTGACACTTTATATTTGAGGAGAAAAGTTGTATACAACAAGAATAGATCTGCAGATGCACTGCTTAAGTTGTATCTTTGTCACCATAAACATTTATCCATGCATATATACATGTACACACACACACACACACACACACACACACACACACACACAGATTGCTCTAGGACATTAGAGTTGTCAGGAAACAGAGAATGAAGCCATTTGCTCATAGTCACAAATTAACTACATTTCAACTCAAAATTGTTTCTTCTGTTTCAAGCATGCATTGTGTGATTGTGTGTCTGGAAGTTGAGTGTGTGTGTGTGTGATACTCTTTAAATTGTTGTTTAGTTAGGCTCTGAGCAGATTCCAAGTGCCATCTAAAGGCTTAACATTCTATAAACTCTCTTTAGGATGGTTGGATATTTATAATAGTCTAAAAGACATGGAATGGCTAACATATAAGCTGAATTTCTTAAAAGACAGTTTCCTAGCTTTAAAAAAAATTAAACTACATACTGCTTTTAACGATCTAACAGAATTGTAAAGGAACAGAAATAAAATCTCTAATGTTTTACAGAATCTGAATTCAATTGCCAATGGCAATGCTGATACTATTTTTAACTTAAACTTATTGTTTACACCAAGTACAGAGGTAAGTTTACATACATTTTCAAATTGTATAATATTTCTCCTGTGAAAATATGGAAGAGTGGGTAACTGGCCAAATATGTTCAGATCTAGAACTCAGGCCTGCTTGTTACCAGGGCCAGCCTTAAATGTGAAGCTTGGATACTGTCTAACTATGGTTGTATTAACATTTATTAGCCACAAAAGATTTCTTACTCCTATTTATGCTGGTATTAAATCAGATGTCTGTTCTTCCTTATTTATCCTGGAATTGTGCAAAATTAGTAAAATGGGCACTTACAATAAAATAGAAGGCCTAAAATTATTAAAACCTCTTCATTCTGGCTCTCCAGAAAAGCAATGGATTTGGACTAATTACCATATATACCTACTTTGATGCTTTCTGAAGTTCTGAAGTGATGAGATCCCTCATCACTTTCTGTCTTACACTGAGCCACAAAATTGCTATAAAGCTTTTAAAATAGCTGCACTGCTGTCCCACAGATGTGGGTGCACTTCGGTAATGGCAGAAATAGTTCCAGCATTATAAAGCAAAGTTGATTCTTTAAGGTTTTGCATTACATAAATGTAAAATAGTATTATTAGTTCTTATAGTCATTATTTCACCATTCATACTTGAAGTAATTGATATTTCCACAAATCAGGCACTGTACAAATTCTGTCATAGTAAAACATTTATTTGTTAAAGTGATATAGATTATTCAAGATTCTACAGTCTTAAATCATGGATGGCAATGTAACATGGATTGATACAGAACTCGATGCCAATGTCGGCTTTTCTGTTTCCTTCTTTAAAAACAAACAAACAAACAAACAAAAAAAACCAAAAAACTTGTAGGCCAGACGGAAAAAAAAATTTTGGCTTTAAAAGGAGATGAACCATGGTCTGGTCTGAAAGAGCCAGTTCCACCAGCATCAGAGACTTCTGCTTCAGCTCCAGTGGACAATTTCTTCTAGGACACCAGTTCAACAATTAGCCTTTGTGAATTGAAACATTTTTTAAATTTTATCCAGTAAAAATATCAGTGGCAACTTTTTTCAGGAGAGAAAGTAGTGCTCTTCAGATTAACTCCAGCCTCTGAAATGGAAGGAAAAAAAAAAAAAAAAGAAAGAAAGAAAGAAAGAAAGAAAGAAAGAAAGAAAGAAAAAGAAAAAGAAAAAGAAAAAAAGAAACAAAGAGAAAATACATAGGCAATAAGATCATTGTGCTAGTAATTTAGAGTCACTGAACTATAAGCACCCAGGCAGAGGTTTATTGCTATAAAATACAAAATACACACCTAAAAACTATCTAGACATGCACATAGGCTTTTAAAATATTGCTTAGTAATTTCAAATTGTGAATGTATGAAAGGATTTCATTTTAAAAAGGAATCTAAGTGCATTAAGCCTAAATAGTTATGTGCGTCAAAGCCAAATTGTGGAATGGCATTTTCCCTTGCTTTGTTTTTCACATTTATATTCTCAAGTTAAGAAAAAAGTAATGATTTTATTCATTAATGCATGCCATTTAAATTTTAACAAATAATCATAGTGGTTTTTAAAACTTTGAACATATTAGACTAAATTTGCTCATCATATCTAAAATCTAAGTGATCTCTAACTTCTAAATATAGTCTGTTGGGAATTCGGTATCATAATGAAATTTTTAAAAATTAATTATACATTAAACATCAGGAAGACTATTATTCCTCTTCATAAATTAGCTCCTCACCCACAGAACAAATAAATGTGTAAACCGACAATAACTCACAAGAAAGGTATTCCATAGTTAATGTGATTTTGAATTAAATGATATAAAAACCATTTAAAATTTTTAAATATCAAACTGTAAAAATACTCTTCTTCTAATGTGGATTCTCAGCATCATAGACTTAAGATATGTCTATAAATTCTATCTTGAATAGAGATGAAAAATAATTTTTGACAAATATATGATTTCATAAATTTGAAGAAATCATTTTTGTCTCTTCCCATTAAAAAGGAACTGTATTTACGAGTTGGCTGGCACAGTAAGTAGACTGTGTGACACTTGATCTCAGATTCTGGGTTTGAGCCCCACATTGGGTGTAGAGGTTACCTAAAAATAAAATATTTTAAAAAGCTGAGGGGGAATATTTCATCTGAATAGTTGAAGTTATTTTTGGTACAAACAATAGTTTTTAAAAATTATTGAACAAAAGGTTTATACAATGTTTGAAAACTGTTAATAGATAATAGATGTGTAACCTATTTATAAAAAAATAATTACCTTGGAAATGACTGAACTACAGATCTCACTATCATTCTTTACCTGGAGTGTTCTAAGAAAAAGTCACAAAATCATCTTAAATGACAATGAGGTATATCTAAATTCCTATCTACTGGGTTCAAAGCATAGCTGATCTTGGTGAAATTGGATTATAATGGTTTATTTCTGTTTGCATTTCCAATAATATGTTCCTTTTGATAAAAAAAAAAAAGATAGTGTATTACACCAAACTTCAAGTTTCAGGAAACAATAATATATTGAAAAGATTAAATACACATAGAAGAAAAATATAGTGGACAGTATAACTAGTTTGATTTTAGAAATAATAAAATTTTCCTGAATAAAAAGCTATTTTAATATCGTTAACGAGGGGCACCTAGGTGGCTCAGTCAGCTGAGCATCTGCCTTCAGCTCAGGTCGGGCTCCCTCCTCAGCAGGAATCTGTTCCCTTTGCCCCTCTCTCTCTGCTCATGCTTTTTCTAGCTCTCTCATAAATTAAAAAAAAAAAAATCAAGTTAATGATTGCATAAGCTTACATATTTTAAAGAGTTTTTGATTCATTTCCACATTACATAAAAAATCATTAACAAACTATGGGATTATGGCTTTTTTTTTGTATGGCTTTTATAAAAGCTGCTAATTTCAAAGATTAGACAATTAGCAATCAGCTTTAGAAATTACGGTTTGAATTTGCCTGCCCTGAAGATACTATTATTGAAACGATGACGTAATATGAAGCTGAATAAAAACTTAGAATGTAGGATACTGAAAATAACAAATTTACTTTACTTATCAAAGGACAAACTCTTACAATGATTCCATAAAGATCTAAATATGAACACAAAATTATAAGAGCATCACAAAGGAAAAAAAAGACTATAATAATTATGCTAAAATGTTTCAAGAACTAAAAATAATGAATTTGAGATAGGCTCAGGATGTTTTGATAATGGTCCTTACTTAAAAGTGAAAGGGTATCATGCAAAATACTGTGGGCAGACAGTCTTATTAACAGTACTACAAAGAAAAGAGGAAATTAAAACTACCCCAATATTAAAAGAAGAAAAAATGTCCCGATGTTGAATGGATTGTGGGAAAATGTTAGTGCCCTACTCTGAATGCAATTAAGAACTATGAATGTTTTTTATCTTGTATAATTAGGATATCTAAAAAAGAAGAAAATGATTCTGAAAGTCATTGCTGATACTAGGATGCTAGTTTTTTAATTTACTGTGATGGTCAAATAAATGTCAAAAATGAGCTTTAGTTATTATAAAAAGAGTTAAAAGTTTTCTACATATGTGCATATGTGCCTATTCTATCACTCTTAGTTTTAACAATTTCACTTGAAGGGAATATCATAGAAAAAAAAAACCACTAAAGCTCTAGAACCAAATATTTTATGGTCATTTTTACTAGGAAATAATGTAAGAAAGATAATATTAGAAAGACACATTTGCTTTACTGTTTAGCTCTTATTTCATGTTTTTTTCCTAACCCTGTGTTAAATGCTGTTTCTTTCTAATCAGCTTACTTTTATTCATTTATACCTTAATTGTTTCTCTAAAAGAAGTTCTCTTTTTATGGTTATTGCACCTGTAGCAGAGATTTTATGACGAAGTTTAAATTTGTTAAATACCTTAATTGATACTAAACAGATATAATCGGAAGTCAGTTTATTAGAGTCAGGAAGCTACTATCTTAAAGGCTAGTGCAAGCAATTGCAGAATAAGGGATATTTCTTGAGCATACTTACGCACACACAGTACACATATTTTGTTGGTCTGAATATAAAAAATACTTTTTAAGAAACTTTACTTGAGGCATTTTTGGTATAAATGCAACTAGTCAGGGGCAGCTAGGTGGCTCTGTTGGTTAAGTGTCGAACTCTTAATTTTGGTTTAGATCATATTCTTAGGGTTGTGAGATTGAGGTCCTGTCAGGCTCTGTGCTCATCGTGGAGTCTGCTTAAGATTCTCTCCCTGTTCCTTTGCCCTTCTCTAATAAATAAAAAAATTCAACTAGTCAATTGTTCGTATTTTAACTTGTAAACATGGCATGTCAATTATTTTACCGGGTTTATTTTAAGTATAACAATCTTTTTGAACTTAAGATTTGCACTTATTTGTAAGTGCCCGTTTACATGTAATTACCACCAGTTTTATCAATGATTCCTCTTCTCTTTGCTCTGAATTCATCTGAGATTAGGATTTTATAATTTTATTATAAAAGGATCATATATGATATATTAAATATTTTAAGTTCACTCTATTCACATTTACAAAAGATCTTAAGGAAAAAATTGCCATATGGCATATTCTAGCTAATGGAAAATAAATAAATGTATTAATTCTTCATCCTTAGGAAAAAAATAATCTTAGTAGATACATCAGTATGAGGAACACCTACGCCACTGATCGAAGGAAACCCTCTGTCTTCTGTGTATCTTCCTATTAGAGTTTGATGTTATATTAAGGACTATGGCACAATTAATTTAATAATGTTGCCATGGAAACATTTTTTATATTAAAAACAAAAATGTGTCGTAAGGTGTTCTGTGTTTTCTGCTTACTTTTTAAAAATTGTTTTATTTATTTATTTATTTATTTATTTATTTATTTATTTATTTATTTAAGAGAGAGAGAGAGAGAGCAGGGGAAGGGCCAGAGAGGAATGGAGAGGGACAGGCAAATTCCCTGTAAGGTGGGGCTCCATCCAAAGACCCTGAGATCATGACCAGAGCCAAAACCAGGAGTAGGATGCTTAACTGACTGAGCCACCCCAGTGCCACGATTTTTTCCTTACTTTTACTGTATGTATGCATAGGTAGCATTTTAATTTCAATTTAATGCAATGGGCAGTGTTCAAAATTTTGGAAAATATGTTTTGCCTTTGGGTAATAAACAACATTTGTTACCATCGTGCAGGAAATATAAACTTAAAATAAGGGGCGCCTGGGTGGCTCAATCCGTGGAGCGTCTGCCTTCGGCTCAGGTCAGGATCCTGGGCTCCTGGGATCAAGCCCCACATAGGAACTGAGCAGGGAGCCTGCTTCTCCCTCTCCCTCTGCATCCCACTCCTCCTGCTTGTGCTCGCTCTCTGTCAAATAAATAAATATAATCTTTAAAAAAGTAAACTTAGGATAAAAAATGTATATTCCTTCTTCCTCCTAAAATAGAGCCAGGAATTTGTGAGCACAAGAAATCTCTGCCAGCTCTTCCTCACTCCATTCTCTCGCAGGCAAAGTACTAGGACCGTGGGAGAGGCCACAAGACTAGGGGGCTTCCTCTCTTGGAAGGGGCTTCACTGGTTGCATTGACAGCTGTGGAAATGACAGGCCTATGAAGGCAGAAATCATTTACCAAGCACCAATAGTAGCTACACTGAAGTCTCAGGATACTTTAATTAATAATTGAAAAATGCCTTAGATTGACTCTCCTGCTTCTAATTCTTGATAAAACATTTAGCACCGTTCTGAACTGTGCTTCTTATAGATTAACCATTTACTTTCTAATGCCTTTCTAAAGCTACTCACTTTCAGAAGAACTAGAGGCCCAGAGTTACACGATAAATGAACTTTTAGAAATTAGAGAGAGAGGGAGAGAGGAAAGAAGGCAGAAGGAGAGAGAAGGAAACAGAGAGAGAGAAGTTCAGAGTGAGAAAAGGAATCACTGGGTGGTGATGAAACAATGCAGCCTCATGCAGGTCAGTTCTGCACACAAAACAGAACACAAAGTATGTGCCAGACACTGGGCTATTGATTGTTTCTAGTGAGCCATCTGTTCATTTTTTTGCAACGTGGGATTGAGATCCTGAAGTCAAAGATATGATGCATGAAAAACTCTAGGTTTAATTTGGGAGTGGAATTCATTAGGGGAAACCCTGAATGATTGTTCAAGTTATTATCTTTTAAATACAAAATGTTAAAAAAAAAGAGACCTTATTTTTACCATTAAAAAATAAATCAGTGGCCTTTTTTAGAACTTTTAAAAGCAGAATATTTTTCTGTGCCAAACCTTAAGCAAATGGCTGATGCTTCCAGCTGTTTGAACAGATTGCTAAAGTGCTATTCTGCTCTGGAAACACACTTTCTGATCCAATTAAAATGCAGGAATCAAATACTCATTTGAAACTTCCAGAAAGGAAAAAAAAAAAAAAAAGAGTAATCAGTTGCTGACAAAAGGAATAACATGAATATTTCATGTGTAGTCTTTTGCTTCATTTTATAATGGCTTCATTCATTTTGGATAACACTGAAACACTTCTGTTCCTTTACTTCCAGGGAGGTATAATGTATCATTTCAGCTCCTATTAGGATGTGGAGGTCAAGGATAGGAGTGAATACATTATTAACAAGCTACTGTCTTCACGTTGGGAAATACTTGGAAAAATGCACATTATATTGTGCATGGGTATGAGTGACTCCAAAGTCACATTAGTATTCCCCTTATTCTTATAGTATGAGCCAGAAATGTTCAGTTAACCAGAAACATGTCTAAATTTAGTAACTGGAATGTCATTTAACTAAACTGAACTACAGTTTGTATCCCTGAGCACTGAATAAGCTTTAATAGAAAATTTTGGCAAGTTACAGAAGCTTGCAAAAAATCTAAAAATTTATTATAAAAAATATAGCCACTTAAGTGCTGAATTATGAGACGGGTAACAAAAATCTCACCTGTGTTTCCTGGACAATCTGGTCAACATTAGTCAGCAAAGCATCTGGGAATAAAATTCTCAGTGTCACAAACAAATACACAAATTCCATTTTTAAAAGAAACAGACCCTAAAACACTTCTCAGTGAAATCTTGATAAGATTTCTCTTAACAAAGAATTATCTAGACTTTTTTTTTTTTAACTTACCTGTTCTTGGGCTAATTGCAATTGACTTTCGTAAATATTTTGTAGTTGTCTATGGCTACTTCCTGATATATGATATTATAACGGTATAAAATCTTAGTTGCTAAAAGAGTAATAATTATTATTGAATGCACTTTTCCTGAAAGAGTTCGAGAAGAGAATCAGGCTTCTACTCATTTCCCCCAATTGACTATCAATGTTAATATTTCAACTACAGAGTTGTATATGATTAACATGGAACCATGGACAAGAGAATCCAAAATAGGAAATAGCTTCACCATGTTCAACAGGCAGAGTATTCAATCATCATTTACAACGATCATTATTCAATAGCCCTCCAAATAACAGCATGTTTTATGAAGTACCCATTTATCCTCATTAAAACACTATTGTTCTATATGCAACCATTTTGCCTTTAAATGTCCTTATGTATGTTCCAGTGGGCTATAAATGTTTAAAACCATTATATAACCCTGCATAGCACACATTCTATTTCTTTCTGATACATCCTCTTAAGCAAATACTCCTAGTCCTTCAGAAGTGACACGATAAGAAAAAAAATAGAAAAAAGTTATTCTCTGGTTTGCAGGTAAGTGTGATGAGAAAAGTACAAAATACTTTTTTATAGAACCTCCTGCATAAATATTCATAAAAATTTGTAATGGCCTCTGGAGATCAGGTTTTACATGAAAGCAATAATAATACATGTTCATATTATACAGAAAAAATGTTTAGGAAATTACATTATGGTAGAGCCAACATAGTATATTTCATAAGCCCTTCATATTATTTCAATAATTTATTGGACATACTCTGAGCAGAATCTCAATATCTATCTAGTTCATGTTTCAACCAAGATCAAATGTATATCCACTTCCAAACACAAAATGAAAAGGACTTCATGACTTTCCCTGAATGTATTTGAAAAAAATAATTTTTAGTTTTTAAAATTCATGAACATAACAGTCATCTATTTGAAAAGGGTGTATGAAATTAGACAAGTTGTAGAGATCACTATCATTAGGAAGTTCAGAAAAATAAATTTCTACTGGAGAGTTAATATCCCACTGTAATCTTACAAATAAGAGGTATAGTTTGTACAGTTGTTCTGGGAGAAGTTCCCTAGTAACCAGCCCATTTAAATATGATTTTGTTACATTAATTACAATCTATGTTGCAGGATACCAAATTCTAATTTTAACTGATTAATTTGATAAGCATACATATTAGTATATCTATATATTACATATATGGGTACATAAGAATATACTGTGTATGTATTTTATCAATGGTAACTTTAGATCCTGAATTTCAGCTTTGAGAAATAGCTGACAAAATCAGAAGACAGTGATACACTATTTGTTACATTGACTACTTGTAATATTTGATAAAATTGCAAATGCGTTGACATTATTTAACATGGTGATTTCATACTTAAATAGAGTCCTAGGTAAAAACTGCTACTTTCTGTGCCCCACACTTCAACAATATCACATTTTTTGGATGACTCTGATCACAGAAATACTTTTACCATTCTTTCTATATTAAGTGATCTTCTGTATTACTACAAGAATTATTGTTTTTGTTGTGGAAACCAAACAATCTCCTCCCCCAAACTTGACAAAACTAAGTGTATTTGTTTATAGCATGCATTTATCTAGCATGGGAAGAAAGGAACTGAACAATCTGGAAAGACAGAGCTCTGAAACTATTACAAAATTACAATTATTCCTTCTGGTTATTTTTCTCTTTTCTCTATGAAACTTTAAAACAAGGTATTTCTTATCCATACATTTCACCCCCAAAACACTTTACTCACAAACATTATAAGCTAAATAATGACTATATAATGATGATAATGATGATGATGATGATGATAATTATCATCATAACTGAGGAGGATAAGAGAAATCTCCATTTCCCATCCAGCCCACCTCTGTACTGAAGTCTTTTCTCCAAACACCACCAACACTCAGACAGAAGCATCCACATTCAGTGTTAAGGAAGAAGACTGGATGCTTCCTGAAACACAAGCATTGACTGAGCAAGGAAAAGAGAATAAACAGTCTTCATTCTATCTAGTATAAATGAACACTGCTTTCTTAGCATCATAAAATAGAAGTGGAATTTTGTCATACCAATAAGAAAATGCATTCAAATCTGCAGTCCTTGAAAAAAAAATGCATTTACCTTTGCAATTCTATGTACAACAAGATACTCTATGTTTTCAGCATTTTTTTAACCATTGACATTTAAAGATTGTTGTTAAGTTCTTATTGTGAATAACAGGAAAATAGGAAAATTTCAGAACTAAGACACAATTGTTGTGGATCTTGTGATAATTGCTCTAGTTTGTTACCTTTAAGAATGAAGTATTTAGTTATTTAGTTTCCATTCAATAATACAAGCAAATAAAAGAGTTAAAATTTAGTTTGGAAGTAAGTACTTTCTGAGTGCTTTAAAGTGAAGTAGAAAATACTTCTCAAGGAAAGATAAAAAGAGATCCCTGTAGATAAATGGAACACATTTAATTTTCTTTTAATTTCTCAAATTCTTATGGAAAAGTATGAATCACTCAGATAATAGACTTGTTATGTCTATAAATGGTTTATAATAGTTCTATAACCTATATTCTAAAACATTTTTAGTAAAATATATCTATAGAACAGCTAAAATCAACAGTCTGAAAGCTTAAAATAGCTTACCCCAACCTAACTACATTTAATGGTTTTTTAAAAAATTTAGGAAATAAATTAGCCACAGTGAGGGTGTTATGTATTTAATTTAAATTATTTACTTAATGTGACTCTGCTTCATTCTATTTGTAGAGTAAAAATAAATAGTATTTATCAAACCAAACTTTGTTTCCTCTTAGGATTCTAAGGCAGCTTTGGATGCTTCATTATCCCTTTATGATATTCAGATACTACATACATTAAATAAAAACTATTATTACTTTAATAATAGTTGGAACATTTTCGAATCAGGGGACAATTATCCAAAAGCAACAAAAAGTAACACAGGAAGACATATAATTAAAAAAATGTTTGGAGCAAATATCTGTAAATATATTATTTGTTAGTTGTCCTATTTAATAATTGAAACCATAGTGTAGAATGACTAAAAATAAAGGAAAAAGTAATTTAAGACATGGAAGCAAAAAACTACATATATATATATATATATATATATATATATATATATATGACCTATACATAATCAGCAACTGCAAACCATATACTTTGGATCACATGTACATAGCTGGTTAAATGAGAAATGCAAGAAAAAACAGAAAGAAAAACAATAAGAGAATTTCTTGCTGATATAATAAAACAGCTGGATCACAAATCAACTTCATATAATCAAAAGACTTATTACTGTACCTTCCTCCCTGGCCCCATTCATTTATTTATTTATCAATCCATTCATTCATTGATTTGAGTAATTGCTGTGTTTCAGATTTTATGTTTTAGGTTTTATGTTTTATACCGGGTATCTGTAATAACCCTCAGCTTCCCCACAGATTTACTTTTCAGTCACTTCACATTGAAACTGCCCTGAGCAAAAAGTTTCTCATATAGTTGTTTTTTTTTTTTTTTTAGTTTCTCATATAGTTGTAAACAAAAACAAAAACATTTGATCCTCTCTATAGGACAATCTTTTGTTGATCTCTCTAAATATAAACTTTTTAAAGACAGAAACATAAGCCTTATCACTTCTAAAAACAAGTGTTCATGCATTTGGTTAATATACCCTGAAAACAGCCTTATAAAACTAATACAAATGTAAATGGGTTTAATGACTTTAGTCAAACAGAATAAATTACAATTATTAGATATTATAGAGTTCTAAATGTTTATAAAAATAAAAGATATTCAATTAAAATTTCATTTGAAACAAGCAGAAAATTGATTTTTAAAAATACAGGCACGTGGAAAACATTAAATAAGCTGATCAGTGCAGCTTGGTGCAGATGTGCTAAATTTGTCCTTTATGCATGATTTCAGAGCCCCCTTGACCACAATCTTCATAAGGCCAGAGGTTTTTTCTCTGGGGATTCATCTATTTAAATCTCAAAAGCAGTGATACGTTTGGGACTTTTTAATACTATATAGGTAAAAACTAGGAAAGGGAAAAGCAACATGCTTTTGCCAATCAACACCTTTTGAAGAATTAAGTAATTGATGTTAACTAGAAATGTTTAATCAGGACTAGAGCATTATCACAGAAAATGTTGAAGATACACTTTACTCTGTATAATGCGTTTGATTTAACAAAACATGACCACACGTGTAATTGCATTTATTCCTCAAGAGAACTATACATTTGACCTGTGAAAAGTAAACTTCAGAAAAGGAACCAGGGCAGAGAAGGCATTTATGAATCTAAGATAACATTAGCCCATTAGATCATTTGTTTCAAGATTGGCATGGAAAATAATCTTTAACTGCTTTAATTTTACCTGCTTCTGAATGTCATCATAAAAGTGTATATAAGATGTGTCTCTGTAAAGTTAAAATTAACTGAAATGTTTATATATGCCTCTAGTAGAAAAAAATTAAACTAATGACTACCATTCCTTATCTGTGTTTTAATGATATTTCAAGTGATCTTTAAGATAATAATAAACTTACTGTGTGTTTAACTTACTCCCATGTGTCACTTTGGCAGCATATATACTAAAACTTACTCCCATGGAGTATGTTATATATATAAAGTACATACCTTATTGTATTATGGCTAAATTTTTTGTGTGTACAAGACTCTCACTGGAAGCTTATTTTCAACGTCCCTCCCCAAACACCAAAGAATGCCCTAATGTTAACCCCCATTTACCAGTCTTTAATAAAACACCATCAAGTTGCCATATAAGATTTTCAATAAGTAGATAGGAACATTTATCTATATACCTTGATTTCAGTGGATGTCCAAGAATGCCATATATCAAAGAGCAATATTATTGTCTGACTAAATTTAAAAAAATAATAGATTATCACTAAGCTGAATAATTTCTAATTAAATTTATCACAGGTTTTGGTTAAAATAAACGCATTCAGTCTAACAAAGAAACATTCCAACTGAGAATTATGGAAAGGAAAGAAGGGAAAAATGAAATCACTACCTGGTTAATGAGCGATGACTTTATATTGCTTATAAACGTAGTAAGAATCCCACTAGAAGTAATCTTTTCATTTTACTTAGTGATAAAAATAAACATCCCTTTGATAATGTCTTGTATTTCTGTCTCCCTTTTTAATTTCCATAAAGAAAAATATAACATTCATTCATTCTGCAAATGTATACTGAATGAATGAAAACACCCTCACATGCCCAGGGTAGCAGGTAGCAGCTTATAATAACTAGATTTTTTTTTGATAAATGCAAAATCACTTGAATATTCTTTTGCTTCCCATCAAAGAAGCTAAGTCATGGATGAGAAATACCATAAATCCATTAAGGCACCTGAACCAAGAATGTTCTTTAGAAGGGTACTTATTTTAACACTGTCTGGATATACTTACTGAATATTTCATTTTAAATACCATAAGAACACAGAGTTGTCCTTTTTGATATCTGCCTGAAAACAAACACTACTGTCCTTGAAAGAAAATATGCAATATACTCACTGAAAAATACTCATCAGTTTAGGTGGTCCTTTTTAAGACTGGAGGAAATAGCATGATTTATGCAAGACATTTTTACCTGGTGACAACCTTTATTTTGCATTTTGCTATTGTAGAACCTGGAAGCCAGCCCTAGAATGGGAAGAGGCACTGCTGCTATGTCATGCTTTTATCCCCAGACCATTTTATATATGTCACCTTCATATATTAAACTATACCTAGAAGGTTTATACACCTTGGCTCTATGAGGCATGTATCAGAGAAACAAAACTGGAATTTCAAATTCCAATTTCTTATATGAGTTTTCAAAGTAATTTCTTCATTAAAAAGAAATAATAGGTTACACAGTGCTTTCCAATATCCACTCAGAATCGGAAAGAGTTGCTTTTCCACTATGCCCATCAGAACTGTTGGATTGAATTAACATCGCATTCATAGACATGCTTCTTTTAGACCGTCCACATATGTTCAGTGAGTTAATATAACAATAGTATTCCTTTAATTCTCCATTCAGGGAGTACCTGTGCCTCGCTCTGGATCTCTCAGCAGGCAAAGTGAGAAACTTACTTGGCTTTGAGTGTGCTCTTTTAGATGTGGGCCCCTCTGTGACAGAATCAGGAGGTCGACTAGCTAACTGCAATGCAGTGGAGTTGTTCCTGTTAGTGTTTTGGGACTCAATATTTGTGACCGCTTCATTCTGTGGTTCAGCACTTGGCTTTGTGCCAGGCTTTCTTTTCTGCTTTTGGGACACAGAAGCATTTGAAGTCCAGGTAGGAGGCAAAGCAGAGGTAGTGGTAGAGGAGTCCTGACTTGAACAAGTTTCTGAAGATTGTATCACATTGTCATTGGCAACTTTACAACACTGGGCATTCTCTTCATGTCCCACAGCTTGTTTGGACATGGACTGGGGCAGCGTCACACTGCAGCCTTGTATCTGAGCCCCATTAGTTTGAGAGTAGACATTGCTGACCTTGGTGACCTTGTGTTGCCCATTATTGTTACAAACCTTATACCGGATCATTAGAATGATGATGAAAACGAGCACAGATGCTACAATTATTCCACCAATAATAATGATCATGGTGCCTCCCAAAAACTGGGACTGCATGAAATGGCATCGCACATAATCCTGTTCCGTCGTAAACTGGATGCAACCCACGACTCTGGTGGCAGTGAGGGAAGTGATGCCATCATCATATATTGCCAAGACACACAAGTCATACATAGTTCCAGCAGCCAGGTTATTGACAAGAAAAGTTTTGCTCGTAGGAGGTATCATTCTGAGGGACAATGGAGTTTGTGTTAATATTAAAAATAAGACATATATATACACACAGAGCCATTATGACTTCAGTTCTGTTTCATTTCAGTACTCATTAAGATAAGCACATTTATAACAGATACAAAATACGAGAAAATGATCTAATCTTATATTTACCTATGTAAAATGGCTAAAAGTCATTGTTGGATTCTACATTGTATTAATGGTGCCTGCACCAGGCCTTGACAAGCTTACTAATTACATTGCCTGGCAAAGCAGACCTCCTGATAAAAGCCATGGCTAAAAAATCATTTATGACAAATTGCTTTTGAAAGGTGTGACTGTGACATTATCTGACTACTAAACAAATCCATTTAGCACTTACAACACCTCTGTGACTAAAAGCCAATTTGAAGGAAGGGAAAACACTGACAATCACATTAGAAACCAGAATGGAAAGGCATCAGAGTATTTGTTTTCCAAGTCAGTTTTAAGCTGCTATGGAATGGTACCAGTTAACCTATCTTTAATAACTCCACTAATTACTACGATTAAAGTACTTTATTTACAGATCTCAGCCTTCTCTAATGTCTTCAACATGTGGCTTTCAGTATGTTACTATCTAAAAATGAGGTTGATGAAAATGCATGAGGAATATTATCCTAAAAACATGAACAGGGCAAGGCTGTTGACCAGAGCATAAATCCATCATCCTACCCATTGTGGGCTGATGAAATTACCTTCAGAATAGTTGCTAAAGTTTGATAAAAGTTTATAGATAACTCAGTCCATTATATCACAAAACTCTTCCACGGATGCTTTTTTTTCCATTTTTTTTTAAGTAGCAATCAAATATGACCTAAACTAAAATTTCATTTAGAAAAATAATTCTTGAAACTATATGCTTTCCCTGAAAGAATTTTTTAGGAAATTTTAAAATTTGGCAATGCTAATCCATTATACAACCTAGATGTGTTCTAAATAAACTAGGAAACAGGCTAGAGTATGTATTTGTGATTAAAATCACTATCATTTAGTGCATGATAAACAGCAGGCATTACTAAGCACATTATATATACTATAATTTTATCCTTTTTTTTGGAACACTATAATTTTATTCTTACAGTTACTGTAGGCATTACTATTTTATTGATGACAAACACTGAAGTCAGGAAATTCAAGCAATTTTCTGAAGGTCACATAGAATTTACTTATCATGGCAAGATGAGAATCGTATAATTTGGAAAGTAAAAGCTGACCTATTTACACATATATATAAAATAAAATAAAATAAAATAATAAAATAAAATAAAATAAAATAAAATAAAATAAAATAAATAAAATGTTAGTAGCTACGTGAAGGTGAGGGGTAGAAGCACATATTCTTCTTTGACAAAAGGTTAAATAATGGATAGCCCAGATAAAGAGCTGAGTATGAGAAGGACAAACTACTTTATGCTAATATGCATGCATCATAGTCTACATGATCATATGTTTAGTGATGAGAGGGATATTAGAAATAATTTACTTTAATCGCTTGCTTTTAAAGAGGAGGAAATTAAAACCCAGTCAGGTAGAACTTTGCCCAGGATGGATCATATGGCTAGCTGGGCCAGTTTTGTCTTTTCCACCAGCCCATGCTCATTTTTAAACAGTTCTCTCATTTCCATACATGAGTGAAAATCAAATTATCTTCAAGAATTCACCTGGGTATATAAAATTGAGTTAATCTTATTTCAGAAAAGCTTCAAGACAAAAAATATATATGTATATTTCAAAACCATGAGTTTGCATCATTTCCTAGGAGTAATAATAGTCTATCATGAGTGAAATTATATGGAGAGGTAAAAATGTATATTTCCAATTGAAAATTGGACAAGATGTGACTATAAATCAATGAGGCTGAACTTTAGAAAAACATACCAGAAAATCTATAATCAGAATGAAATTCTCCATCAAAGTCCTTATGAGAAGATTATGTACTTAACTCCAGTGATACTTTCACTGCTCAAAATATTTATCAACTTTCTCTTTGGAACTGTCTTAAGAACCAGTATATATGAAACAATACACATGCATATAACTCAATCACTCAAAAAAATCAGTCTCATTATTTTATAGTTACATCCTATTTTTGACCAAAAATGGCAATACCCATCTTGATCACCCACCTTATTCATAAGACTTGGCTCCATATGGCTTTTGCTTGTTTCCAAAATTCAAATTCACCCTCAAAAGACGAAGATTTGCCACCACTGAGGATATTCAAAATAGTATGACGAAGATTCTAAAGATAATTCCAAAAGTGCTTTGAGCAATGCCAGCATCATTGGGATAATGGAATAGCCTCCCAACGTGACTTCCTTGAAGGAAAGAACACTCATGTGGATGTGTAAATTCTGGTATGTTTTTGAGTTTTTAAAATAAATCAATCTTATTCTCTGATAGTCACATCTCTTAGATGAAGGGGAAAAAGGTAAGTAAGCATAATATTAAATATAAATTTGAACTCTCTAAAAATTCAAAATATTTCCCCACAGGTATTCACCTTTCACAAACCTTACATTGTACACTTTAACAAAAATGGAGTGCTGTAATTAGAACACAGAGTAGCACTGCCAATTAAAAAAAACAAGTCAGTAGTACATGAAGAAACCCTACATTAATATGCATGGTAAATATAAACATTTGGTTAATTTCTCTTACCTGTAAACAAGAGTGTCATCATAAGTACCATTGTACTGGATTTGGAACATACGTATCCCAGGAATATTCCTTTGAAAATTAAATTTAAGTAGTGCAGTAGATGATGTTGCTTCTGCTACTACAATTTTATCTTGGCTCATTTTAGTATCACCATTACTACTGCTTGCATTAGAACCTGACTTAGTAGAAGTTGAGATATCTGAAGAACCAGGATCAGGCTCATGGATATGGTTTGTACTGTTTAGTAAGTGAGGGAGCTTAATTATATGAAGATCCACTGTTTGTGTTGCTTCCCCAGCAGGATTGGAAGCAATGCAGGTAAAAGCACCTGTATCCTTTACAGTTGTTATAAGAATATCAAGTGTCCCGTTGTCATACACCAGAGATCTTGTTGCATTTGAAATCAGCTTTCCTTCCGGAGAAATCCAGTGAATTGCAGGTTCAGGGTCTCCCCTGGCTTTGCACCTCAGAGTTGCCCTTTGACCTTCCAGGACTCTCATTTCATGTGTATGACGAGTAATGAGAGGAGGCTCACATAAAAACTCTTCCTCAGGAATTGACCAAAAATAGCGGCCAGTTAAAAGTGCTGGAGAAGCGCAAGTCTCTAGGTCATCTTCTCTGGACAGACGCCTCAACCACAACAATTCACAATTGCAATGCAAAGGGTTTCCACCAAAACTTAATGCAAAAGTTGATGGGCTGATTATTCCTGAGGTTGCTAGTACCTGAGCTCGCTGAAAGAGAGGATCAGGTGGTAGCTTCTGCAATTTATTGGATGTTACATCTAGCCGAGTCATTTTGTGCAAGTGGGAGAATGTCCCCTTAGGAATGTTATCAATCATATTGTGATCCAAACTAAGGGTGTGCAAGCTAACCATCTTCTCAACAGCATCCCAGGGAATCGTTTCTAAATTATTGTAGGACAGATCCAGCTCCTCAAGGGCAAAGACATCATCAAATGCTGTAGAAGAAATTAAAGTCAGTTGATTGTTGTTCAGTATCAAATGATGGAGATTGGAAAGCCCACTGAACATATCATTTGTAATTTTAGTCAATCTGTTGCTATTCAAATGCAATGCCCTCAAATTTCGTAAGTCAGCAAAAGCATGAGGTGTAATAAAACTTATCGTATTCCTGGATAGCGTCAGGTCCACCAAGCTGGTCATATTTGCAAAATCTTTTCTTTTAATATTCGTAACAAAATTGTCTGCCAACCGCAGTTCCACAGTTCTTCTGTCAATGTTTGGTGGAACAAATAAAAGCCCTTTCTTGGCACAAAGGGTTGCGAGATTAGGAGACAAAATCTGACAGACACAACGCTTTGGACAGATCTGAGCTCTCACTGCTATGCCAATGAAAAACAGATAAAAAAGAAATTTTTCCATTGTAGATCAGATTTAAGAGCCTGTAAGAAAAGATACAAAATGTAGTGTTAGCATCCAGTCATTTCTCTAAAGTTCATATTCCTGCTGGAACAATCCTTTTTATTTTTTTATTTTATTTTTTTAATGATAAATTTATTTTTTATTGGTGTTCAATTTGCCAACATACAACTGCAATACAGAAATGATTTACTCATTTGTTTACTTAACAAACAAGTATAAAATATCCACTCTGTATTATAGGCTATAATTGACACTAGGATGAAAAATGTACCATTCATTGCCTCATGGGATTTTAAATCAAATGGAGAAAACAAAGAAGCCAATAGATTATTACAATTCTGTAAATTATGTGCTATTTTTGAAATATATCCAGGGTATTCCTTGATGTACAACAAAGTGACATTCAGCTCAGACTGGAGGGTAGGAGTTAAGAAACTTCCCCATAACCCTGAAAAACCATCTTATAAGTTTCAAAGATATATTTAAGGATTTGAAAAAAAAAAAAAAAAGGATTTGTAAGCATTTCAATTTACAGAATAGAAACAATAAAAGACAGCATTTGTTATTGTTAACTTTGTAACATATTTGAAAGTAATTAATCATTAATTAAACTTTACTCATCTTTACAAACCATCTTGAACATAGTATAACCTTCACAATCTAACTGCAAATAAAGGTTCTCAAAAATAAAAGGGCTAAAAATTTACCACAAATACTCTGAGCTCCTTAAATATTAGAATAGTTTATTCAATATAAAATTGGATTTTTGAAGATAATTTCTGAAAAGTAGTCATCAAAATTCTTGACAGTGAGTCCCAAAAGATGCTATAATTCCACTTTTTCTTTTAAAATCTTAATGTACGTAAATTTACCCAAATATAATTTTTAAAATATCTTGATACTCTCATTTCCCAGTTTGATCTGAAATATTTATTCTTGAAATTAATCATCAAAAATTAAAATACTGGGATCCCTGGGTGGCACAGCGGTTTGGCGCCTGCCTTTGGCCCAGGGCGCGATCCTGGAGACCCGGGATCGAATCCCACGTAGGGCTCCCAGTGCGTGGAGCCTGCTTCTCCCTCTGCCTATGTCTCTGCCTCTCTCTCTCTCTCTGTGACTATCATAAATAAATAAAAATTTAAAAAAAGAAAAATTAAAATACTAATACATATGCAATTAAAAGTTCTTATAAGTTACATGCGGTTTTAAATGCCAAGGAAAATAGCTAGAAAAAAATCAAATTTTTAACTGATGAAGACATAAAATATGGAATTATTCTGGAAATAATGTACCAACTTTTCTAAATAAAACATATTCATATAGGTTTGATTTATCTTATGCCTATTTTATGTCACATTCAATGTGGTTGTAATGTATAAGAACTGTCAAGCTCAACAAATGAAGTAGTCTTACTCTTCTCTTTATGATGGAATAACTGGCACTGAACTAGCCTGTCCGCAATAAGCAGCAATGTTAAGTACAAATATATATATATATATATATATATATATATATATATATATATAGACATATATGTATTTAGACATATATATATATATATATATATGAAAGAACTATATATATAGTTTTCACATACTGGAAAAAAAAAGAAGCGCAGAATGGTGATCTTTGAGAAAAGCAAATAAAAAAATTAATGAACCCTATCATTGCTCCTGGAGACCCTTTTCAAAGCATAGCACAGGAAGGAAGACAAGGAGACTTGTGGGTGGGCAAGAGGATGGGCAAGTGCAGAGAGTCTTCAGTGGCTTGAATTTATGAGACAGAACAGCAGAAAGAAGAGCGTTATCTGAAGAAAGAACTTCAGTAATCCTATAGGTAGAAACAGGGCAATACTGAAACACTGGGGAGGTAGGGGGAAGATGGAGGGATAAAATGAACAAAAACTCGGTGATCTGTGAAAGAATATTAAGAAGTCAAAAATATTAATAAGCATATAATTGGAACATCAGAAGAAGGCTTTAAAGTAGACATAAAGGCAAATATTTTTCACATTTCTAATAAAAAGCAATCAATAAATCCAAGTTCAAAACAAGGAAAATCATACCAGGACACATTATAATCAAATTGCAGATAACCAAAGAAAAAAGCAATGATCTTAAAAGCAGCACAGAAATAAGGCACATTACAAGAAAATAAACTGAACAAAATAAAAATAATGGCTGACTCTTCATTGATTTCTTTTTGGAAATTGCAAGCACTTCAAGAAAAGAGTCAGTCTGGGTGGGAACTTACATATTCACAAGAAACGAAGGTAAAATAAAAACATTTTGAGACAAACAAACTGAAAATTCCATTACCATAAGAACTGCACTATAAGAAAATATAAAGGAAATCTCTTCAGGTTGATGGAAAATCGTATCAGTTGGAAACTTGAATCTTTACAAAACGATGAAAAACAACAGAAATGGTATATCTGTGGGTAGATATTTTTATAAAACATGGATACTAAAAGCTACAAAAGAATCAAACAAAAACCAACCCTACATCATTTGCACCCTAGCAATCAAATAAGCTAGATGAGCTGGACACTCACTACTTGCTTTTTTTTTTTTTAATAACAACATCAAAATGAGGATATAAACTTTCAGTAACTATATTCCAGAAAGTAATAGTCTTTGATGAAAGGGAAGAGCTCCATAGATGTCCTCTAACGTCCCCACCCAAACAGAAAAGTAAATAAGAGGACCTATCTGGCATAAATTGGGGTAGAGAGAAACCAGTCTATCTTTGAAAAGTTTAACAAACTTTTCAGTGCTTCATTTTTTAGAACTGTTTCAGGTTTACAACAAAAATGAGAGGGAAGTAAAGAGATTTCCTCTAAACCAAATCCTCCCACACATACACAGGCTTCTCCATTAACAACATTCCCACAAGAATGGAACATTTGCTGCAATCAGTGCATCAACTTTGACACATCATAATCGCCCAAAGTTCATAGTCTACATCGGGTTCACTCTTGGTGTCGTACATTCATTCTACAGGTTTGGACAAACGTACAATGACAAATGTCCACAATTGCAGTATATACAGAGCATTTTCACTGCCCTGAAAGGCGTCTGCACTCTGGCTATTCATCTTCCCCTGGCTCATCCCTGGCAGCCACTGACTTTCTTTTTTCTTTTTTTTACTGTCTCCATAATTCTGCCTTTTCTTGAATTCATATAGTTGGAATTATATAGTATGTAGCTTTTTCAGATTGACTTCTTTCACTTAATAATAAGCTTCAGTAATACGTTCCTCCATATCTTTTCATGGCTTACTAGTTCACTTAATTTTAGCAGTGAATATTATACCATTTTCTGTATGTACTAAAGTTCATTTATCCATCCATCTACTAAAGGACACCTGGTTGCTTCCAAGTTTTGGTAATTCTGAATTAAGCTGCTCTTCAAAACTGTGTATAGCCTCTCGTGTGGATATATGTTTTTAACTCCTTTGGGTAAATACCAGAGAGTATGGTTGCTGCACTGTATGGTAAGAATATATTTGGTTTTGTAAGGAAGTGCCAAACTGTCTTCCAAAGTGGCTCCACCATAATTCCCAGCAGCAATGTGAGACTTTCTGTTGCACCATAGCCTTCCCAGCACGTGATGTCAGTGTTCCAGATTTTGGTCATTCTAATAGGTGTGTACTAGCATCTCTTTTAATTTGCATTTCCTGAATGACTTACAATGTAGAGTATCTTTCAATATTTGATTTGCCCTCTGTATATCTTCTTTGTTGAAGTGTCTATCAAGGTCTTTAGCCTGTTTTTAAATTATGTTTTTTTTTTTTTTTTTTTATCATTGAGTTTTAAGACTTCTTTGTATATTTTGGATAACAGTCTTTTATCAGATGTGTCTTGTGCAAATACTTTTCCCTGTCTCTGGCTTGTCTTTGCATTCACTTGACATTGTCCTTTGTGGAGGTGAAGTTTTGAATATCAATGAAATCCAGCTTATCAATCATTTCTTTCATGGATCATATCTTAGATGTTGTATATTAAAAAAGCACCACCATACCTGAGATCATTTAGGGTTTCTCTTATGTTATCTTTTCAGAGTTTTACAGTCTTGCTTTCTATGCTGTGCAGTTAACTCTGTCATTTGTTATGGTATTATCATAATTCAGTTCACTACAGTCTCAACTGTTTTGAGACCAAGCTTGGGAATTTGCTATTCAAGAAGACATGGGATCTTAGTACTAGGATGGTTTTGGAGATCTGTTCTATAGATGGACTATGTGATTTCCAAATATTTGGAGACCTCAGCCAAGTTTACATCTCTGCTTCCAGCTTTTTTTTTTTTTTTTTTTTTTTTTTTGGTGGCCAATGAGAGCTCTTTGATCTTTGATCTCATCCCTGCATTTCATTGTTTTTGGCTGCAGTTGAACTGCCTTAGATTCTATGAAGGTAGAGGTTTCATCTAAGAAGTTTCTTGTATCCTACCAATTCAACCCTAGACACTCTGTGGTTTAAAATCAGACACACCTGTCTAGGAAGAAAAGGACTGAGCTCTCCATCCCCTCTCTAAGTCCTTTTATAGCTGAAACCCCTAAGCGACTTATTTTTCCTTGTGCTCTTCTACTTCTTACCCATCATTCTTCTAAAACTGAAAGTCTGGATTTCCTGGAAGATTCATTTCAATTTTCTTTTCCTCCCCAATTCTTCCCCATTCTTATCTGAAAATACAGAGTACCTAAGGAAATTATCTCAAAGACAAAATGTACAATGGTAGTAACCAGGGGGCTGGGAGGTTGGGGCATTGGGGAGATGTCGAATAAAGGTACATACATACTTACAACCAATAGATAAATGAGTCCTGGAAATCTAGTGCATGGTGTAGTAATTACAGAAAACAACATTGCATTATAGACATCAAAGTTGCTAAGAGACTAGATCTTCAATGTTCCCACCACACAAAAAGAAATACGTATGTGACATGATAAGGGTGTTAGCTAATGCTACAGCAGCAGTCTTATTGCAATATATAAATGTATCAAATCAACATGTTTTAAACATTGAATTTATACAATGTTATATCCCAGTTATATCTCCATTAAAAAGAAAAAGCTGCAGTCCTAATCTCCAGTACCATTGAATGTGAGTCTAATTGGAAATAGGGTCTTTGCAGATTATCAAGTTAAGGTGAGGTGATTAGTGCAAGCCCTAATCCAATATAATTGATTGTGCGCTTATAAACAAAGGAAATCTGGACGCAAAGGTAGACATGTGTAAAGGGAAGACAGCATGAAGCACAATAAGAATAATATCTATAAGCCAAGGAATGCCTAAGGCTACCAGAATCTAGAGGGTAGGAAGAGAATAGATTCTTTTTCACTGCTTTCAATAGGAACCAGGTATGCCAGACACCTTGATTTTGGACTTCTGGCTTTCAGAACTGTGGGACAATAAACTTCAGTGTAAACTGCCCTGTTTGTGGTACTTTGTTATGACCGCCTGATCAATTCAAGTTTCAAAAAGATTTTCTCTAACAGAAGAATTTCAGAAGTAAAACAATACATGTTGTACGCTTCCAAGTATATGTGCATTTAGAACAGGCAAAACTAGCCTACAAAGAAATCAAACCAGTGGTTGCCTAGTTGGAGGGTGGTTGATTGGAAAAGAACACAAGGAAATATTGGGGTGGTGGTGGGGAGGTCCCGGAAACAGCCTGTATCTTATTTGCAAGAGTGGGATACATACTGGTGTATACATCACAATTCACTGACTCTACACCTAATGTCGGTGCATTCTATGTCAAGTGTGCTTCAATATAGTTGATTAAGTTTAAAAAAAGGCAACCTGGGTCTCTATTTTGTTTCCAAATTCCAGTTCCAAAGGAAGAACTTATAAAGTGACACATTATTGGTAGCTGAGTAGAACTTAGTCATATTTTAGAAATGCGTATTTTCTTAATTCTGCCATATATCTTCAAAGATGTGATTCCTTTCCAACTCAAATTATACATCCTGTTTCATAATCTGATTTACTTCACCAATATATACACTGCTTGATATGATTTCACTGCCCATATGGTGATTTAGAAAGTAAGATTAAGTTTGGAATAAAATGTGGATCACTTTCTTAATCCTATGTTTATTTTTTGCTTAGGTGAGACCTGTTTAATGAAAGACTCACGATTGTGATTAATGACCTATCCCATGTTATCTTAGGTCAGAGTAGAGATTTCAAAATTTGTAGAAGATGGAAGATAGGGATCATGTAAAGGAACATTTTTTACTTCCCACAAACTCACAAACTAATCATTGACATATTTATTTATTGAAGTAATATATTATCACTTGAAGAAAATGAGTGTGAATGGAGGAGAAGAGTAGTTGTTGTGTTTTGTTGGAATTCATGATTTAAAAATATGAAGATCATCAAACACACTAACCCCATTCTCATCTAGTTAAGTTAAACTCTTTTAAAACATTTGTCTATTGCCTTCTGTAACCAGTTAAATGCAAACAACACAGATCTGTTTTTAATAATAACATTTGAGTGGGGATAAAACTCAGTAAATAGTCATACAGCTGTAGCTCTCTAGATAATATTTACACATCTCTACATTATATGTTCTTTCAAGCTAATTCTTTTCAGACACAAAGTGACACATTTATAAACAAAGAAGAGTCTATCACACAAAACTGGAAAATGATTTTCCAGTACTGCATCCCTCTTTCAGCCCATGGTTATTACACAACATATGCTCAAGAGAATCAGTATTTATTTGGCAACTAGAACAGGATATACAAGCAAATTTAGATTTTACAACCAACTGAGAGTATAATCTATTCTCTGCAGAAACCACTATGGTACCAATTTATATGTTGAGTTAAAGAAAAGCTATTGGACTCCTCAGAAGCCACCTCACCATCATTCGACAGAACTCTATCAATTCAATTAGTGTCCCTTTGCCCAGGCTAATACCTGGGAACAGATGCTGATGCCTATTGATGTTGATGAGTTGCTTTAGGAGGTGTCAAAATGGTTATAGTACTGTAAAGGATATTTTGTAATACAGTTTAGATAATGAAACACATTTGATAATCATTTCTAATATTTTAGGTTTTCTGTTTATTTTTTCCAAGTACTATAAATGGACATTATCCCTCTATTCTCTACTAAACCATATACAGAGAATATTACTATTGAACCTGCTAAATTCGAATGTCAAAACAAGGCAACTATAACCTTGAACAAGTATTCTTTGATCTTTGATTTTAAAAATCTCCAGCAAAATTCCCAAGTACACTGAAAATTAAATCTTTAAAAAATTCACTTGTGCATCAATTCACTCATTCTTTTACTAATTTCTTCAGCAATATTTATTTAGCATCTGCAGTACATGCAAGGTGCTTTCCTAGAACCTACCAAGTTTAGAAGGCTGAGATTGGATGAGGATAAGCACATTCACAATAATAATAGGAGGCAGACTGTGAAAAGCATTTTGATATTTAAATTTATACAAATAAAATGAGTCTTTGAGGAATGTGTAATTTTTGTTATCCCTGTGTGTATACATATATATATTTTTACTCAACATGGCATAAGTATACCTAAATCCATATTACTTACACTAAAATAGTACAGATAAGAGCTCAGTTACTAAAATAAGCAATTATTTTAAAAATTAATACTTACCATTGAGCATAGGTAACGTGAAGGAAGTATTGATCTCTTTATTTTATAGATGAGGAAATGAGACTGAGAAACTGATAACACAAACAAGTTTAATAAATAGAATATTTGTCATGTTCTATCTACCTCATAGATGTATAGTGTTTTGGTACTTCTTTGTTTTTTAGAATTAAAGTGAAAGCTATACAAAGAGATATCATTTCTTTTAAAAAAAGTTGTTTTTTTTAAGATTTTATTTATTTATTCATAAGAGACACAGAGAGAGAGGCAGAGACACAGGCAGAGAGAGAAGCAGGCTCCACGTAGGGAGCCCAATGTGGGACTCGATCCTTGGACCCTGGGATCACGCCCTGGCCTGAAGGCAGGTGCTCAACTGCTGAGCCACCCAGGCATCACTAAAAAATGTTTGTTTTTTTTTTTAAGATTTTATTTATTTATTCATGAGAGACACAGAGAGAGAGAGGCAAAGACACAGGCAGAGAGAGAAGCAGGCTCCATGCAGGGAGCCCAACATGGGACTCGATTCGGGGTCTCCAGGATCATCCTCTGGGCAAAGGTGGCACTAAACCACTGAGCCACCCGGGCAGCCCCAAAAATGTTTTTAATATTAATTTTTTAGCTTAGATCAGAAAACTAAGATTGACCTGTTATACAATGTACTTATCGTACCAAATCCTATTTAATCTTTATAGAACTCCATATAAAATGGTTCTTTTTTTCTCATTTTATATACTGAAATAAAATTTAAGAAATATTAAGGAATCCCCTCAAGGCCACCAGAAAGAAAAGAAAAAAATGTAAGTCTAAGATGGAGATCTATCTATTTCCAAACCCAAGCTTTTCCTAAGATAAGATGATGCCATATATATATATATATATATATATATATATATATATATATGTATGTAATTTGTGTTTTTTCTGATTATGTAGCACTCAGACATAAGGTGTTTATTCTAACAATAATGACTCCTTTAGTTCATCAAGTGTTTTCCTCATTTATGTTCCTGATCTCTGTTTGTAAAAAAACTACATTTAAAAAGTGCTAGTAGATTACTACAGTGAAGACATACACAGTAGAGATATAAAAGCACCTTGACAGAGACTTAATGACAACCCAAATGACACACTTAACTACCATCATTCATTTATTTTTGTTATGTCAAGACATGACTGAAGTTACCCAAAAACTTAAGGCCATAATAATAACTATTCTTTTAAGATTCCACTTCATAAAAGGGAGAGTGATTTCTGTGTATAAAGAGGTCTCAGAATTTTCCCACTGATATGGGCCCCCTTTTCTGGCCCACTTGGAAGTCTGCCTGCAGAAACTCTATAATGTCATTGAGGGTCCATGGATTCTGAGAATAAATACTACTAGTAACTCTGAAAGAGAATGTATTCTCTCCTGCAGAAAATAGCTTGGGGAGAGAAAGCAGCCTAAAACAGCCTAGTGCTAAGAGGCTGTGAAGATTCCCAACAGTGAGAACAGCAGTAGTTTGAAGCTGGGTCAACTGGCACAGGTGGCAAGTGGCTTGCTAAAATGAATTTCTGTTGATTGTAAGCACTCCTTGCGGATGTTCAGATACAAGTGGGAAATATGTGGGAAGTGGGAGGGGTGAAATGTGTATAAAAGTGTAAGATAATTTATATTTAGAACTTCAACTAATTAAGAGAGTAGTGCCTCTAAGGAATAGGTATAATTTATCTGGGGAATAGATGGTTATTTCTTTAGCATAATCATTTGACAATACATTTTGTATGGGAATAGTGAGTAGTCTGCAGCATGGATTTTAAAGGGGGCAATGAAACAAGGGTGAGCCAAATTCCAATTTGAAAAATTAAAATGAAAGGTCATTGTGTGGAAAAGGAGGCTGAAGGAAATACACCCTGGGAGAGAAGAGCCTGGGGCCTTTACATAGTCAGTCACAGGAAAGGAAACTCTGAGATACAGAGATATTTTCCAAGATACACTGTGGCTTTCCATCAACTTTAAAACTGAAGTGTGTCCCCATCGCCCCATAGCATGCCGGTGGGAAACATCAGGGTAGAAAGAGCTTGTGTTCCACTCTTGGGTTGGTATTGAATGATGAGGAAACTGAATCTCAGGCAAAGTCTGAAGACGTTATTATTCGTCTAACACTCCAACCTGGACTTCATACACCCGTTTCTCTTTATATCACATCTCTTTGCAGGCTAATCAGCTTGCAAGTTTCAACAGACATGGAGGAGAAGAAAGGTCCAGGATAGGGAACATCATCACAGATGTGAAATGCCATGAAACCACTATCCTGCCATTGCAAAGTAGCAGATGACCCTGTTTTCTTCTAATTTCCAAGAATACAGCAGCTCCTGCCTCAGAATTCACCTTGATATTATGACATTTTGAAAGGGTATAAGATGGGATATAACACAAATTTAAATGCCATTAATCAGTGTTTCAAATCTAGTAAATGATTTACCCCTTTTCTTTAGAATTCTGAAAGGTGAGTCTCTGAGCCTTTGAGATGTCATGCTATCCATTATGTTTCAGTTTTCTTTTTTTTTAAATTTTTATTCATTTATGATAGTCACAGAGAGAGAGAGAGAGAGAGGCAGAGACATAGGCAGAGGGAGAAGTAGGCTCCATGCACCGGGAGCCCGACGTGGGATTCGATCCCGAGTCTCCAGGATCACGCCCTGGGCCAAAGGCAGGCGTCAAACCGCTGCGCCACCCAGGGATCCCTGTTTCAGTTTTCTTAATGGTGTTTAACATTTCATGTAAGGAGTCTCCAGTCTCAGAGGTTATATTGGCTCTATTGTGCTGTTGCCATAGCAATTAAACAGGCACAGTTATGGAGCAATGCAGACAGGATCATCAGCACAGAGATGTTGTTTGACACAATTCAGGCATCTTCAGAAACTTGGATAATCTTTCAGGAAAAAAAAATGTGGTTTACACTTTCTCTTGATATTATTGTGGGCATTGAGGCAGCCAAGTTATCAACAATGGAAAATCTAACTGAAAATAGAAAGAATGGAGAGGAAAGAAGGACACACACACATACAGAGGAAGTGTAGTGAATTTACTGAGGATTTAAACACTAAATATGTGTGTGGGTGGAAAGTTCCGGCAGTACTCCTACAGAATGTTTTGACAAACTAAGACCATATGGAAGTTTTATATCACTGAAAGCAATGTGTGTGTGTGTGTGTGTGTGTGTTTCTTTTTCCACTCTCTCTTCCTGTTCCTCTCTTTTTCCCCCTGTTCCTTTCTCCCTTCCTCCTTCCCTCCCATCTCTCTCAAACACACCCACCCTACCAGTCTTATTAGATTCCCCTATTTTTTTTGTCAGCATTGTTTTGCTTTTTATAACAGAATGATCATTTTAATTTGATATTAAGCATATTTCACCAAGTAACATAATAGTATTATTACATGAAAAGCCCATGCCCGATTGTATAAAAAACTGTAAACTTAAGATAAACTGAATAAAGGATACAGACAGATAATTCTTAGAAGCTTGGACATTCTATTTCACTTTGATTTCTAATACTCTCAAAATTAACATGTCTGCAACTGAGTTCCTAATTTTCTCTCTCAAATCTGCTTTACTCCTACTATAGTAATTCTCTGTGATTATTTAAAACCTATTTCTTGTTTTTCAGATTTTATTTTTTAAGTAATCACAACCAACATGTGGCTTGAACTCATGACCTCAAAATCAAGAGTCACATGCTGTATCCACTGAGCTAGCCAGATGCCTCTGAAACCTGGTCCTTTTAAAAGTCCAGACCCAGAATTCTGGAATTATTCATTACTTCTCTCCCTTTGTCATATACCAAATCCAGTTCATTAATAATCCTCTACACTGTACGGGAAGAATATATACATGATGGGATCATGCCTACTGCTATGACCTTTCATAATCTTCCCCTTAGACCATAGTAGTAGCCTCCTAACTAGTTAACACTTCAGCCATTATCCTTCTTCAATCTATTTTCCACAAACCAGTCAGAGTGATCTTGTTAAAACTTAAAGCAGATCAAAAACTTTTTAATGGCTTATCGTCTTACTTATATTTTATTCACCACCGCATCCTTGACGCCTAGAGGAAGAAATGGCACAAAATAGATTTTAAGTAGGTATTTGTTAAATGAGTGAAGATGGATCCAACTACTTAGCAAATGTCCTAGAAAGTGTTAAAAGCTTTAGTAATTAAAATGTGAATAAAAACATTATTTTGGTAAAACAATTATAATTTTAAAATTACAATGTCAGTGCTAGTGAAAATACAATTGAAAGATATTCTTACACATTGCTCAAATTAGTAGACATTTAGAATTTTATGCCCTCTAAAATTTAAAAAAAAAAGGTACTAGAGGCTGGAGAAAAGCATAAAGTATAGAATGAGAGAATAAGAGGGAAAAAGAGAGAAAGAGAGGCAAACCATAAGAGATTCTTAACTTTAGAGACTTAGACGGAAGGAGTTGGGTGGGGATGGGCTAGATGGGTGATGAGTATTAAGGAGGGCACTTATGATGAGCACTGTTATACGCAAATAATGAATCACTAAATTCTACTCTTGAAACCAATATTACACTATATGTTAACTAACCAGAATTTGAATAAAAACAAATAAATAGAAAGAAAAAAGCCCAATATTTGCAGGTTCTTGACAAGGGAGATAGCTGATTGATTCAACTGCCTTGAGTTGTGTAAGAAGGAGAAATTAGGAGCATTATAAGATGTTTTTTGTATCCTGGGTAGTACATTTTCCTCTTATACTCCCTAAGAGAATCTTAAGTGAAAGTTGTATGATTTGTCAATGCCTCTGGTTTGGGGTTTGTGTGAAGCTTTTACAGCACTATGCTAACCCATGCCTACAGATAGGTGTAAAACAAAATGATCAACTCATGATAAATGCTTCCTCACTGGAAGCAGCAGCAAAGCAGATATTTAGGGAAAAATGAAACAAAACAAAACAGGATAACAATCATATATATATATATATATATATATATATAATTTATATGATGTTTTATGATATAAAATATCATATCATATATATGTATGTTCATATATATCCCAGGCTCTTTGTGTATCTGTATGTGTGCATATGTACATGAGTGTGTGTAAGTACTGGTTGCCTTTTCAATATCCATTCTTCCCTTCTTTAGTAACAGAAATCTAATTTTTACCTATTGTATCACTTCCCAGAATGAAGAGTTTATTTTCTAGCTTCTTTTGCAGGGAGATATAATCATGTGAGTCATTTTCTTACAATGAGGTGTAAGTGAAAATGGTGACAAGAACTTCAGAAGCAGCTGCTTAAAGGGAGGTGACATACCCTTCCTGTCCTTTTGTCCCTCTACCTTCTTCTCAACTATAATTTGGACATGACGTCTGGAACTCTAGCAGCCAACTTAGAAATTGAAGTGACCTTGAAGATGGGGATCAGGAGTCAGGATAATGGAGGCCTTCCTGACTATTGTGGAGTTGCTCTATCAGCCCTGGATTACCTTCCATCATGTTTAAACTACCATTCAGAAAAGTCTCTGCTACTCATGGCCAAACTAATCTCAACTGGTTCCAGTATGATGTTAAGAACAGTAAAGCACCAAACATGAATACAACGAAAATGACTAGGACAAAACATACCATGCATTGAACTATATGACTGTATTTCAAATATTTTTTTAAAGATTTTATTTATTTATTCATGAGAGACCACACAGAGAGAGAGAAAGAGGCAGAGACACAGGCTAAAGGAGAAGCAGGCTCCATGCAGGGAGCCTGATGTGGGACTCGATCCCGGGACTCCAGGATCACACCCTGGGCCGAAGGCAGGCGCCAAACCACTGAGCCACCCAGGGATCCCTTATTTCAAACATTTTTAAAACATTATATGTAGTGAGCACATATTTCCTGTAAAATAAAAAGAAGTTTAAACTGGATTCCTTTATTTTATTTTATTTTATTTTTTTAAACTGGATTCCATTAATACTAATTTATATGTGTTAAGCAATGAGTCATAGGACTATAAAAATTGTGTACTAATTGAGAGATTTTTGATAGGTATTGCCCTGGGCTATAACAAATCCTACAACATTGTTAAAAAAAAATTATGGTGATCTAAATGAGTAAACATGTTTAACATGCATTTATCATATATCAGTAGTCAATCCCTGGGACATTTTTTGATAGTAAATTAGTTCAAAAAGTTCATTAATTATTTCAAGCTAACCAAGGACAATTTTATAAAATTCAGACATTGAGTCAACTACAAATAATGTCTGTTATGTGAATGAAATGTAAAAATATTTGACTTAGATATTGATTAAATGTGTAGGTAAGTGCAAGTGTTGGCTTACTATCTCAACTTTGGCTTGGGTGGATCAGGTTACATTGAGCCTATAGCTAATATAGAGCCTATATAGGAAAGAAAAAGTTTGGAATATATATAGGGGGGAAAGGAGTTTGAATGTGATGAGAGATAAGGAGTTTGGTTTGAGATACTCCCTTTTTTGAAGCTGGATAAACTTTGAAATAAACATGATACTGGTATTAAAATCTATAAGCAAAAAATTAAAAAAAAATCTATAAGCATGCAATCCCTGAAGTATATGATGAATATAGCTGGTTTGCAGACAACTGAAATACATTATTTTAAATGTACTGATAGCATTCTATTGTCTACGTTTGGGGACATTTTTCATTGTTATTTATTCACTTACAAAATTATTATTTTTTTATTTATGAATATTTTTCAAATTTCATCTGTCAAAGCTCATGGCACAAATATTTATTAAATAAGATGAATCCAGGGACACATGGGTGGCTTAGCGGTTTAGCGGCTCCCTTCGGCCCAGGGTGTAATCCTGGAGTCCCGGAATCGAGTCCCACATGCGGCTCCCTGCATGGAGCCTGCTTCTCCCTCTGCCAGTGTCTCTGCCTCTCTCTCTGAGTCTCTCATGAATAAATAAATAGAATCTTTAAAAAAATTAAGATGAATCTAGCAGCTAGTATTTGCTTTTAGGATTTTGAAAACAGAGCTAGCTAGACATTAAGTAGTATTTTTATAATGCTGCTACTCCTCATTTTCCACAATTTTTAAGGACCACTGATCTATAGCTGAGAAAACTAAAGCTCACATATTTTTTCAGATATGACTAGAGCTTTCCAAACCTTAAAATCTAGGCACAATAGAGACATATAGATGGCCAACAGACACATGAAAAGATGCTCAATATCACTCAGCATCAGGGCAGTGCAAATCAAAACCACAATATCACCTCATACCTTTCAGATTGGCAAAAAATAAAACAGGCCAAAAAACAAGTGTTGGTGAGGGGGTGGTGAAAAAGGAACCCTTATATACTGTGGGTGGGAATGTATATTGGTGCAGCCACTGTGGAAAAAAATATGGAGGTTCTCAAAAAATTAAAAATCGAATTACCATATGATCTAGTAATTCCACCATTAAGTATTCATCCCAAGAAAATGAAAAAACTAACTCAAAAAGATATATACACCCCTATGTTTATCGCAGCATTATTTATGACAGTTAAGAAATGGAAGCAATTCAAACTTCCTTTTATAGATGAACAGATAAAGAAGATGTGGTATATACAGAGTGGAATATTATTCAGCCATAAAAAGGACAAGATTGTGCCTTTGCGACAACATAGATGGACCTGGAGGTTATGATGCTAAGTGAAAGAAAACAGAGAAAGACAAATACCATATGATTTCACTTAAATGTGGAATCTGAAAAACAAAATGAATAATGAATACGAACAAAGAAACATAAAGCAGAATGAGACCTATAAATAATGAGAATAAACTGATGGTTGCCAGAGGGGAGGAGAGTGGGTGAATGGACAAAATGGATGAAGGGGAGTGGGAGATATAGGCTTCCAGTCATGAAATGAATAAGGCACAGAAATAAAAGGTACAATAGGAGATATCATAATGATATTATAATAGCATTGCATGGTGACAGATGGTAGCTACACTGTGGTGCACACAGCATAAGGTAAAAACTTATTGAATCACTATGTTGTTCACGAAACTAATGTAACATTCCTTGTCAACTATACTCAAATTGAAGATTTTTTAAAAACTAGGCATAATATTTTATATCTATTAAAACAAAAATATATCCTGATAATTTAGTGTTTAAATGAATTATATCATACTTCATGTTTGAATGCAATACAGTCATGAAAAATCTTTGATAGTTAAAAATAATAGGAAAATACATAATGCAATGTATGGTAGGCAGAATTCTAAGATGTCCTTATTATTCCCATTTCATCATGGATACATTTTCTGCTTTAATCTTCCTCTTTAGTACAGCAAAAACTTGCAACTTGTTTTTTTTTTTTTAACTAAGAGAATATGGTAAAAGTAAAGACGTTGCATACATTATTAAGATGCTTAATTATTTGACTTTGAGTTAATAAAAATAATGATTATTTTGAGGGCAGAGACTTTCTCTCTTCATTGCGGCTTTGAAGAAGTAAATTGTAAGGATTGAACAGCAGGGAGGACGTGTATTTTACCAACAACTTGAGGAAGTTTGGAAGTGGTTCTTCCCTAGTTAAGCATCCAGGTGAAAACTCAACATAGCCAATAATTTTATTGTATCTTTATGAGACCTTGAATACAAGAACTAGTTAAGATATGCCCAGATTAATCCATGAAAACTCTGAGATCATAAATGTGTATTGTTCTAACCTGACATTTATTGTAACACCACGGCAATAGAAAATTATTACAAAATATTTAGATGAAAAGTGAGATGTAAAATTGGATGTGCACTTGATTACAATTTAAAAAAATAAACTAAAACTAAAATGCTTGATAGTATTCTTTTTCTTATAATGTGGGGGAAATAATATGGTTCCTTTCACTAACTCTAAAAAAGCTGAATGAAATATTAATGTAAAACATAAAAAAATCTCCATAAAATTAACAAGGCAGTAAAGTATACTAGATTGAATTTTAGGAAACATAAAATCACATAGAAATAAGCCTACTTCTCAGAAACAGTTCTGTCCTGAGAGCTTTTTCTGATCATAAAAACAGAGATATCCTCAAGGACCTGTGGTGTTGCACATGTGCTCAGAAGATATGCAAAGAAATGTTTTCAGTAGTATTATTTGTAATAGCCCCAAACAACTCATTTGTCCATCCATAGTAAAATGGAAATATAAACTGGAGTATATTTAAACAAAGGAATACTATAAAGCAATAAAAATGATTGATTCCAGCTACAGGGAGCATCATGTTATTTATAAACATAATGTTGACAAAAAAAGAAAGACATGAATAAACACAATGGACTCTTTATTGATATAAATTTGAAAAACTTAGGGATATATTCAAAAAGTGATGCAGCCATAAAGAAAAGCAAGTAAGTGAATAACATAAAAATCTGGATTATGCTTATTTGTGAGGCATGGAGGGGTTGGATATGGTCTCCACGTGACATAAAAGGCATCTGGAGGTACTGGCACATTCAATTTAACTGAGAAGGAAGCTCTTTGGACATTCATGTTACAATTACTCATCATACTGCACAAGTTTGTTTTATATGCTTTTCAGTATGAATGATATATTTCACAAAAAATGTTTCAAAATGCTTAGGATATTAAAATGTAGTTAAAGCGTCCTGTGATTAGTAATAGTCTTTATTGAAGTATCTTTTCTCTTTTAAGGCCAAGAAGATATCACTAAGGCAAAAGAAGTATCATAGGAGTGGGATGGGATATGCTCCAAAGATACATTCCATGCATGGCATTTTTCATTCATACTATGCTTCATTAGTTAGTGAGTCCCTGGAAAGCAGGAACTCATTTTCTGCGACCTTTGGAGAAGTCAGGGATGAAGAATTTTTTTAGGTTTTGTTACATGAATGAATGACGATTACTACTACTATCACTGCTAAAATTAGAACTATTAATACAGTAGTTACCATTGCTGCTTGCTTTCTTTATACGGGGAATGGTGCTAAGCTTGGGGAAGTATGAGGGTTTAAAATACTAGCCGATGATGCATTTGTTTTTTGTGTTGTTGTGTTTTGTCTTGCAATGGCCCAATCCCTTTGTACATTTCATTGTCAATTGTTTCCGCTGGTCACTTATTTAGAAACTTGTCCTTCACTAATTAAGGGGTAACAGAAAATAAAGAAAATACAAATAACTATAAAGAAAAGTTAAATCCTACCTTACAAGTTTTCAAAGGCCTATGTCTTGAAAAAAAAACTTTTCGTAATGTACCCTAGCGTGTACTTAGTTTGGTGTTGCCTTTTTTCTTGTTTTAAAGTCATAGCGGAGGATTTTTTTTTTTAAGATTTATTTATTTTAGAGAGAGAACCAGAGCAGGACAAGGGGAAAAGAAAGAGGGAGACAGAATCCTCAAGCAGGTTCTCCACTAAGCATAGAACCCAATGTCAGTCTCAATACCAGGACTCTGGGATCATGACTGGAGTCAAAATCCAGAGTTAGCCACTTAACCGACTGAGCCACCCAAGCACCCCCATAGTGGAAGATTTTAAGAATATTCTGGCCTAGAGAAAGAGTATAAAGGCAAATGTGTATACAAGGTGAATATAAAGAGAAGATTATAGTTAAAACATTCACAGTGTCTCACACTTACTGTTTGGATTCCTGGAAGACATTATTTCCTCAAAAAAGTTGTCTTAGCAATCATGGCATGAGATGTATAAAAAGACTATATATCAAAGACAAAAGAAATATCAAGTAATATATCCTAATAGCATAAGAGAGAACCATCAAAAAGGTTGGGGTAGGTGGGATGGACGGAAAGAAAAAGGGAGGAAAAGAGGCAGGTAAAGTGAGGAATGATAAGTATAAAGAGTCTGTATGAGAGGATTCATAAGTCAACTCATCATCAAACAAAATGGCAGAGATCAGATTGAGGATACAACATCTAAGCAAATGTTAGTATAGAGGCTTGTTATTATCTGAGATTTAGCTGAGATGATATATACAGTAAGCACCAATACCAGTGTAGACTCTTATTAAGACGTGATGCTCGTTCCGAAAAATTTAGTTGGCACTCTGAAGAAAAAAGTGGAAAGGAGTAAAAAATAATATGGAATTAGATTAAAAATAGGTTGAAATATAGAGATTTTAATTTATGTAAATGATAAATTAACTTTTCTCTTAAAGTCACAGTACCTGGAATAAAACATTTCATTGTGCACATATTCACAGGTTTGTTCATGTGTGTAATATATCAAATGCCATTCACAATGACACTATGCTGTAGGTATTGTTATAATCACTTTAAAACTAAGAAACGAAAGGTTTAAGTGAATTATCAAGAACCATAATGCTATGAAAAAGTATAGCTACAATTCTACCTACAATTGCAACAACATACACAGAAGCACTTGGCTCATATAATAAGAAGATCTAATATTGTTTATCTAATATTATGAACTAGGTAGTATTCTGGATTTATTAATTGTGATTGCTCTTTTGAGAGACAACATGGACAGTTGTCTATCTTCTATAATAATAATAATAAGAAACTCTGCATGGGGTTATCAGGATGGGTTGAAGATGAGGCAGCCACTCAATAAGAACAAAGGAATCTGACCAACATGCTCATGCAGTTTATTGGTATCTTTTGGAAATTCTTAGGCTACAGTCAGATATACTATGACTTGGGTAAAATGTCTTTCCCACCAGACAGCAAAGAGTAGAGCATTTAATAGTGGCAGTAATTGCAATTTTACAATGATAACCTGCACTTAGTCCTCATCCATATCTCCTCTGAGTTTGCAAAGACGAGGACCTCCTTCCAAGGTATTATCCTTCTGGTCTGCTAGCATATAAGAAAGCCTATTAATGCAATCTGTAATCATCAGACTTCCCATGAAGAGAGAAAGATAAAAGATTGAGAATGAATCCAGTTCCTTACACTATAAACAAAAATGAACTCATTGACCTAAATGTAAGCTCTAAAACTATCAAACTTTTATTTTTTTTTAAAGATTTTTATTTATGTATTCATGAGAGACACAGAGAGAGAGAGGCAGAGACATAGGCAGAGAGAGAAGCAGGCTCCACTTAGGGAGCCTGATGTGGGACTCGATCCCGGGACCCCAGGACCACGCCCTGGGCCGAAGGCAGGCACTAAACTGCTGAACCATCCAAGGATCCCCAAAATTTTAGATAAAAACATGACAGTAAACTTTTGTGACCTTCAATTAGAGAGAACATTTGAGATGGGTAAATTATATGACATGTGAATCTCAATAAAACTGTTCCAAAATTATGGTAAAAACTTTGAAACTCAGTAAATGGAAAAGTAAAATTCTGTCAAAACAAAGAAAATAATTTTTAAATGTTGAGTGGTTTGTTGCTTGAAAAGCGGCAAAATAACTGATTTAGATTTCTTATAATAAATTAAGAATATATGCTGTAGGGATACCTGGGAGGCTCAGTGGTTGAGCATCTGCCTTTGGCTCAGAGTGTGATCCTGGGGTTCAGGGATCGAGTCTTGCATGGGGCTCCCTGCCAGAAGCCGGCTTCTCCCTCTGCCTGTGTCTCTGTCTCTCTCTCTCTGTGTCCCTCATGAATAAACAAAAATCTTACAGAAAATATATGTTGTACAATAAAATAAGATACAACAGAAAAGTTAATAGAGAAGAAAAAATCATAAATTTAAATATCAGCACATTCAATCATATAAATAATGCAAATATTAATCTAATCATAAAATATATATTTTAATTATATAAAATCATATAAATATTTAGTATATTTAAACCAAAATCTATCAGTATTTACCTGAAGTTTAAATGGGGTATATGCTTTGTTATGCATTAAATTGTGTTGCTTATAATTCATATATTGAAATCCTAATTCTGGGCAGCCCAGGTGGCTCAGCAGTTTACCGCCACCTTCAGCCCAGGGCCTGATCCTGGAGACCCAGGATCAACTCCCATGTCAGGCTCCCTGTGTGGAGCCTGCTTCTCCCTCTGTCTGTGTCTCTGCCTCTCTCTCTCTCTCTCTCTGTGTCTCTCATGAATAAATAAATAAAATCTTAAAAAAAAAAAAGAAATCCAATCCCTGTATTTCAGAATATGATTTTATTTGGAAATAGGGTTATTGCAGATATATTTAAAATGAGGTCACAGGATGGAGTAGGATGGACTTCTAATTCAATATGACTGGTATGCATATAGAATGGGGAAATTTGGAAATAGACACATAGAGACACCACCAAGTGAAGATGAAGAAGATGAAAACGGAGGTCAGGGTGATGCTTTTACAAGCCATGGAACATCAAAGATTGCCAGCAAACCACTAGAAGGTCTCAGAAAGAAACAGCTCTGCCAACACCTTGATCTCAGACTTGTAATCTTCAGAATTGAGACCATAATTTCTCTTAAACTACCCAGTATGTGGTACATTTTGGTTGCAGAAGCCTTAGCAAACTAATGCAATTTCTAATTAAAAGAATAAGTTCATCTTGACTGAATTTAAAAGTTAAACTTTATGCTATTGACAGGAGATACACATACAATGTGAAAATATATAAATGCTGGTGCGCCTGGGTGGCTCAGTCGGTTAAGCATCGGACTCTTGATTTTGGCTCGGGTCTTGATCTCAGAGTCATGGGATGGAGCCCTGTATTGGGCTCCACACTCAGCACAGAGTCAGTTTGTCCCTCTCCCTTGACTCCCTCCCCACCAAAAATTAAATAAATAATCATTAAAAAAAAAAAAAGTTAGTGCTGAAAAGATAAAAAAAAAAAATCCTTCCATTTGAAAAAGCTAAAAGAAGAAAGTATAGCTATAGTCCTACCAGAAAATGTAAATTTTTAGTTAAAAGACATTACTAGGGAAAAGATACGCTTCAATAGAAAGATATATAAATGATCAAATTACATGATTTTTTAACAAAACCACCTCAAAATGTATAAAGCAACATAAAGTCATAATCATTAGGTATAGGTTAATACTCTACCATCTTTTGTATGAATATACAGAGAAAATAGTGAGGATACATAGTTGAATACACAGTTAGCTAGTTGCTCTAATAAACATTTCACACACACACATACACGACACTGGGTGCATCAACTGAAAAATACACATTTCTTAAACACAAAATATTTTTAAAAATCAAAATTTTTTTGACTTAAGTATACAAAAATTTCAAAGGGTTAGAATTATTGGAATAATATTTTTAGGTCACAATGCAATTAAACAAGAAATTAATAAGAAAAACATATATAACATATATGCATGTATAGAAATGAATCTACGCACTTTAAATACTCATGGACCAAAAGACAACTAAGAATGCAAATGAAAAATATTTTGAATTAAATGATAATGAGAATCTACATATTGAATCTTGGAGGACACATCTAAAAATCATAAAGAGGTAAATGTATAGCCTTAAAGACATACTTGGAAGAAAAGACATGACTGGCATCATCACTCTTAGGATGTTATAGAAGAAACTGCAAATTAAGCCCAATGAAAGTAAAACAAAGAAAATAGTGAAGGCAAGGGCAGAAATTACTGAATTGAAAATACATATACAATTAAAAAGATCACTAAATCTATGACATTTAAAATACTATTAAAAGTGATTACTTACTACCAAGACTGACTAAGGCAATGAAGTTGGAAATGAGATTATTTTTTAATGATTTTATTTTTTACATATTTAAGAGACACAGAAAGCAAGTGGGGGTTGAAGCAGAGGATGAGGGACAACCAGACTCTGTGCTGAGTACACAGCCTGACAATCTCACAACCCTGAGCCAAAACGAAAAGTCAGACATTTAACTGACTGAACCATCCAGGTGCCCTAATAAAGTTATTTTTTAAAAATATATCAAGCATTTAGAATAACTAGGGCCATTTATTTGAAAATTTACATGACATGGACAGAGTTTTATAAAAATATAATTACCAAGTTTGGCATGAGAAAAATAATAAAATTTGAATATTCCTATAATTATTAATGAAGTAGAATTCATAATTAAAATCCTCCTAACAGGGGCGCCCGAGTGGCTCAGTGGTTGAGCGTCTGCCTTCAGCTCAGGTCATGACTCCGGGGTCCCAGGATCAAGTCCCACATCGGGCTCCCCATAGGGAGCCTGCTTCTCCCTCTGCCTATGTCTCTGCCTCTCTCTCTCTGTGTGTCTCTCATGAATAAATAAGTAAAATCTTTTAAAAAAAAAATAATCCTCCTAACAGAAACCTTTAGGCATGGATGGTGTCATTGATGAACACTTCCAAACAAGTAAAAAAAAAAGCAATTTTAAGCAGTCTTTCAGAGAATAAAAACAAATAAAACACTCTCGATTTATATCATGAAGTCATAGCATTATTTCTAAATACTGGTGAGGATATTATTAAAAGAAAATTATGAACCCATCTCACTAAGTAACATAGGCACAAATATTCTTAACACATTATTATTAAAATACAACTATATAGAATGAAAATGTGGAATGATGAGTTTGGATTGACTTCAGGATTTTTTTCAACATTTCAAAATCATTCTAATTCTTCAATGCAGAAAAAGAGAAGAATATGATGATTTCAATAGATAACATAAGATTTTTAATAAAATTCAACATCCAATTTGTTTTAAAAAAATCTTTCTAGACTAGGAATATATGGAAAGTACTTAACCTGAAAAATGGTATCCTAAAAATATTATTCTTCATGATGAAACATTGAATTACTTCTGTTTGAGAAAGTAACAAGAAGAAGGTGTGTCCATTATCACCACTTCTGTTTAAAAATGTAATGGACACTTGATGGGATGAGCACTGGGTATTATTCTGTATGTTGGTAAATTGAACACCAATAAAAAATTAATTTATTAAAAAAAAAAAAAAAAAACAACAACAACAAAAAAACAAAATCCTAGAGGAGAACACAGGCAACACCCTTTTTGAACTCGGCCACAGTAACTTCTTGCAAGATACATCCACGAAGGCAAAAGAAACAAGAGCAAAAATGAACTATTGGGACTTCATCAAGATAAGAAGCTTTTGCACAGCAAAGGATACAGTCAACAAAACTAAAAGACAACCTACAGAATGGGAGAAGATATTTGCAAATGACGTATCAGATAAAGGGCTAGTTTCCAAGATCTATAAAGAACTTATTAAACTCAACACCAAAGAAACAAACAATCCAATCATGAAATGGGCAAAAGACACGAAGAGAAATCTCACAGAGGAAGACATAGACATGGCCAACAAGCACATGAGAAAATGCTCTGCATCACTTGCCATCAGGGAAATACAAATCAAAACCACAATGAGATACCACCTCACACCAGTGAGAATGGGGAAAATTAACAAGGCAGGAAGCCACAAATGTTGGAGAGGATGCGGAGAAAAGGGAACCCTCTTACACTGTTGGTGGGAATGTGAACTGGTGCAGCCACTCTGGAAAACTGTGTGGAGGTTCCTCAAAGAGTTAAAAATAGACCTGCCCTACGACCCAGCAATTGCACTGTTGGGGATTTACCCCAAAGATACAGATGCAATGAAACACCGGGACACCTGCACCCCGATGTTTCTAGCAGCAATGGCCACGATAGCCAAACTGTGGAAGGAGCCTCGGTGTCCAACGAAAGATGAATGGATAAAGAAGATGTGGTTTATGTATACAATGGAATATTACTCAGCTATTAGAAACGACAAATACCCACCATTTGCTTCAACGTGGATGGAACTGGAGGGTATTATGCTGAGTGAAGTAAGTCAATCGGAGAAGGACAAACATTGTATGTTCTCATTCATTTGGGGAATATAAATAATAGTGAAAGGGAATATAAGTGAAGGGAGAAGAAATGTGTGGGAAATATCAGAAAGGGAGACAGAACATAAAGACTCCTAATTCTGGGAAATGAACTAGGGGTGGTTGAAGGGGAGGAGGGCGGGGGGTGGGGGTGAGTGGATGACGGGCACTGAGGGGGACACTTGATGGGATGAGCACTGGGTGTTATTCTGTATGTTGGTAAATTGAACACCAATAAAAAATTATTTTATTAAAAAAATAAAAAATAATAAAATGTAATCAAAGGCAAAAAAAAAGAAAAAAATGTAATGGATGTTCTAGACAGTGAGAGAAACAAGAATACAAATAAAAGCTATAAGTAATGGAAAGAAAGAAATAAAACTATTATTATTTGAAAACTGATAATGTAGAAAGAAAAGCTAAACCTGTATATAAAAATATACTATTTGCAATAGGAGGGAAAAAGTCAAATACTTAAAATTGCATTTAGTGAGAATGATATAACACAAACACAAACAAAAATAAATAAAATATTGAAAAAATAAATTAATAAAAACACTAGAGGATTCTATATTCCAAAAAGTACCATTGATTAAAACTACAACCACAATCACAAAATGTGTGGATATGTCCTATTACATAGCATAACTTATTGTAAAGCTGTGATAATTAAAGTAGTATGATATTGGACCCCATGAAAACGTCGAAGCACATATCTGTCTAGAAGATATTTGCTACACATATAATAATAAATAATTCATACCCAAATTATGTAAATAATCCCTATAAATCTCTATAAGAAAAATAAAAACCAATAAAAAGATTTTTAAAAAGCACTTTACTAAAAGTAGCTCATTAAAGGCCAATATACATATGATCAGATAGTATACCATATTAGCCATCAAGGAAACAGAATAAAATTGCAAGGATCATGACTGCACATATACATATCTACCATCACCAACAAAAAAGTAATGCTAATTCTAAGCATGGTGAGAATACGGAGCAATAGGCACTCTTGGACCCTGTTGGCAAATTGCATAATCATGGCCTGGCACATTTTACTTAATGTGGAACATACATATGTATACTATGTCCCAGCCTTTACACACATGGCACATATCTAACACCAATGTATGCTCATAGGCACTAAGAGACATGTACTAGAATGTTCTTATCAGTATTACAAACAATAGTGAAAAAAATAGAAGGAATTCCAATGTCCATAGATAATGAGTATTCATATATTTCAACATTATACAAATGGTACAATGAATTGGACCACTTTAACATGCAAAAATGTGGATAAATCTCACAAGCATAATAATGGACAATTAAAGATTACACACAAAAAGTATAGATAATTCTTCCACATAGAATACAAAATCAGGCAAAAATAATTCATGGTGTAGAAGTCAAGATACAGGATACTTTTGAAGAGGAAGCATAGATTACTGACTGGACAGGACATGAGGGAGATTCTGGAGTGTTGGCAACAATCTTTTTCTTAAAAGGCAGTGTTTACAGAGATTTTCATTTTATAATAATTGAGCTGTATATTTACTTTTTTGCACTCCTCTGGTTGTACTTCAATAAACATTTAAAATAAAAGTATTTCACATGAGGGTTGTTGCGGCCCTTTATCTACCTGCCCAGCAAGAGTTTGTTAACCACTACTATAATTCAAGTTTTCTGTCAGACACTGGAAATACGGAGATGAATAAAACAAGTTAACTCTCCTCAGAAAGCCCCAGTAAAGATTAAAAAACATACAAATATTCATTAAAAATGCCGTATAGTATTTGTTTATTGGCTAGAATCTCACTGCTCAAAATATGTTTGAACATCAAATTATATGATAGCAACGGATTATAGTCAGTTGGATAAAATAGGAATCTAAGAATCAATGCTGCTAAGACTAATAGAAATGAATAAAGGTATGAACAAGTGGAGGAGAAGGAAATGGTATTTTTTACGGTAGTAGATCGCCACTTGATAAATGCAGAAAAAATAATAGAGCTAAAATCACCACTAAGCAAACATCATGGTAATAATTGATTCAGGCATAATCATTAACGGATGTTAAAATAGTCAATGAAAGTTTGATGAAAAATAGAAAAAATAATTTAAAAGAGACTAGAGACCTGAAATCTCAGTGCAGTGTGTATTGGACCCTGGAATAGAATTTTTTTCTATAATGGACAATATTGGGATACTTGGTTTTAAAACACTCCTTAAAAGTGCATTATTTATCTTTAAATGTATTTCAATATGTATTAACAGAGATTTCACTTTGTAGTAGATGTATGTTGCTTTTGTTTGCCAAGCATTCCTTCCTTCATATCTATAAAGAACTGCTTTTATCTCCTGGAGAACCACCTCTGTCCACACCAAATGGTCCTGGGGAAATAACTAGTCACAGTACTCTGCCTGCCTGTACTAGACATAGGGGGCAAGCATGTGAGGCAAGAGAAGCAAATTTGGGTCACTGCCTTAATTATCTAAACTTGGGTGGAAAGGGAAAGGAAACTCCCTTTCTACATTTAATTCTTAAATAGTGGTTCCTGCAACATGGTTAAATATAACATGGATCTATGAATGAGTAAAATGGTTGGGTAAAAAATGTTGTAAATTTTGGTGTATACTATAGAAAATGTCCATAATAAAATGTTAATGAAAAATGATTAGTTTCAGAATAATCTCCTTTGTGGAATCCTTTAAATTAAAAGTGTTCTCTATGTGGGTATATTAATTTGTATTTGTATAGAAACATCTAAAATATAAAAGTACAATCATATGGTTTCATTCATGAGGGAATACAAAAAATAGTGAAAGGGATTATAGGGGAAAGGAGAGAAAATGAGTGGGAAAAATCAGAGAAGGTGACAAAACATGAGAGACTCCTAACTCTGGGAAACAAACAAGGGGTAGTGGAAGGGGTGGTGGGCGGGGGGTTGGGGTGACTGGGAGACAGGCACTGAGGGGGGCACTTGACGGGATGAGCACTGGGTGTTATACTATATGCTGGCAAATCAAACTCCAATAAAAATATACAAAAAAAATAAATAAAAATATAAAAGTAGAAAACAAAACTGCTAAGATTGGGAAAGAAAAAAAATTATATCCTTTTCTAAAGCCCTTGTAGTGCTTGAAATATTATTACTTTGAAAATAAGGCAAACACAATTAAAGCAAGATTTCTGTTGGTGTTCATTACTGTATGAAGCATGCAAGAATTTTTTTTTAATGCTAGGTGTCTTATTATCCTTTTAAATTTCCTATTTTGTTTTGTTTTCTGGGTCATAGTAGAAATTCTAGGCTTCATTCTTTTTAGACAGCTGGCATTATGCTAAAGTGATGCTATCAGTAAGAACTATCTGGAGCCATAGTCGCGGAGTCAATTCTGGACTACTTGGACAAAAATCAGGCAGAAGAATGTATGATGGTTATATTATCCCCATGTGCAACTCATGTTACTTTCTGGGTCTGTAAACCACACCCATTGTAGAAAGTACAATAGAGTGACTGATGTGATAACTGTTTAGTTATAATGTAAAAGAGACCTAACATAAATAAGAGGAAAGAAGAAATCAAGATTCAGATGCTTAACTGACTGAGCCACCCAAGTGCCTTTTAATATGGTGAAATCAGTGAGGAAGTGTTAAAGTATACCAGCAATAAAATGGCATAATATTTATTAAAATATTATTGGATAGGGCACCTGGATGGCTCAGGTCATGATCCCGGGGTCCTGGGATTGAGCCCCACTTTGGGCTCCTCGCTCAGTGGGGAGCCTGCTTCTCCCTCTCCCTCTGCCTGCCATTCTCTCTGTCTCTCTCTCAAACGAGTAAATAAAATCTTCAAAAAATATATTATTAGAGATAAACTCAGACAGAAATGTCAAAACTGCTACTTTTCTCCTAAATAATTTCTGCCAGGAGGGCCTTGAATTTCTATTCAATCTCCTACTCCAATCACATGCTAGAAATAGACAGCTCTCACTGATTTGTGAGAGATCCTTATTAAATTTTCAGGAATTTTGTGAGCTAATTCACCTTACCATGGTAGCTTGAACTTGGCCCCTGTAAGAATAATTACATTATAGAAATTCAGAAATGCTACAAATCAGGCTTTCTCCCCTGCTGGCCAACTATTTATTATACACTTGCCAAAAAACTATTACTGAATAGTCCATCAGTTAAATAGTCTTTGTCTTAATTTATATCATCACTAGGACCACATGGACCATGATTCTAGGACAGATGTGTACAGGAAATTGAAGTACAACAAAACACAGGAAAAACAATGTTAGGAGAGAGCGGCAGAAAGCATTGAGAGGAGTAAATGGTGTGAAATACATAGAAAGCCCAAATGAGACTGTGATTGAGATATATCCACTGAAGTTTACAGTTAACAGTTCATTAATTTTTGTGTACTGGTGGAGAGAAAAGTTTGCAGTGAACTGAGAACCTAGCAGTACAGGAAGGATAAAAGTGAGTTTCTTTGGGATACTGAAAAGTCTGGCTTTGAAGAGGATGGAGAAAGAACAAGGCTTAGAGAAGCATGTAGATCAAAAGGGTTTTTACTTTGTTGTTTTGTTTCATTTTGTTTTTAGCATAGTTCAAGCCCATACTAGGCTGAGGAAATGAGCCAAAAGAGACAGAACAAACCTATGACAGAAAGAGTACTTGTTAGAGCAAGGCTGCTGTGAGGCCAAGAGGTGATTAAGTGGAGAACAAAATCTGATCAAGAGACAGGAAATAAAGACTGAGCTATATGTAGAATCAGATAAAGTTTGTTAGGAAGCAGGAAGTTGAGAGAGAGTGTGTGTGATGGCTTCTGTCAAAGACAAAGAGGTGACACATTCTGCTGATCATGTCCAAAGGTGGCATGGGCTGGATGATGCTAGAGAGGAAAAGCTTTGGAATAGGCCTTGAGGTTGGTGAGCAAGGACACTGCCTAGAGACCAGCTAAAGTAATGAGAAGATAGTGTTCCTGTTCTTGTCTTTACCTTTAGTTGCTTCTCTAGTTTATGCTTTAGCTGGCTCAAACAGATGATGTTTGAAATGGAAAACCCAAAATGTCATCCCCCGACATAAAAATATTTGCAAATACTATATATTTACATGATAAAGTTAAACTTTCTTCAAGTATAGCTCTAACCTGTTTTGCTGCTTTCGTCCTCTATCCTGCTTCCCCAAGCCTCCACCACTCCTTACTCTAATCACCCTGGCCAGTTTGTTCTTGGACCACTCATTCAGGTTTTTTCATTTCATTTCCAATGGAAACACACCTTTTCCTTTCTTATCTAGTGTAGTTAATTCTCAGCCTTCAGGTTTCAGATTAAATATCCTCATCTCCACAAGATCTTTACTGATACTCCTGCTGAGCATAAATTGCTCTCTCTTTTATCTTCTAATAACATTTTTAAAAGACCTTTTGTCAAGAACTTACAAGACTGAATCGTGATTTGTTTCAGTATTTGTGTTTTCCTTCTCAATTGTGAGCTGAACAGGTATGTATAGGAGATGTGTTTTATGCTTCTTTTAATTTTATTTTTATTTCTAAGGATTTTATGTATGTATGTATGTATTCAATCATGAGGGACACACAGAAAAAGGCAGAGACACAGGCAGAGGGAGCAGCAATCTCCCTATGGGGAGCCTGATGTGGGACTCAATCCTCGGACTCTGTGATCATAACCTGAGCGGAAGGCAGACACTCAACCACTGAGCCACCCAGGCGTCCCTCTTTTTTTTTTTTTTTTTTAAATCATAGTACTGAGTATAGAATCTACAGTGGTGTTTTACCATATGGAATGTATGAAATAAACACATTCAATAAATTTAAAGATGAATGAATAAATGAAAAGATTTGTTGTAACCAATAGACAGTAGGAGAATCAGAATTATAAATAGCAATACCATTAACTATAATAACATGTTATCTGATGGTGGAAAAATGAATAGTAAATATACTGCAAAAGCAAAAATATACTGCAAAAAAACTATAGAAAAATAGTTTCTGGGAGTTGTATAAATATTCCACCACTTATGTCCTCAGTGTTTTACTGCATAGCTAACAGAATTAATGACTTATTTTCTGTTCCAGGGAAATAGTGTAATTAAATTAAAAGTGTGGGCTAAATTTATTGGGCCCTTTCAAAACATGACTCTGTCACTGAACACCTATAGGGCTTTGAGCATATCACTAAAACCTCTGGTATCTTGGATTTTATGAATTAAATGAGACTAATAATGATATTACTTAATTAACTGTGAAAATAAACAGATGACGTTACTTAGATATGGGCTTTTTCACAGGTGTTCATTAAATGTACACTATTATTATTAGCTAAAAAATTGAAAAGCATTCAAGTATACCTAGAAGATTCATCAATGGAGGTGGAAAATTCAGTGCCACACACACACACACACACACACACGTGTGAATGTGTGTTCAAAATGTGTTCAATACATGGTTCAGAAACAAAAGTTTGAAATGTAAGAGAAGCATGTAAGAGAAGCACACTTCCCAACATTCCTTGTCCTATTATTGCTCCCATTGGGACATTAGCTCCTTGAAGAATAGTGCAATGTATTATTTAAATTTCTATTTCCAGGGACACCTGGGTGGCTCAACAGTTGAGCATCTGCCTTCGAACCCAGAGCGTGATCCTGGAGTCCTGGGATCAAGTCCCACATCGAGTTCCCTGCATGGAGCCTGCTTCTCCCTCTGACTGTGTCTCTGCCTCTCTCTCTTTCTCTCTCATGCATAAATATATAAAATCTTTAAAAACATAATAAATTAAAAAAAATTAATTTTTATTTCCAGTACCAAGTACAATATCTAATGGGTAATATATAATTAAGGACCACCTGTTAAATACATGAATTAATAGGTTAAAATCATATATTCAGTATATGAATTTTGGTCATGTGTTTATAGAATATGATTCTGTTTATTAACTGGGCCCCTAACTATAGTCAGTAATTTCACAAAGACAGCCTTTTTGCTATGTTGTTAAAAGAACAAGATTACTGAGTGCATTAATGCATGCATGTCACATTCTTTTCCCGAAAAATACTGAGATTTGAATCTTCATTGGTGATAAATAAAAATTTCACTTTGTGTTTTAATATAACAATCTCAAATACATTCATGGAGGGTAACTCCTCTTATGGTGCAAAATTATACGAGATTAACTGTCTCCAAATGCCTGATTATCAGGATAGTGAAGCAGGAGACAAAAGGGTAACCTGTTGATTTTTGAAGTACTTCAAAAAGAAAATGATTACTGAGGATTTTTTAAGTTGTATGATGGGGTTTCCAAATATGAAGAAAAAAACTACAATGACACATAATTTCATAAAATAAATTTTTTTTGATTATATCCTAAGAGGTAGAATAGTTTTTTGGGGAAAACATCTGTTTTACTGAACTCTTTGGGTTATTTCAGGTAAATCAAAAATTTATTTTAGCCAGTAGGTCTGATTAAACATTTATAGAAATGTTCATTTGGCTTGCTTACAGTAATCATCAAGAGCTTTCTTAGTCGACAAGGATCCCTTTGGAATTACATTTTTCAAAATGAAAATTTGCCTGGGATGCTAAGTGGTTAAAATATTTAGCTTTATTTTAACAGACAAAAATTCATTCCTATATCTAGGACATCCTTGACAACTGTAAAAAAGAGTATTGTCCTCAAGTGTTGCCCTAGGCTTAGAATAGAAAGGATAATATTAAGGAAAATTATACCAACCGAAAGTGTAGCTAGATAAGTTCAGTGGTATTAAAATATCATACATTCCAAATTACCAAACAGTAAAGCTCATTATCATACTTCCAAAAATATTGTCTCATCACTCTACGGTTTGAAAACCTCCCAAGTTTCCTGGTTTATTACAAAATAAATCTATACTCAGCATGATATTCAAGGCCCTTCACAATCTGTCCTTAACATTGTATATGAATTATACCCTACTGTATAACTTTATTCATCCTACCTTTAAGCCAAATCAGCTTTACTATTTCTGGTCACGCCTTTGTTCACCCTCGTATTTCCATCTGGAATACCTTTTCTTCAAAATTTTACCCATCAAAATTCCATTCATTCTAAGAGTGTTAGCTGAAATGTGTTTTTCTCCATGAACCTTTCAAGATCATTGGGTTTAAATGCACCCTCTTTTGAGCTTTGACAGAATTTTATTTATCTTTTACTTGGAGCATTTAATTAATTCATGTCTCGAGTCAAGGATCTTTGGAGACAGAAATTCATGCCACAGATACTTGATGAGTCTATGTTACTTGTAAAATATTATTTTATTGAATGGAGATGTGAAGATTCTCAGAGCACTGAATGGAAAGTCTACATGATGATCAGGCTCCTCTCCATAAACCTATCCTCTTTTATTATTTCCATTAAAGAACAACAAAAAGAAGCAATCAAAATGGAATTCCTTCCCATATAAAAACTGTATGCCAATAATATGGTTTTATTGTACATTTATTCTTTGTTTCTTCCCTCCAATTATACTGATTTCTTCAAAGACCGACCTCTTCTCTTGAGTTCTGGATTTTCTTCCTTTTTACCTTCTCAAGAACATGATTTTAATAGCTATATCTTTTTCTCACATTAGCAATTTTTCTGTCTACTAGGTCATAGCACACACTGTGTTCTAGTGTCTCCTTATTAAAAAACGAACAAACAAGATCTCACTTCATCCTGGAAAGCTCAATTTACTCCTCTGTGTGTTAGCTGTCCCTTATGCAAAGTGAAGATGATAATGGTGCACACACCATTTGGTTGCCATGAGGATTAAATAGGTGTTCTAGAATAGTGCAAAATGTTTAGGATACTGACAGGCTCAGAGTAAGGACACAATAAATCATAGGTGGTATTGTTAGTCTTGTCCCTACTCCCATGCTGTCTGGCCTCCTCTCTAAATTATATCTAAACATTAATGTTCTGCCAGGATTCAGAAGTTTCTCTGAGCTTCTATTCTTTATCTATTTGTTACCTAAAGTAATTTCATCATTCTCGATGGTTTTAAATGATTTCTGTAACCTTATTCCTCCCTCCCAATATATCTCTAGTCTGACTTCCATTCTGAGTCTTTGACACTTATGTCTAATTGCTTCTTGACATCTACATTTAGATGTTGAAGAAGTATCTCACATTTATCACATCCAAATGGAAGATTTAATTCAATAATCCTACTCCTCACAACATCATTTTCCCATCTTAGGTGCTAAAAAAAAAAGTTATTTTAAGAGTTATTATATTATTACCTTTCCGATGTACCAATATCCAAGTCATTGGTAAATCCTAACAATATACAGCCAAATACATTCTAAAGCCATATGCTTATCTTTGTTGTCACTTTCCTAGATCAAGATGCCATTATTTTTTGCATAAAATGATGAAATTTTCTACTAACTAGTCTTTTTTGCTATCTAAATTGGTAATCCACTTTTGTATCTAGAATAGATCTGAGCACAATTAGCTCTAAAGTAGTATTTGTTATATGAACTAATGAATAAAAGCATGCCTTCCTCCCATACACATAAAAGGTAATTTAATTGAAACCTTTCAATTGATTCTAATTTAAAAAACTATTTACTTAAAATCCTCTCCATTCTCAAATTGGGAGAATAAATTCAAGGATGCTATGACACTGGTTTTAAAAATAAATCAGTTTCTTTATCCATGTTAACTCCAGATCATTTTTCTAAGATTAGTGCTTTTTTTGCATTAAGGTACTTGCTATGGAGACATATTAATATTCCTTAATTATTCCATAAGGGGTAGCCTGGTAAAAAGGGAATGCAATAATGATTTCAGTAAAAAAAATAAAAACAGAGGGGGAGGAGCAAGATGGTGGAAGAGTAGGGTCTCCAAATCACCTGTCTCCACCAAATTACCTAGAAAACCTTCAAATTATCCTGAAAATCTATCAATTCGGCCTGAGATTTAAAGAGAGACCAGCTGGAACGCTACAGTGAGAAGAGTTCACGCTTCTATCAAGGTAGGAAGACGGGGAAAAAGAAACAAAGAAACAAAAGGCCTCCAAGGGGGAGGGGCCGCGAGGAGCCGGGCTGAGGCTGGGGCGAGTGTCCCCAGGACAGGAGAGCCCCGTCCCGGAGACGCAGGAGCTGCACCGACCTTCCCGGGGGAAAGGGGCTCGCGGGGAGGTGGAGAAGGACCCAGGGGGGCGGGGATGCCCTCGGGCTCCCGGGGACAGTAACAGACACCTGCGCCCCGGGAGAGTGCGCCGAGCTCCCTAAGGGCTGCAGCGCGCAGGCGGGACCCGGAGCAGCTGGGGGGGGGGGGGGGTCGGGGGCGGCTCCGCGGAGGGGGCTGCGGGGCGGGAGCAGCTCGGGGGGCTCGGGGGCGGCTCCGCGGAGGGGGCTGCGGGGCGGGAGCAGCTCGGGGGGCTCGGGCAGAGGAAGAGGCTCCGTGCAGAGGGGGCTGCGCGGTTCCAGGAGCAGCTCGGAGGGGCTCGGGGGCGGCTCCGCGGAGGGGGCTGCGGGGCGGGAGCGCGAATCCAACAGCGCAGGCTCCGGGGCACAGGGCGCCGGGACACAGCCCAGGATCCGGCCTCCCCCGGGACAGGCAGAGGCCGGGAGGGCCCAGGACAGCGAGGACGCTCCTGCCCCAGCTGAGCAGATCAGCGGCCCCGCCCGGAGCCTCCAGGCCCTGCAGACGGAGAGCTCGGGATTCCTGCGGGGGCTGAATCCAGGTTTCCAGAGCGGCCCCGCCACTAGGGCTGTTGCTCCTGCGGCCTCACGGGGTAAACAACCCCCACTGAGCCCTGCACCAGGCAGGGGCACAGCAGCTCCCCCAACTGCTAACACCTGAAAATCAGCACAGCAGGCCCCTCCCCCAGAAGACCAGCTAGACTGATTGACAACTTCCAGAGGAAGCCAAGGGACTTAAAGTACACAGAATCAGAAGATACTCCCCCGTGGTTCTTTTTGTTTTGTTTTGTTTTGCTTTTTGATTTGTTTCCTTCCCCCACCCCCTTTTTTTCTCCTTTCTTTTTCTTTCTCTTTTTCTTCTTTTTTTTTTTCGTTTTTTTTTCTTCCCTTTTTTTTCTCTTTCTCTTTTCTTTCCTTCTTTCTCTCCTCTCTTTTTCTCTTTCCAATACAACTTTCTTTTGGCCACTCTGCACTGAGCAAAATGACTAGAAGGAAAACCTCACCTCAAAAGAAAGAATCAGAAACAGTCCTCTCTCCCACAGAGTTACAAAATCTGGATTACAATTCAATGTCAGAAAGCCAATTCAGAAGCACTATTATACAGCTACTGGTGGCTCTAGAAAAAAGTATAAAGGACTCAAGAGACTTCATGACTGCAGAATTTAGAGCTAATCAGGCAGAAATTAAAAATCAATTGAATGAGATGCAATCCAAACTAGAAGTCCTAACGAAGAGGGTTAACGAGGTGGAAGAACGAGTGAGTGACATAGAAGACAAGTTGATAGCAAAGAGGGAAACTGAGGAAAAAAGAGACAAACGATTAAAAGACCATGAAGATAGATTAAGGGAAATAAACGACAGCCTGAGAAAGAAAAACCTATGTTTAATTGGGGTTCCCGAGGGCGCCGAAAGGGACAGAGGGCCAGAATATGTATTTGAACAAATTCTAGCTGAAAACTTTCCTAATCTGGGAAGGGAAACAGGCATTCAGATCCAGGAAATAGAGAGATCCCCCCCTAAAATCAATAAAAACCGTTCAACACCTCGACATTTAATAGTGAAGCTTGCAAATTCCAAAGATAAAGAGAAGATCCTTAAAGCAGCAAGAGACAAGAAATCCCTGACTTTTATGGGGAGGAGTATTAGGGTAACAGCAGACCTCTCCACAGAGACCTGGCAGGCCAGAAAGGGCTGGCAGGATATATTCAGGGTCCTAAATGAGAAGAACATGCAACCAAGAATACTTTATCCAGCAAGGCTCTCATTCAAAATGGAAGGAGAGATAAAGAGCTTCCAAGACAGGCAGCAACTAAAAGAATATGTGAATATGTGACCTCCAAACCAGCTCTGCAAGAAATTTTAAGGGGGACTCTTAAAATTCCCCTTTAAGAAGAAGTTCAGTGGAACAGTCCACAAACACAAGGACTGAATAGATACCATGATGACACTAAACTCATATCTCTCAATAGTAACTCTGAATGTGAACGGGCTTAATGACCCCATCAAAAGGCGCAGGGTTTCAGACTGGATAAAAAAGCAGGACCCATCTATTTGCTGTCTACAAGAGACTCATTTTAGACAGAAGGACACCTACAGCCTGAAAATAAAAGGTTGGAGAACCATTTACCATTCGAATGGTCCTCAAAAGAAAGCAGGGGTAGCCATCCTTATATCAGATAAACTAAAATTTACCCCAAAGACTGTAGTGAGAGATGAAGAGGGACACTATATCATACTTAAAGGATCTATTCAACAAGAGGACTTAACAATCCTCAATATATATGCCCCGAATGTGGGAGCTGCCAAATATATCAATCAATTATTAACCAAAGTGAAGAAATACTTAGATAATAATACACTTATACTTGGTGACTTCAATCTAGCTCTTTCTATACTCGATAGGTCTTCTAAGCACAACATCTCCAAAGAAACGAGAGCGTTAAATGATACACTGGACCAGATGGATTTCACAGATATCTACAGAATTTTACATCCAAACTCAACTGAATACACATTCTTCTCAAGCGCACATGGAACTTTCTCCAGAATAGACCACATATTGGGTCACAAATCGGGTCTGAACCGGTACCAAAAGATTGGGATCGTCCCCTGCATATTCTCAGACCATAATGCCTTGAAATTAGAACTAAATCACAACAAGAAGTTTGGAAGGACCTCAAACACGTGGAGGTTAAGGACCATCCTGCTAAAAGATGAAAGGGTCAACCAGGAAATTAAGGAAGAATTAAAAAGATTAAAAGAATTAAAAAGAATTAAAAAGATTCATGGAAACTGATGAGAATGAAGATACAACCGTTCAAAATCTTTGGGATGCAGCAAAAGCAGTCCTAAGGGGGAAATACATCGCAATACAAGCATCCATTCAAAAACTGGAAAGAACTCAAATACAAAAGCTAACCTTACACATAAAGGAGCTAGAGAAAAAACAGCAAATAGATCCTACACCCAAGAGAAGAAGGGAGTTAATAAAGATTCGAGCAGAACTCAACGAAATCGAGACCAGAAGAACTGTGGAACAGATCAACAGAACCAGGAGTTGGTTCTTTGAAAGAATTAATAAGATAGATAAACCATTAGCCAGCCTTATTAAAAAGAAGAGAGAGAAGACTCAAATTAATAAAATCATGAATGAGAAAGGAGAGATCACTACCAACACCAAGGAAATACAAACGAGTTTAAAAACATATTATGAACAGCTATACGCCAATAAATTAGGCAATGTAGAAGAAATGGACTCATTCCTGGAAAGCCACAAACTACCAAAACTGGAACAGGAAGAAATAGAAAACCGGAACAGGCCAATAACCAGGGAGGAAATTGAAGCAGTCATCAAAAACCTCCCAAGACACAAGAGTCCAGGGCCAGATGGCTTCTCAGGGGAATTTTATCAAACGTTTAAAGAAGAAACCATACCTATTCTCCTAAAGCTGTTTGGAAAGATAGAAAGAGATGGAGTACTTCCAAATTCGTTCTATGAGGCCAGCATCACCTTAATTCCAAAACCAGACAAAGACCCCACCAAAAAGGAGAATTACAGACCAATATCCCTGATGAACATGGATGCAAAAATTCTCAACAAGATACTGGCCAATAGGATCCAACAGTACATTAAGAAAATTATTCACCATGACCAAGTAGGATTTATCCCTGGGACACAAGGCTGGTTCAACACCCGTAAAACAATCAATGTGATTCATCATATCAGCAAGAGAAAAACCAAGAACCATATGATCCTCTCATTGGATGCAGAGAAAGCATTTGACAAAATACAGCATCCATTCCTGATCAAAACTCTTCAGAGTGTAGGGATAGAGAGAACATTCCTCGACATCTTAAAAGCCATCTATGAAAAGCCCACAGCAAATATCATTCTCAATGGGGAAGCACTGGGAGCCTTTCCCCTAAGATCAGGAACAAGACAGGGATGTCCACTCTCACCACTGCTGTTCAACATAGTACTGGAAGTCCTAGCCTCAGCAATCAGACAACAAAAAGACATTAAAGGCATTCAAATTGGCAAAGAAGAAGTCAAACTCTCCCTCTTCGCCGATGACATGATACTCTACATAGAAAACCCAAAAGTCTCCACCCCAAGATTGCTAGAACTCATACAGCAATTTGGTAGCGTGGCAGGATACAAAATCAATGCCCAGAAATCAGTGGCATTTCTATACACTAACAATGAGACTGAAGAAAGAGAAATTAAGGAGTCAAATCCATTTACAATTGCACCCCAAAGCATAAGATACCTAGGAATAAACCTAACCAAAGATGTAAAGGATCTATACCCTCAAAACTATAGAACACTTCTGAAAGAAATTGAGGAAGACACAAAGAGATGGAAAAATATTCCATGCTCATGGATTGGCAGAATTAATATTGTGAAAATGTCAATGTTACCCAGGGCAATATACACGTTTAATGCAATCCCTATCAAAATACCATGGACTCTTCAGAGAGTTAGAACAAATTATTTTAAGATTTGTGTGGAATCAGAAAAGACCCCGAATAGCCAGAGGAATTTTAAAAAAGAAAACCATATCTGGGGGCATCACAATGCCAGATTTCAGGTTGTACTACAAAGCTGTGGTCATCAAGACAGTGTGGTACTGGCACAAAAACAGACACATAGATCAGTGGAACAGAATAGAGAATCCAGAAGTGGACCCTGAACTTTATGGGCAACTAATATTCGATAAAGGAGGAAAGACTATCCATTGGAAGAAAGACAGTCTCTTCAATAAATGGTGCTGGGAAAATTGGACATCCACATGCAGAAGAATGAAACTAGACCACTCTCCTCTTGCACCATACGCAAAGATAAACTCAAAATGGATGAAAGATCTAAATGTGAGAGAAGATTCCATCAAAATCCTAGAGAAGAACACAGGCAACACCCTTTTTGAACCCGGCCATAGTAACTTCTTGCAAGATACATCCACGAAGGCAAAAGAAACAAAAGCAAAAATGAACTATTGGGACTTCATCAAGATAAGAAGCTTTTGCACAGCAAAGGATACAGTCAACAAAACTCAAAGACAACCTACAGAATGGGAGAAGATATTTGCAAATGACATATCAGATAAAGGGCTAGTTTCCAAGATCTATAAAGAACTTCTTAAACTCAACACCAAAGAAACAAACAATCCAATCATGAAATGGGCAAAAGACATGAACAGAAATCTCACAGAGGAAGACATAGACATGGCCAACATGCATATGAGAAAATGCTCTGCATCACTTGCCATCAGGGAAATACAAATCAAAACCACAATGAGATACCACCTCACACCAGTGAGAATGGGGAAAATTAACAAGGTAGGAAACAACAAATGTTGGAGAGGATGCGGAGAAAAGGGAACCCTCTTACACTGTTGGTGGGAATGTGAACTGGTGCAGCCACTCTGGAAAACTGTGTGGAGGTTCCTCAAACAGTTAAAAATAGACCTGCCCTACGACCCAGCAATTGCACTGTTGGGGATTTACCCCAAAGATACAAATGCAATGAAACGCCGGGACACCTGCACCCCGATGTTTATAGCAGCAATGGCCATGATAGCCAAACTGTGGAAGGAGCCTCGGTGTCCAACGAAAGATGAATGGATAAAGAAGATGTGGTTTATGTATACAATGGAATATTACTCAGCTATTAGAAATGACAAATACCCACCATTTGCTTCAACGTGGATGGAACTGGAGGGTATTATGCTGAGTGAAGTAAGCCAGTCGGAGAAGGACAAACATTATATGTTCTCATTCATTTGGGGAATATAAATAATAGTGAAAGGGAATATAAGGGAAGGGGGAAGAAATGTGTGGGAAATATCAGAAAGGGAGACAGAACGTAAAGACTGCTAACTCTGGGAAACGAACTAGGGGTGGTAGAAGGGGAGGAGGGCGGGGGGTGGGAGTGAATGGGTGACGGGCACTGGGGGTTATTCTGTATGTTAGTAAATTGAACACCAATAAAAAATAAATTTTAAAAAAATAAAAATAAAAAAAAATAAAAACAATTCTCTTTTGAAGCATCTTGCTAGAAGATGACCAGAGTAAAAGAAAAGGCAGGAGTCATGGCATTTATCCCAATATGAGAAGTTACTGGTGACAGTAAAAATATGAGATAGTTTCATGATGTGATCATCCAGAACTGTCAAAGAAGCAATAATTTCTAAAAGAATGTTAGCATAGAGGTTTCTTGAAACCTGTGAGCTTAGAAGAGTAACATTTTGTCAAGGGGCTTGGAACTTAATAGGGAAAGTTAAAGCTAAAGCTTTGTCCTTTTTGAAAGGACAAAGTATTAACTATTCAACTGAGGTAAAAGTATAGCAAAAGAAAGAGAGGTAGGGGAAATGGGAGAAACAAATTCTACATCACTGTGTAGTATCTAAAAGCGTGGATGGATGCCTTTCAACGTTCACTGCACTTATTTTTAAGTTGTTTGGGTTAAGGTGAGGATACAAATTTAATTATGAACTACCTAGGAGCTAATGAAAAAAAAAACAATATATTAAAAATTTACATGAGATGCTGAAAATTCATATGTCATAGATTATTAATAATTTCGTATTAATGCTGGTGGCAGTGATGGATTAGAATGTTGTCTTCCTTTAAATATGTATCTGTGATTCAGAATGTAAAAACATTGAAGAATATATTCATTTGATAATGTTATCATTGGAAAGCTTTTGGGAGTGAACTAACATAATTTAATCTTGCTCATAGAGAGGGGTACTTTCAAAGAGGATGTTTTAACAATAATAAGTAAGGGGAAGGTTGAAAATTGTGTTTTGATCATTATTATTCACAGCAAATGACAATTTAGGGAGTTTAGATATAGCCACAACCAGCACTAGAAAAGAGAATGTAATGTGAACAAAACAGAAAAGAAATGATGTCATGGTTTTCAGGTTCTCTTCCTTTCCCTGCATTAAGTTACAGCAGTGCTGACAAGAATTATTGCTGCCAGAGAATGGAGATCAAGTTAGGCATTGGGTTTTATGTTTGAACTGAATCATTAATAAAACATCCCAATTTCTAACTTTTCTCAAGTGCAACAGACCCATCAATTTTGGTTTATTAAGTATGTGGAAGGACTGAAACTGTCAAATGCTTGGACTTACATTTGCAATTCTAATAAACTGTCCATGTAATGTAAATTGATGTTTTTTAATCAGCTTTGCTATGGCATTTGGTACTTTAAGCCACCCAATCTGTTTAGGAAAATTAAACTAAAAATTACATGTACAGTATTTTTATTCAATAATCCTTGTTGTGAACAGCTTCAGAAAATGAAACAACTGCCATAAGATTCCATGTTAAACAGATGTACCTGTTTAATTTAAATTCACTTATGTAAAAAAGTACCTTTATACATATTTTTAATTTTTCACAAAATTATGTTTCCATATTGGGGAATCTTTGCATAAGTGTTTTATGCAAAAATTCAAACACCATATGTAACAAAATTTTAAAAATCAGCTTTTTACTCTTTGGCTCTTATATTTCAAGAGAGATTTGGCTTTAAAATCAGGATATTTATGATATATCTGTAATCATATTTAAAATCCTTTCCATATAAACTGGAGAATGGATTTTCCAGAATGTAGCTCATATGCTAGGATTCTAAACCTGCTTTGAAAAAAGTCTCTAATAAGAATTGTTCTCTAGTTTTGTTGTTTTACACAATTTATATAGCATGTGTAATCCAGTGCCATTTTCAGAGTTTAATCATAAGCAGTAGATGCACCCTGCAACTCTTTTGAATGCATTTCTTAGTTCTAATAGTTTATAGTGGTGTCTTTAAGGGTCTTCTATATATAGCATCATGTCATCTGCAAATACTGACAGTTTTAATTCTTCTTTTTTTTTTTTTTATTTATTTATGATAGCCACAGAGAGAGAGAGAGAGAGGCAGAGACATAGGCAGAGGAAGAAGCAGGCTCCATGCACCAGGAGCCCGATGTGGGACTCGATCCCGAGTCTCCAGGATCGCGTCCCGGGCCAAAGGCAGGCGCCAAACCGCTGCGCCACCCAGGGATCCCCTAATTCTTCTTTTCCTTTCTTTTTTTTAAGATTTTATTAATTTATTATTCATGAGAGACATACGCAGAGAGGCAGAGACATAGGCAGAGGGAGAAGTGGGCTCCCAATGGGGAGCCCAATGTGGGACTCAATCCCAGGACCCTAGGATAACCACTTGAGCCAAAAGCAGACGCTCAACCACAGAGCCATCCAGGCATCCCTAATTATTCTTTTCCTATCTGTATGACTTTGATTTCTTTTTCTTGCCTAATTGCTCTGGCTATGATTTCCAACCGTCTATTGAATAAAAGTGGGGGAAATGAGAATCTTTGTCTTGTTCCTAATCTTAGAGGACAAGCTTTCAGCTTTTCACCATTGAGTATGATGTAAGCTGTAGTTTCCTCATATATGGCCATTATTATATTGGGATATATTCTCTCTATAACCACTTTGTTGAAGTTTTTTTTTTTTTTTATCATAAGTAGATGTCAAATTTTGTCAAATGTTTTTTCTGCATCTTTCAAGATAATTATATGATTTTTAACTTTCCTTTTGTTAATATGGTGCATCGTGTTGATTAATTTGTGAATGCTGAACTATCTTTGGATCCCTGGAGTATATCCTACTTGATCATGATCTATGACCTTTATAATGTTTGCTGAATTTAGCTTGCTAATATTTTGTTGAAGATTTTACATTTATGCTCATTGGGATATTGGTCTGTAATTTTCTTTTTTTGTGGTGTCTTTGTCTGGTTTAGGTATCCAGGTAATGCTATCCTCATAAAATGAGTTTGAAGGCTTCCCCTTCTTTTGGAAGGGTTTTAAATCTTTGAACATTTGGTAGACCTCACCAGTGAGACCATCTGGTCCTGGACTTTTGCTTACTGAAAAGTTTTTGATTACTGGATTCAATCTCCTTACCAGTGATTGATCTATACAGATTTCCTATTTCTTCATGATTCAGTCTTGGAGGATACTACATTTTTAGGACTTTATTCATTTTTCTAGGTAGTCCTAATTGTTGGTATATGATTGTTCATAGTAGTCTCTTTTTATCCTTTGTATTTCTGTGGTATCAGTTGTAATTTCTCCTCTTTCATTTCTGATTTTATTTATTTGAGTCCCTCTCTTTATTTCTGGGTGAATTTAGATAAAGGATCATCTCTTTTGTTTATTTTTTCAAAGTATCAACTTTTAGTTTCATTGGTCTTTTCTATTGTCTTTTTAGGCTCTATTCTATTTATTTCCACTCTGGTCTTTATTATTTCCTTCCTTCCAGTAATTTTGGGCTGCATTTGCTCCTTTTCTAGTTCCTTTAGTTGTGAAGATAAATTATTTATCTGAGATTCCATTTGTGTTTTGTAGTCCTGTGTCACTATAAATTTCCCTGAGAACAGTCTGCTGCATCACATAGATTTTGGAGTGTTGTATTTCTGTTCTTTTGCATTTGTTGATTTCTTTGATTTCTTCTATGACCTGATAATTGTTCAGTAACATGTTGTTTAATCTCCATGGCTTTTTTTAGTTTTTTTTTTTTCCAGGTTTCTTCTTGTAACTGATTTCTAGTTTCACACCATAGTGTTCAGAAAAGATGCTTAATATGATTTCCATCTTTTATAATTTGTTAAGACTTGTTTTGTGGCTTAACATGTCACCTATCCTGGAAAATATATCATGTGCACTTGAGAAGGATACATATTCTGCTGCTTTTGGATGAAATATTGTGCATATATCTCTTAAACCCATCTGGTCTAATATGTCAGTTAAAACTAATGTTTTCTTATTGATTTTCTGTCTAGATAATCTACCCCTTGATGTCAGTGGGGTACTGAAGTCCACTACCATTATTATGTTGCTATCAACTCCTCCCTTTAGCTTTGCTAATATTTTCCTTATGTATTCTGGTGCTTCTATATTAGGTACATATATATTTATAAAAGTTATATCTTCTTGCAAGATTGACTCTTTTCTCATTATATAGTGTCCCCCTTTGTCTTTTATTACAGTTTTTGTTTTAAAGTCTACTTTGTCTGATAGGTATATAGATATTCCATCTTTCTTTTTGTTTCCATCTGTATGAAATATCTTTTTCCATCCCCTCACTTTTAGTCCATGTGTGTTCTTAGTTTTGAAGTGAGTTTCCTGAATTTCTTATAGACGTGTCTTGTGTTTCCAATCCGATCAGCCACTCTCTGTCTTTTGATTGGAGAATATACTCCATATATCTTTAAAGTAATTAGTAATGATATGTATTTATTACCATTTTGTTATTTCTGGCTGCTTTTATATTTCTTCTGTTTCTTTCTTATTCTCTTTCTCTTTCTTTGTGGCTTGAGGTCTTCCTCTAGTGTTACGATTAGATTTCTTTCTCCTGGTCTTTTACAGATTTACTATGTTTTTGCTTTGTGATTACCATTAGGTTCACATATATCATCCTAGGTATATGACCATCTATTTTGAGTTGATAGCAATTTAAAATATGAACATATCCCAAAACTACATTTTTACTCCCCCCTCAAGTTTTATATTATTGATATCACATTTTATATTTTTTTGTATCTCCTAAATAATTAATGTAGTTTTAGTTGATTTTTTTTATTTTTTTATTTTTTTTTTAGTTTTAGTTGATTTTTACTACTTCTATCTTTTAACCTTCTTCGTAGTTTTGCAAAGTTTCTGCTGAGGAATCTGCTGATAGCCTTATGGGCTTTTCCCTTGTATGTAGCAAGTTTCCTCTTAGGGATTTTAAGGTTCTCTCTTTAACTTTTGACATTTTAATTATACTGTGTCTTGGTGTGGCTCTCATTTTACAGGGTTCATTTTACTTGAAAATCTCTTGGCTTCCTGGACCTGCATGTCTGTTTCTTTTCCTAGGTTAGGAAAATTTTTAGCTATTAGCTCTTCAAATAAATGTTCTGCCCCTTTCTCTCTTCTCATCTGGGACCCTTATAATGCAAATGTTATTCTACTTGATGTTGCTCCAGAGGTTCTTTTATTTTCAGTTTACCAATTGACACTTCTACTTCATCTAGTCTGCTGTTCAACATTTCTAGTGCATGTTTCTGTTTAGTTATCGTAGTCTTCTGCTTGGTGACTTGCTTAATTCTTTCTGTCTTTGCTTTGTTGAAGTTCTCACTTGTTTATCCATTCATCTCCTGAGTTTGGTTGGGAATCTTCATGACCATTACTTTGAATTCTTTATCAGGTACATTATTCATCACTGTATCACTAAGGTCTTTTTCTGAGGTTTTTGTTTTGCTCTTTCACATGTAACCTGTTTCTCTTTTACTTCATTTTACCTGACTCTGTTTCTACGTATTAGGCAAAACAGCTACCTCTCTGTCCTGAAGTGCCCTTGGAAAAGTGCTGGCCCCTTCTTTTCACTCCTGCCCTCACTCTTAGTTGTCTCTTGAACCTTTGTGACAGTCTAAACTATCTGATTATTTTTGATATGCTCCTGTTATTGAGGGTATGCTAAGACCTGTCAGTGGCCCAATGGAAGAATTTCATTTAGTGCCTAGCTTCAGGTTGATTTGAAACAAAAATCTCAGACAGCAGTTTTTTAAAGTATGCAAGTACAGTCCTATCAGTTTGCAATTGTAATATCTGCTGGTCTCCAAACCAGGAGATCTGGAGGTTCCCTCTGGACAACCATTGCAATAACTGCAGCTCTAGATAAATGTATAAGCTCCTTTCTGGAAAGTCTTGCTGAGTTGTAGTGAAGCTTCAGGGCACAAGGATGGTGTTACCTTGCTTATATTTTTTGGGAGCACCTCCTTTGCTTCTAGATGTGTGGGAAACCTGAAGGCTGTTCCTTAGGCTGAATCCTCAGGCTAAGTAAATAGAGTTTTTTCACAGGAAGACAGGTTGTATTTCAGTCTGTCGTCTATGCAGTGCCCTGGAGGAGGTTTCCTGACAGGGACTGTCATTCTGATTTTTAATGTCCAATGGTACTACTGAACACCAGCCCTCTTGGCTACAAGGACCAGATAATCAAGAGGTGTCACCTGAGTGGGTTGAACATACCTGCTAGCATAAGCAAGGCAACTGGAGAATGTTGTGGGTGGTACATGCTTGCCAGCTTCAGCAATGCAGCAGGAGTGATTTGTCTGTGCACAAGTAGGGTGTTCAGGCTGGGGATAGAGAATGCCCTGACTGCTCAGACTTGCAGGCTTTAGCTAGGCAGTAGGGTAATTCCATGACCATTCACACTCAGGCACCCCAGCCAGCGATCAGAGGAATGCTATAAACAACTATCCTTCAGAGCTGCCACCACTCCCCTCCCCAATCTGTTTCAGCAAGGTAGTGTGAAGGTGCCACACCTGAGTTCACCTGCCTGTTCTAGTAGGCTGTGTGGAGAGTGGAATAACGTTGTCCACTAGCACAAGCATCTCAACTGCCCCCCCTCCCTCCAGCCAATGTCCCCAGATCAGCAAATGAATCTCCATTGCATATAATCTAGGTACTTTTCAAACTAATATATATTTTTTCTTTATTTTTTCTGGATCTCAGGGTGAACAAGATCATATACATCACCTCCAAGAGAGATAGCTCAGTTTCTTACAGCACTTTGGAACCCCCAGACTTTAGCTCCATTGGTTTTCTGAGTCACATGTTCTGGGGACTCGTATTTCTGGTCCTGATCCCAAGGGCCAGAATGCTGAATGTGGGGCACCAACCCCTTGCTTCTCCGGAAGAAGTGCCTGTCTGGTGAGAACCCTCCCTTTTATGTGTTGGTGTGGTGGGGATAGAGTTATTTGTGACAGTTTCTACCTCTTCTATCTATGAAGATATGAACCTTTTATTCTTTGTGGTGAGGAAGAGTTAAATTAGTCTTCAGATCTTTTTCAGAGGGGAATGTTCCATATGTAGGTATAATTTGGTGTGTCCATATTCAGGATTTTGCTCTGCCACCATCTTGGACCCCCATATCCAATGAGCACATATTATTTATGGGTCATAAACAGTACATGAAAAATCAAGAACTGAAGACCAAAATATAACTAAGTCATTGTTTCTGCCCTCATCCTTGAGAAGCTCATTGTCTAATTTGGGAAAGTGGTGGAGGTATCAGTTACATAACAAATAACTTCAAATTCAGTATGAGAAAGTATTTTTTAATAAAGTCTTCTTTTAACAAAGTTGACTCCACCAATAAGAAAAAATCTCAAATCTCTTAATTAAGTAACTGATTATGGTATTCACTTCTCAGTGATAAATGAAAAAGTAATTTAGAATTTAAGAAGAGAGAGGATGGTCACAGAACTGTTTTATAAATTATTGGAGTATATATACTATGCCTCTTTGAGCCAACACACAAAGAAACAAAATAAATTCACATCAGCAAACACACACTAAACAACTGGGGAGAGTATATAATTCTATCTAGGAGAGAGGTCACAGAGATGGTGTTTATTTCAGGTGGTTCTAGAAAAATGAATAGGAGTTTATCACTTATCACTATAAAGAGTGTGGAAGAACATGAAGGAAAGACAGGGAAATGTGAAGGAGCAGGTGCACAAACCAATGTTCACAAGGAGAAACAGTGGTAGTTATAGTACAGCATCTGGAGAGGTTTAAGAAGGGCCTTCTTTACCACACTAAGCACATCTGACATTATCTTATAGCTAATAAGGACTTGTTAGAAATGTTTTAAGGAAAAAAAATTGAATCAGTATTTTAGAAGGAATCTTTCATCATAAAACAGAAGATGGTATGTGAAAAGGTATAAAATGGAGACCAGGAGATGTGTTAAGATACACTGGCACTAGCTTTGGGAATTTAGGGATATTATTTCACCTTGGTTTTCTCATCTGTGAAAGGGGGTTAATAATTCTGCAGAAATAGCACATGTAAAAATTAGAGTAAAAGCACAATCAATATTTTTAATAAAGTGAGAAAGTGAGGCAATAGTAGTGGTGATATAGTGAAAAATTTCAGAGATATTAAAGTGTCATGTTCAATATCAAGATCAAAGAAAATAACTTTTTATGAGTGATGTTAAGAGCTTTCACAGGGTACTTTTTTAAGTTTCATGTTCAAGTGTATTTGGGAACAATGGGTTAACACAACTAAGGAAATTTCTTTACCACATAATACCTCAGAATCTTTCTATATTAATGCATATTATGACTCCCTATGAGGCATATAGCAGTCAGAGTTTCCCAAGTTTATTTAAATATTTTTTAAAGAAGTGCTAGGTTCACTTTTAACATAAAATCTGGTATGCTCACAGGTAGCTTATGAATCTCAGGGAGTTTGGAGGGCAAACAGTATAGGCTCTGAGGAAGACTCTAGCTCAAAGGAAGAATAAATATTCTTGAATTACTCTTGTCAGGATATGCTTTTAAAAATATTTTTGTGAAAGGTTTTAATTTGAAATTTAATATTGTAGTAGGCAGAATAATGACAGTCACAAGGATACCTAAGCCCTAGGTCCTAGAACTCAAGAGTGTGTTACTTTACATGTCAGAAAGCACTTTGCAGATAAAAGTTACAGACCTTAAAATGGATAGATTATTGTTAATTATCTGTGTGACTGCAATATAATCTGGGATATTAAAAGCAGAAGAGAAAGGCAGAGAGGAAGATCAGAGAAAGCTGTGACTACATGAGAAAAGGGTAGGAAAGATTTGAAGTAAGAGAGACTTGACCCACTGTTGCTGGCTTTGTAAGAAGGAAGAAAGAGACTATAAGCCATAGAATGTGAGGGGCCTCTGTAGTTAGGAATGGCCCTCACTGACAGCCAGCAAGGAAATGGGGACCATGGTCCTAAAATTTCAAGAAATTGAATTTTGCCAAAAATCCAAATAAACAAGGAAATGAGCTCTCTAGTCCTCCAGAAGGCAGCACAGCATAGCTGACACCTTGATTTTACCCTGTCAATCTTCTGGCCTACCAAAACGTCCATATAGAAAGTACAGAGAATTTAGTGTCCCACTTGATAAATTTCCAAGTAATAAACTTTTGTGTAATCAGAATCCAGATGAAGAAATGGACCACTCCCTCCAGTTATACCACTATCCTGACTTCTTACATAACAGTTTTGTCTGTTTTAAATTTTATGTATTTGGAATGATACAGTATGTATTCTTTTGCATGTGACCTCTTTCAATATTCTTTGTGAGACTACCATGTTATTTCATTTCATTCTCATTGCTATACAGCATTACATTATATAAATATAATGCAATATACTTATGTATTCTATTGCTACACTGGGCATTTTTTTTCTAGATTTTGGTGATTTCAAGTATTGCTATTATGGATATTCTTATATTTATCTTTTTTGAATATATGTAAACTCTTATTGAGTTTATAATGAGGAATAAAATTTCTGGGTCATAAACTATATATGTGTATGTATACACTTATCCTTAGTAAATACTATAATTAGTCCTACCCTCTCCCCAAAGAATGAAAAGAAAAAAAGAAATTATAAACCTTACACATGAAGAATACTCTTGTTTGACTACAACATATAAAATACATAAAATATATATCTATGTATACAGTGGAGAAACAAAATATAATATATACATTGTATGTGCATATATTATACATACACACATAGTATAAATACGTGATAAATGCAGATGTAAGATAAACACATAAAAGGCTTTCTAACAAAGACTGTAGAAACTATTTTATAACATTTTTCTACTCTGTAGACTGCTAGTAATGGATGCTATTAATCAATCGCATAATTGGATCACAATACTTATTACTATGTATACAGAATTTCTCCAAGGACTTGCAAATAAATGAAATACTTCTTTATCTACTTTGATAGTAGATAAAATTTCTGCACATACATTTTCATTTTCTTAGAATAAATTCCTAGAAGTAGAATTTCTTGTGCTAAAAGTGTGAAAAGATGTATCTAGACTTGATGCTTATTTCCAACTTGGCCTCCAAAGTCTTTTAATTTCACATTTTAAATGTGAAAAATAAACCATACTCAGGCCCATTTCTTCTCAAGTGTAATTAATTTTATTTAAAGGAAGGTTGTTAATTTAAAGAACAAACTGAGGGTTGGCTGATGGTAGGAGGTGAGGGGAATGGGCTAAATAGGTGATGGGTATTAGGAGGCCACCTGCTGTGATGAGCACTGGGTGTTATATATAAATGAGGAATCACTACATTCTACACCTAAAACCAATATTACCATATATATTAACCAACTAGAATTTAAATAAAACTGAAATAAAAAATAAAAACAAAAGAAGATTAATTTTATTTTTTGTGTAATGATTTACTATTTAAAAATAAAAGTAAAAATTTATATGTAGTGGAATCCTTGTGCTGGCTTGTATTAGTTTGCAATAGACAGCTGTGAAATTTTGTGAATAGATTGTTAATCTATTAGTAGCTTAAAATCAGTCATGCTAAACCTACATCGAAAATATCAGCCAGTGTTACAAATCAGAGGTTTACTTTTTTCAGAATAAGATTATCAGTGTAGCATGATTTTATATAACCACTGGCAGGGCAGTTTAAGCGATGAAAAATTTGGTATTGGTATTCCTAAATTGTATTAAAAATGTTGGTAATGATTTTAATTTAATCAGGAACTTAAAAGAATGCCCATTTTATCACAAAATCAAAACCACTATAAATTAGATCTGTGAATCTTATAATATGGTGACTATAGTTGACAACTCTAGATAGTATAATTGAAATTTGTTAAAAGAGTAAAACTTAAACATTTCTCATCAAAACAAAAAAGAAAATATGAGAGCTAACAATTAAATACCTAGAGAAGGGGGCTCCCTTCACAACGTATACATATATCAAATCATCACACTGTACGCTTTAAATATCTTACAATTTATTTGTCAGTTATACCTCAATAAAGCTAAAATAATAATGTATTGAAGCATTTAGAACCATTTTTAATAAATCATCATATTGAAGACAACACAAAAATCTCCTCTAAATGGTGAAGTGAGCAAAATGAAAACACTCTCTGAATTAATAAATCTGTATGAATTCCATTGTACCATCAGGAAAGAACAGAAAAATCCATTATGAATTATATATTGTGAAAATGTTTATTAATTTGAGAGTTGAACTGTGACATTGTGATAGCTTGCATTTCTCTAATTATTAGCATAGCCAAAGCTTTTCATGACTTTGTCATCTATTTTCCCTCTGTTATATATGAGTTATCTGTTCATCTTCTTTGCTCTTTTATCTGTTGGCTCCCTCATGTTTTTTGTTATTTTGCATAAATTATTTGCTCAACAAAGATTATTAAGAATTCATCTTCCTTTAACCACTTGTTGCAAATATTTTTCCACATTTGATCTTCTAAGTTGCTAATTAATTTTTAATGAGATATAATTGATATGTTACATGGTATTAATTTTAGGTGTACAACATAATGACTTGATACATGCACATATTATAAACTGATTACTACAATAAGTTTAGTTAGAAGGGGCAGTAGGAAAAAAAAAAAAAAAAAAAAAGAAGGGGCAGTAGGAGAGGGAGAGAGGGAATTTGAGCAGATTGCACTGAGCACAGAACCTGACATGGGGCCTGATCCAACGACCAGGAGATCATGACTTGAGCTGAAATCAAGAGTCAGACCCCTAACTGACTGAGCTACCCAGGCACCGCTAGATGTGAGATGTCCTTAAAATTTAATCTGCATGAAGGGTGCCTGGGTGGCTCAGTCAGCTGAGCCTCTGACTCTTGCTTTCAGCTGAGGTCATGATCTTATACTTGTGAGATCGAGCCCCTTGTCAAATCCCACTTTGGGTCCCACATGGGACCCTCCATTCAGTGGGGAATTGACTTCTCTCCTTCTACCTTTGCTTTTGTCCCTACACCTGCTCATAATCTCTCCCAAAAATAAATAAATAAATGTTTAAAAAATTAATAAAATAAAATTTAATCTGCGTAACATTCTCTCCATAAGTTTAAGTCTAGACCAGCAAAAAGAGAACCAAACTGAATAGAAACAAAACAAAAAATCAAGCTCTGATATGTAATAGTTACCAAATTCTGTGGTCTAAATACTCCCACCAGATCTGATTTCATATTCACTGCGACATGACCAAATGTAGAGTTGGAGAAAAAGGCATAATAGTGCACCTTAATATTGTACATGGTATTTCTGCCATGTACATATGAAAGACATAAATAAACTCAACAGCACAGATATTCCATTAAAATATAGTAGCTGGAGTGTGATGTTTGAGAATTTATTCACTTTATTTTCAATATAAGTGTAAATTAGTATAATTTAATTTATTAAATTAATATAATTATAAAATATAGTAGCTGGAGTGTGATGTTTGAGAATTTATTCACTTTATTTTCAATATAAGTGTAAATTAGTATAATTTAATTTATCAATAATATAACTTAATTTAATCTGTATTTAACAGCCAGCTCTCTGAAAAATAAATGTATGCATATAATTACATACATATTTTATAGGCAGCACTGTATTTAACAAGCAGCACTCATGAGCCAATATAAGGTTGTAGTAGCATATACATCTAACACATGATGAGAAACAATATTTAAATAGATCAGAGACTTACTTAAGTGGATATGTCAATAAAAAGATTTGTAGAAGAATGTTCAGAAAAGCTTATTCACAACAGCCCTAAAGTGGGATAAAACTATTAGGACCATGAAAAAAATATTCATCAAGAAACTGTGATATATTCATATAATAGAATAATACACAGCCACACAAATATCAATTATTAATATATGAAAAACATGAATGAATTTCATTGGGTATAAGAAATCAAACACAAAATAATGCAAAACACCCGATGTCATAGGTGGATATGCACGCATACAACATTCCTCTCTGCACCCTACCACATACATATACATACAGATGTACATAAACCAGTGAGATTTATGAACTTCTTAGAAGGGAAAAAATAAAGCAATGCATCCTCAGCGCCCTAACTTTAGAACTGGCTGTCTGCATCCAGTAAAGCTATTTTTCTCTCCTTTGTTATAAAATATACTTCCAGGAATTCTCTTTTCATATTCAGATTTTCTAAGTAGGACAATAAGAGAGAACACCCTTATGTGTTTTCTATATGGGCTTATACAAAATATCTAAATATCACAAAGGAGTTATTGATTTGATTTTAGTTCCTATATTTATTTAGTCATATATATATACATATATATGTGTGTGTGTATATATATATATAATTTACTTGTATAGTAACTCACTGCCACTTGGAGGAAAAAAATTTCATTTTCATATTGCTACATATATATGCTATAATTGATTGGAGTTTCTGGAATATATACAGTCCTCTTGAATACTAACATTTTGGAAAAGAATTTGAATTCTAACTACTAAAATAAGTAATCCACATATTGATACTGTGTATTTGTATTACAAAAAATAACAATTTTCTTATCAACACTGAGTAGATTCTTATTTTGATTCAAAAAATAATTCTATCTCAGGCTTTGTATAATAAATGAATCACACATTATTAAAACATTAATATCAACAAGAGCTAATTATGTAAAATTAAATAACAATGTTGTTCACTTAGAATTATTTCAGTTGCCTTCCAACTCCTTGAAGGAGATGATGATGTGTTTGGCTCTTTCAGCTGGCCTATAAGATAATACAATGGCAGGGTTACAATTTTGCCTACTTAAGGGATGCAGGGAAAAAAAGGGTATTCATTATTGATGCATACAGAAGATGCTTATGCCTGAAAGTGCCATACCAGAGTTCTTTAAAGGCTATTTAAAATTGCACTTCAACACCAATAAAGATTTTACATTCTACATCTGTAATTCTGATATTTTCTGCATATTATTATACTGAAATATTTAATAGGTATGATTAAATAATAACAGAAGTTATTTCATGGCACTATTGCCAGTCTTTCTGGAATAGCTTGTTTGAAAATAACCACAAAAGAACTTTCACTAATAGTATTAATATTAATTTCCTTTACAAGAGAACAAAGACATTTAGAAATATTCTGCCGTTAACCTACATATATGTCGCTTAAATTCCTTAGTGTCATAAATACTCTTACATTGGTAAGAAAAAAGTCATATAAATATTTTGTAACTTCTTTAAAGCTATGCAATCAGCCTACCATATTGATCTATTTTTGTCTGTGTCTTTCAGGACATCGTGGATCATTTAATAGGTTACTGGATATTTCTCTCCAGCAAGAGTGATCTTTCATAATTAATGCATATTTCAGAGTTGTCTTTCAAAGTTAGTGCACATGTCCAAATTAGCTTTCCAAATATTCATGAAATTAAAATTACGGATTGGGATTATATGGATAAATGAAAGAGAGAAAGAATTAGGAAGAAACAAAATGCCTAGGATAATGTGACTATTTATAGCAAGAACAGCCTGCATATCTAGATTTGGTGATTCTTTGCTTATTCCCCTCTGTATTATCAAAGCTGGGAATACGTGCACACAGCACGCTTTAGCAATACCTGCTGTTTAGGAATTGAATTAGTTGAAGCCAGGGGAGTTCAATTGAAAGACTTCAGCAAAGGTATAGAAATAGGTTTACGATGCATTCAGATCAGGAAGAAAACAGCTGAACATCATTAATGTCCCTTCATGAAAATAGCTATGGTAACATTTATCATCTTTTTCCCATAAATTTAACAGCCATTGTTATTATAAAGTAAATCCTTTGGTTAATATTTAACCTTTATGCATATGCATAAAGACCTTTATGCATATGCATAAAGACCTTTATGCATATGTCTTGAGAAAATGGTTGGACCTTGCTTAAATGGAAAACATGGTATGGCACCATCAGAGAAAAAGTGAGAAGGCTGCCACCTGGGTTGCCAGGGCTAGTAATAAATATATGGATTAATGTAAAAAGAGAGAGAGACTAGATAGACAACACAGCCATTCTATTGAAATATCTGTTTTTGTATTATCTTAGAATTACACATTACACACACACACACAAAAAATTTAAAAGATTTCACTTTTCATGAAAAAGCCCCCTTAAAAAAAAAAAATCTATTCTTAAAGGAACTGAGCTAGGACATCTTATCTACTCAAATCCTTATTCACTTTTCTTCCTACTCTGAAAATTATTTTATTTATATATAAAAGAAGGGGAGAAAGTTGTTTGTAATAGAAAAGTTTGAGAAAACAGAAATCATGAAAATATGACTTTCTGACTAATTTATGAAACTGTAACTCTTTCCTATATACTACAGAACAGACTATTTGGAACAGCCAAAGACATTTAGAGGAGACTGACATAATTCGACATGGAAACCCAAAGCTACAGAAAATAAATATAAAATTAACAACAACAAATTATGTTTTCCAATAGCCTGTCTGCCCTCGGCGGGGGGAGGAGGACAATATTTTGACAACTGCTTTCCTTTTACTCTCTTTAACAAAAAAAAGGGGTTTCTGGTCATATGTTTAGTGGTAATAAGCCAAACAAAAACAAAAAACTCATACATTCACAGTCACCAATATTTTCAACATTAGATTTTAGAAGTCATCATTTCTCACATCAGTCTAACACAGCTAATTTTACTTTCTTTACAAACATATTAAATATTCATTCCTTTGTAAAGCACTCATTACTTAATGACTTTTAAAAAACAGTGCCATGTTATGCCTAGAAATAATCTGGCTTAATATTATTTCCTTATTTTTATGTCTTTACCTCCTCTACCCTACCCATCTTAGTTTCTTTTAAAACCCTAAGGAAGAGAACACAAAGACACAGGACATATCTGCCAGGAAAAGAATAAATGTTATTGGTTCTACTCTTCTTATTCTAGCTGACATTTTATTTTAAATTCTTTTGAATTTACTTCAATTCTTTATTTTAACTTTGTTCATACCTCTCAATGCATAAATTATGAACAAATTTGCAAGTTAAGTTATATAGTGCTGTATTATAACAGGGTCCTGGAGGAAGGAATAGAAAAAGGGCCTCTCTCCTTGTGTTTATAGCTCTCGTACAATATGGTGTCATTCCATCCCAGTTCTATTTTATTGAAACACATCTCTCTTGGGTAGGTGGTACCAGGTAATTACTTATATCATAATCTATACTTTACAAAATGAAATGCATAACATTAAAAAGTCACAATAGTTTATATATCATAGGAAGGGCCATCAAGGGAGAGAAAAGGAATGCCAGAGTCGTTTTCCTTTGATTTGGTCTTAGTAATAAATAACATAACATAGATTGACACAGTTCATATTACTGTTTTATGGAATTTTACAAAATGTATTCATACAAAGTGTGCTAATGATAAGCATACATCCACTTACTTCCCTTTTGCAACATTTTGGTGTGTTTTACAATGTAAGAAACCTTTTTACTGGATTAGTAAATAAGATGATGCATGATTTTTTTTTCAAATACTAGATGCAGTTCTCTGTACATCCATGCCTACACACACACACACACACACACAACACCCTACATTTTCAACATTGAGTATATTTGTGAAAAATTGGTCTGCAAGACAGAATTAAATTAGAATTATACCAGCATTTATTTTTCATTGGTCTGCATTACAACCTTCAATGCTGAGCATTTTATAAACTCCCTGATAAATTATTTTAGCTATTTTAAAGCAGCAACTCTTTAAACACATTAATTCATCTGTATGGCTGAGAGGTTGCACATGCCGGAAATAAATCTTTAAAACATGCCTCTGGTATAATTATTGTAAAAAAAAAAAAAAAAAAAAGTCCTATTCTCTTTTTCTGGCTTCTCCCCTCCATTTTTTTCAGCAAATACCATTCACTGTTTCCCATCACAGGTAAATGTATCTGTAAAGCGGGTTGTTACTTTGGGCAGATTCTATCTATAGCTTTCAGGTAATAAAATTCAGTGCTTCCAGTGCAATACTTTAATCTCATTTTGGATTTAGCACTCGCCCGTCTACCATCTCAGGAGGTCAAGGGGACTAAAATTCAGATGGAAGTAGATTCTGTCTTTGCCTGTGTTCCACATTGTCCCCTTCTAAGCCATAGCATTTCACCCCTAGCCAGGCTAGTAGGCCAGAAAAAAAGTTCAGATTTATTTAACTGCAAGCTGTGGATGCTTCTCTAACATTAACTTTACTGCTGAGGCCACTGAGGCAACCAAAATTTTTTTTTCGCCCAAATGCTGGTCTTTTGGTGGAGTGTGTTTGAAAACCATTCAAAGTCCTTTGAGGACTCCCCCCACTTCCCAGTTCCCTGATTTGGAAAGCCAACTGGAATTAACTGCTTTCATCTTGCAACTGCCCAGAGCTTCCTGCTGTGACTTCCTTTCTTCAGAATAATCCCCATGGGTGGGGAAGTGGCAAGATCAGTCAAGGTGAGGCAGCTTCCCAGTTAACTACTAATCTCAAAGGAAATTTGCCCACACTACCCCTGTCAAATAGGGAGCTACACATTGTTCCTCTGTCATTCCCCCTCTGTGCTTGGCTGCCTCTACCTTCCTCCTTCCCTAGGATGGCACAGGCTTAACAGGAAAAAAGCACCTCGCTATGCAGATAGCCAATAAGGAGGGAAAGGGCTGTTAAAAAGAAGGGGAAACTCGCCATCATATTGAAATATATAAATGTATCAAATCAGCATGCTGTATACTTTCAATTTACCCAATGTTACTTGTCAGTTATATCTCAACTAAAAACCACTCACTCCAAAAAAAAAAAAAAAAAAAAAAAAAGGTGGGGGTGGGAAGGATTATCTGTTTTGGAGACATTCCAATCTCTATGAGTGAGTCAGCTTGAGGTGCTGTATTTGCCTCATATAACTGCTTCACAAAACAAGCATTACGAATCCCTCAAGGCCAAAGATTTTTGTCTGTTAGCAGTCTGAGAAAGATAGAATCGATCATCTTGGGATGAGTATAATCAGTTTCTCTTTTTCTTCAGCTTTGGGCTTCACTCCACAATTGAAAGGCAACCAAAAGTTTCCTTTTAATATCCTATAACAAATATTCACAAGCATGCATTATAACAAATATATGCATGCATATACACAGACACATAAACACATGCAAATGTTGTTTATGTATATGAAATAGATATAAACAAATGCATAGAAACATGAATATGCATACATATGAGCTTCCTTTTACTTTAGGTATTCAAAATGTATTGCTTTCTTGATGGACATATATAAATTTTACTTGCTGAGATCTGCAAAGGAAAAAGTGTTTCTTTGCCAATATCATATATTAGAAAATCCTGTCTGTCAATTCTACCCTCTTTGCAGTAATAATAAAAGCACAGCAATTCACAACTGAAGCTAAAATTTGAGTTCACAGAAATGTATACTAGTCCCTTGTCCCCTACTCCAAGTAAACAGGTTTTATTCATAGGGGCCTTTTATATCTTTGGTGATTTTTTTTAAGATGGAAGGTTATATAATTCCTGAACTTACTTGAGATTTATATCTTTACAGAGTGGTCAGTCATATTATCATATTTGTAATACAATGAATTCAGAGGACAACTGAAAGCTAGTTTCAAAGCTTTTTTTAGCCAAGATTAAAATTATTTTTTTACATGCTGTTTATAGATGAACCATTACTTTCATCCAGAATCATTATTTTAATATGAACTCCAAAGATTCCCATCCATGTTTCCAAGTCTTTTTCTCTCCACCTCATTTATTCACCCATTAGTTTTTAATACTCCCTTGACTACTTTTACCTCTATTTAAAGTCATGAGGTCTATTTGACTTCAAAGCACTTGACAGGTGTTCTATATCCAAACATGAGCATCTGCTTAAATTATTCAGACCAGAGGTTCATTTGAAATCCTGTTCACTGCCCAAGTATGTGTCCTAGGCAGAAGAGGAAGTATTCCGTATTTTAGCCTGTAGGTGTTGCAGAGCAAACTGGCGAAATGCAGCAACAGGTATTCATTTACAACCACCACTTCTCTCAACATGTATAACAATCCTGGCTTCAACCCATTCCTCCTTCTTGACAGGGCATTTGCAGACTGAAACTGCCACATAAGTTCCCTCTTAAATATTCATTTTGTCTCATTTTTTAAAGCACATTCAAGACATTAACAATAAGTAATGATGAAATAATTGGCTTCCATGCCCCAAGTTTCTAAGATTTTCTCCTATTTAAGACTTCATTTCAAATTTCTTCTTTGAAGTACCTCAGAGACCTACATTCAGATATCATTCCCTTTATAGTATTTATCATGATTGTCAAGTAATTAGATGAAGATGGAGACTACGATTATTAAAGGTTAGAATGAAATAAAGGTATACAATGTGTTAGGTGATTAACATGCACAAGATCTTGGCAGACTACAAGGGTAGACTGAGGTTAATAGAATTAAATATCCCAACTTTAGTTGAGCTTGAAAAGTAAACAGATATTTCATTCAATATGGTGACTTGAGCCCTTCTGTTTAACTTCTTCAGCTCTTAAATACCCGATGGAATGACAAACAGAATGCAAATCAATACATACATAATTTGATATTCAAACAAACCAACAAATATAATTAAAAGAAAATGAATTTAGGAAATAACAGAAAACTTTGCAAGTGATATTTAAGATTTTTGGTTACCAAACTGAAGCCTAACTATACTGAAGCCCCATAAAAGCAAAATAGCTTTTAGGGATAAAGTGGAGCATCCCTCCATCGGAATCCCACTGACACTTTTAAGCTCACAGTGTGGATCTGGAAAGTACACACCACGCTGAGGCACAAATATAAATGTCCTCTTGAGCTCCCCCCTGCTTTCCCTGGACAGCAGAACACAACTGTGGCAAAGTAACATACAAACATAAACACACACAAAGTATCTCCTTGCATAATATCTAGGATCTAGTTTGTTGAATAAGAATCTACCTCAGCTTTGAGATTCCTAATAATCATAAATGCTGACACAACTTCACCTTGTTAAGGTTACTCAGTCAGGAATTCAAAAGAAAGAATCCAAACAACTGTAATCTCCAAAGAGATTTATGCCAAGGAAAGGGAGAAACTAGGAGATAGTGATCACATGAGAAAACTCTACAAAGTTAAGAAAGTAGCAGAAGTCAATGACAAATTAGATACTGCTGAAAAGCCAGTAGCAAAAGTGAATGATAAATTGGAATACTGCCCAAAAGCCAGTAATTGACTATACATGGCCAAGAAGTACATCAGATTTTCTTTACTCTTGACTGAAAATCACAAATATGGACAGCAGCTGCAGCTATAACATTAAAATACCACTCAAGGTGACCTTGAAGAACAGTGGTGGCGGAGGATACTTTCTCAGTGGGCAAGACTGAGCAGTGTACCTGGTTGCAAGTTTGCTTGGAAAGAGAGGTGGATAGAGGTATGAATTTTCTCTCACTCATGGGTAGTGTCTAATATTCTGGCTGGGCAATTAAGGATTTGGAAAAAAAAGATGATTGAAAAATTGGTAATAAGAGATTCTGTGGAAGTGGCTTATAGATAGACCTCTCTGGGTCCAGGGAACAAAGAAATTTGTGTCCTTTGTGAATACTCAGCACACAGCACCTCATAAGCTTATCTTAATAATCTGGTGGATAAGATAATTTTTTCTATGGATATCAGCCTCTTTTTCCAGCTTCTTCCATCCACGGGTGTAAAAGAAAGTTGTCACAGGGGCTATAACGCTAAAATGTCTGAGCCTATCAAAGCGAATTTCTACTTACCAAGGATTGTCTAGCTAGAAAAACTACTAAATAATCAAAGTTTCAGCAGCAGAGATCAATAATGAGCCTTCTAATATGGCATGATCCCCTGAGATGGGACAGCCAACTGACTGCTAACAGGTTGATTATACTGGACCACTTCTAAAACAAAGTAGACAGCATGCTGCTCCCATGGACTAGATATTTATTCTGGACAGAGATTTGCCTTCCCTGCTTACAATGTTTCTGTTGAAACCAAACTTCACTTTATAGGAAATAATGTGGTAATGGGCTTATATTCTTGGGACTCACAGATATGACCATATCTACCATCACCCAAAAACAGCAGACTTGGTAGAAAAATGAGATGACATTCTGAAAACTTGGTTACAGTGCTCCAAGTGGTAACATTGCTAGGCAACTCTTTGAATAAGAGGGATATGGGGTATGCTTTGAATAAGTGACCTATATATTCTGCTGTTCCTCCAATATCTAAGATTAACAAGTTCAGGAGTCATGTTGTGCAAATGTAAATAGCTCTTTTCACTATTGCTGCTAATGATCCTCTAGTGAAAATTCTGCTGCTCATCACCGCAACTCTGCACTCTGCTAATTTAAGAATCTAAGTTCTAAAGGAAAGAATATTTCTCTCTAGGGTCACAACAATGGTTCCACTGAACTGGAAAATGAAAATGCCAGCCGGTCACTTTGGGCTCCTCATGCCAGTGAATTAACATGCATGGAAGAGGCTGATTATCCTGGTCTTTAAGGTAAAATTGGATTGGTACTGTACAAAAGCAAGTAAAATGGAGCATATCTGGATGGAGCAAACACTATGGAGGACTTTTTTTTTTTTTTTTTCAGTGCTTTCACATCCTTTGATAAGTCAATGGAAAAATGCAACAATCCAATATGGGCAGAACTGTCAATATCACAGATAATTCAGGAATGAAAGTTAAAATTCTGAGTCCCTAACTAGATTAGAATCTATTACTAGCTGATCATCACTTGATGAGGGCAGCTGTGGACTTAAATTGTGTCCCCCTGAAATTCAAATGTTGAAGCCCTAATTCCTAGTGTAGTGGCATTCAGATACAGGAACTAGGGGAAGTCATTAGGATTAGATGAGGTCATGAGAGTGGAGCCTTCATAATGGACTGGTGGCTTTATAAGAGGAGGAAGACAGAGAGACTGCAATCTTTCTCCACATTTAAGAAAGTAGTGGTCTGCGAGCCAGTAAAAGGGCCTCACCAGGAGCCAAACTGGCCAGCACCTTGATCCTGAACTTTCCATCCTCCAGAATGGTGAGAATAAATGTCCGTCATTTAAGCTACCCTGTGTATGGTATTTATCATGGCAGCCTGAACTGATGAAGACAAAGACAAGGGAGAAATAAAATCTATAGGGTTAGAAGGAAGACACAAATATTCCCTTGGACCATACGACTAGGTGCAGGAACAACAAATTGTTGTAGTTGTATTACATAAAATGTATGGGGAAAATATATGTATATACATTGTATACATGTATATTTATATGTTGTATACTGTGTGTGCATATATAGTATATGGATGATATATGTGTATATGCATGTATTTAGGTTCATATATACATACACACCTGCAATCGTTTTCCTTTGGTTATTGTCCCATTCATGAAATGTGTTAATAACAGTTAGCTTATTTCTCAGTATTTAAGTTATAAGCTATCAAAGGGTGAGCATGACTCAGCTAGAAAAGGAATGCACACTTCTCAGAGTTGGAAAAAGTGACTTGTATGGTCTTTGGGGGATGTTGGTATGTTCTTGGTTTATCTTGGGATAGTTGCATTTTTTTTTTTTTTAATCACTGAGTTACTCAGAAAGAGTAAGATTTAAAAAGTGAAATATAAATACCACGTTTTGAAAGGTGGTCCATGGTGGTGTTGAAATGTATAAATTTGTAAGCTGGAGCTACATTTCCCAGAATTCCTGTTACAGATAAATGGTAGAGGTTGTCTAAAGAGAAATTTGTGTGAGATGTGGAAAGAGGAAGTGAAGTAGCAGTTATTTGTCTCTGAAGATCTATCACTGTGGTGAGATGAGGGGAAAGACAAGCAGAGGTGCTGGTGGGTTCCATCTTCGTTCTGCCTTTTGATGTCTAGCACTTCTTTCCAACTGCTGACACTGCTGACCAATGGGCCCACACCAGAAGGAACATAAAGAGCCTTTCTACCCCCTTCCCTAATGGTTTCTCTCTGGCAGATTGGCATGCCCCAACTTTCCTAGAGCTCAGATTCATCTATCTCCTGCCAGTGCTGCAGGGGTGCTAATTGGTGACTTCCCAAGTGCCACTTCTGGATTTTACCTCCCAGAATCTATTCAATATCCAATGTGCTTATAGTAGTTCTATTTCTCTGACCAAATACTGACTGCTACAGAAGGTTACATATATGAGGTACCATAAAGATAAAACTTTCAAAATATTCTGTATATCAAGTAACAGTACTGAAAAAAATATAAAGCTGATGAGAAACATGAAAAAATCTTTTTAAAATCTTAAGATTCTTTCAGATTGTTAGCTTTGCTTTTTCAAGAACATGTTTATTCAAACTAAATTAGAAATGAAAGTGAATGGATAACATACACATTGATCACAGAATAGGCCTGAAAGAAAAATTTTGTCAAATCAAAACAAAATAAAAACTGTGTAGGTCACATACCTCCACTGCAATTCACAGGAGATAGATATAAATGCCAAAAATACAAATCAAATACTTGGAAGTTAATAATAACTCACTGATCTAAAAGGAAGCAAAATCCCTTTTTATAAAATATTTACCAGAAAAATATAATAAAATCATTAATCAAAAGCTAATTTATATAATCAGAGACATTATTAGCAATAAATCCAAAGCTTAACAGTTTCGTAAATAATAATGAATAAAATAAAGGTGAAGTAAGCACTGAAATATATTTTTAAATTATTCACAGAAAATAATTTCTAAAGAATTACTTTATAAATGTTAGAGGAGAAACTTAAAAAATTATTACCAAAAACTGTGGAATCAGAAAATTCAAGAAATATAAAAAAAAAAAAAGAAAATTCAAGAAATATTGTTTAGAAAAAAAAAAAAGAAAGTAACACCTCTCAAGCCCTAGTATAATCAATAAAAAATACCTAACATTTTAAATGAGCTAAGGAATATAATCACTTATAAGGAATTAAAAAAATTAATGATATATTTGAAATTGCTAATGAAATTTATTTTTCCTTAGCTAGAGAGTAATTTTCAGTTTGAGTCAGAAAAATGTAGGAAAAAATCAACAGGCAAATGATCATTAACATTAACATGATCATTTTGTTAAAAATATACTTCTTATTCTTGGTATTTTAAAAATAATTTACATACTTCTAAAAGGCAAAATTTGTAATGCCATTTAAATTGTTCTATAGAACACACAATAAAATATCCTGCAAAAATACGTTTGTTATTTACCCTGGACAAGTGGACTAAGTCAAGAAAAGAATCCCTGAGGAAGTAACTTCTAAATAACTAACAAAGTTAAGGAACCTATGTGAGTAATTCCCATGTGGCAAAAGAGAAATTAAAGGCTTGTGAGGCAGGCAGTGTTGGCGAAGGATTTGGAGTTTAACCTAAATGAAATGTCAATTAATTAAAAGGAGACTGAACAGAATAGAATCACAATTGCCTTTGAAAAAGATCACTCCAACTGCTATACAGAAAATGGACTGGAAGAGTTTAGAGTGGATGAGAAAAGATCAGTCAGGAAGGTACTGCAATCATCTATCAGAAAGATCAAAATGGCAACAGATGGAGAAAAACATTTGTACCAGAGAAATAGTTTTCAGGTAAGAATAACAAGATTTTATAGTATATTTGGTGTTACGGTGAGGAAGAAAGGTGTCAAGGTTGACCTTCTGATCTCTGATTTGTAAAAATGGATAGGAGAAGATGTGATAGATATCTCTGGGGTATAACTGAGAAATAATTCACTGAAATAGAGCACAATTGGAGAACCTCATTTGGTGGTTTGATGGTATAATAGGAATAAGGGCACCATTTAGCAGAGAGGGAAGGATAGTGAATGAATTCAATATAGGATATGAATTGGAGGGATCCCTGGGTGGCGCAGCGGTTTGGCGCCTGTCTTTGGCCCAGGGCGCGATCCTGGAGACCCGGGATCGAATCCCACGTTGGGCTCCAGCATGGAGCCTGCTTCTCCCTCTGCCTATGTCTCTGCCTCTCTCTCTCTCTCTCTGTGTGTGTGACTATCATAAATAAAAATAAAAAAATTAAAAGAATAAAAAATAGGATATGAATTGGAAATGCCTCTGAAATAGTCAAGTGAAAATATGAAGCAAGCATCTAGTAAAATGAAACTGAAACTCAGTAAATTCTAAGCCAGAGAAAATTATTTTTGAAATAACTGTCATATAGATAATTAAAATCCTGGAGGTAGAATAGACTAAAGGAAATTGCATAGATGAGTCTGAAAGCTAAGACCTGGGGCACCTGGATGGCTCAGTTGGTTAAGCATCTGTCTTCGGCTCAGGTCATGATCTCAGGGTCCTAAGATTAAGCTCCAAATTAGGCTCTCTGCTCAGCAGGAAGTCTGCTTCTCTCTCACCCTCTCTGCTCATGCTCTGTTTCAAATAAATAAATAAATACAATTTTTAAAAAGAAAAAGAAAAAAAGCTAAGACCTTTACCCAGAGGAATTTCAGTATTTAAAATCTTATCATATGAAAAGAAGGGAAAGGGACACAGGAGGGCAAGCAAGAGTCCCTGGCACCATAAACGCTGAGGTGGGGAAAGAGCTTTAAGAAGGAAGGGGTGCAAGACAATGCCAAATGTTGAAGGGCAGTTGAGAAATAAGAGAAGCAAAGTAGGTTCATTATAGAATTTCTCACAGAACTGCGGTTTCAGTAAAGTGATTAGAACACAAGCCAAATGTATTTTAGTGAGAATTGAAGAAATTAAGACAATTCTTTTAAGAATCTGAGCTATGAAAGAACAGGATAACGTGTAGGGAATAAAAAATGAAGAGGATTTTTTCTTTCAATTGTTTTTAAGTACAATATTTTGGCTACAGAAGTGTACATTTCAAAAGCATGCGTCTCTTTTAATTTAAAAATAAAAACTTTAAACTAAACCCTATGCCCAATGTAAGGCTGAACTCACAAACCTAGAGTTCAAGAATTGCATGCTCTACTGACTGAGCCAACCAGGCGCCCCTCATAAATGTATATCTTGATGAATATTTAGTCATCTAGTGAAACTAGACACATAGCCAGTACCTATATAAAGAAAGAAGAGATTAATGGTATTTTAGATGCCTCCTTCTCAACTTCTCTTAAACTTTAAAAGCATAGATTAGTTTTGCTTGTTTTTCTACTTTACAGAAATGTACTGCACAAAAGTACAGTAAATACTAGGTACTTTTTGGTGAATGTTGTGAAGAAAGCATTCTTTTTTTAAAAAAATGAGAAATATTTAATAGCTTTTAAGTCACTGTATTGAAGCAATTCTTTTGAAAAAAAGTTTTATGCACAAGAGGCAGAAGGAAAAGAATCAATCAAATTGTAGGCAAAAGGGCTGGTCCCACAAAGGGGGAAGCACTTCTCCTCTACTTCAAAGGGGGAAGGAGAAAGATCTATGCACATGTAGGCAGATTTTTATTTCTAAAAGTGGGAAGTTGAGGGAGTTCTCTTCTGGTGTTTTCTATTTTTTTCTTTTTTCCTTTTTTTTTTCTGTGAAGGAGAGAATATCTGCTAGATTTGGGGCAAGCTCAGTGGTGGGTTTGTTCTTCCACAGTTTAGAGAGAATAGAGGAGGTCTGAAATAATTTTGCTAACGAACTGGAGAGAATGTTAATCAGATAAAGATAGACCAATTTGTCAACTGTTCATCATGAATTTTACATAAAGAAAACGATAGCATTTTTATGAAATACATTTTTAAAATAAATCAATGGGAAAATACAATCTCTTCATGGAAATAAATATTCAATGATCTCAGTGGTTCTTTTGGTAATATTGAAATTTAATACAATTCTCCTTAAAAATTTATCTGTGGGTTTTGTTTTTATATTATCTTAAAAAGAATATATATGTCTGTGTGTGTGTGTATATGTATATGAATATGAATATATATGTCTGTGTGTGTATATGTATATGAATATATATATATATTCACAGAATGAGTCTGTCTTATAGTGGTATAAAGTATAGTGTTGGTAGAGATGACAGGGAGTAAACATGTAATTATGAAAATGACTAATATAAAGGAAACTTGCAGAATGTTAGGATTATAAAACTGGGAATGACTATATCAACAGAGAAGTAAGAAGAAGCTTCTCTGAGGAAGTGAAACATAAGCTGAATTTTGGTAAATGAGTAATGGCTAAGTCATAAAACATGAAAGAGAGTCGAGTGAGGTGAAAGGAAATAATATTACAATAAAAGATTATGTGTAAGGCCCTGTATCAAGAAGTACGGAGCTATTGTACAACCAAAAAAGGGTCATGAATCTAATGATTGTTGTAAGTAAATTGCATGAAATGAGTTTAGATAGTTATAAAGAGATATGGATATGGGAAAACCATAAAATGAAGTCCATGGTAAGCATTTTCAACTTTAAGAAAAATGTTCCAGTATTAAATTTGGGATTGGAGAAAGGTATGACGTTATAATACTCAAGCTGAGAAATGCTAGTGTCCTTGACTATCACAGTCTTGACAGTGAAGTTTACATTAAGTGCACAGATGTGGGAACTAATTAAGAGGGAGAATCAATAGGACTTATAGACTTATTAGATTTGAATGGGTAAGGGAATGGAAGGTTGACATGGATAAATTCTAGGTTTCCAAGTTGAGAAACTGAATGAATATACTGAGAAAAGTGAGGGAAACAATAAGTTTCAGATAAAAGATCATGAATTCAATACTGGACATTTGATTTTGGGTGTCCCTATTTTATAAATAATTATTGGTTATGGAAAAAGAAGCTATATATATATATATATATATATATATATATATATATATATATATCACCTGGAAAAGAGAGGTTGAATAGATTATTTTTATTCTCACTCTTTTACCATTCAGATAAATTTTGGTGAACATCATTTATGCCAAGCTCAAAAAAGAAATATCATGATGAAAAGACTCAATCATATGCCAAGGTATCATCATCTAAAGAAAAGGCAAAAAGAGGAGTTGAGGGTTGAAGTAAAAGAACATTTTGCTTTATTTGGTAAAGGATGACCTACGCATCCAGGGCCTAAATGTAACTTATCTTCATCCACTACCTGTTTGGTTTGCTTAGATTAGAGTTTGTGGAGAATGTAGGTAAACTGGATTCTGTTAGCACTGTTCTTAAGCTAATTTGATACCTATAAAATAGATGATCAATTCAAATTTCAAGACCTAAACTATGATAATTAAAACTATAAATTAATTAACATTATAGAACAGGAAAAAAAGGAACCAAAAGTTTTGTATTTAGGAAACATAATGGAAGAAACCATATTCTGAAATATTTTCTCCATATCTAAAATCTAAAATGTATATAGTTTGTTCTACTGACATAAAAGTTATGACTAGAAAAAGCTGACAAAATATTTCTCTTTGACTTACTTCAGTTTCATAATAAAACAATTTTCACTTATTTTTATTGTAAACTGATACAGTCCTCTTGTGACATGAACCAAATGCTCACTATGAAGCATAACCTTGAGGCAAGTGCAAGTGTGTCAGGAATAGTTGAAACTTCTGAGGGAAAAAAGCATATATTCAATAAAACTAGGAGTGAAGATCATGTCTGTTACATTTTACTGAGAAAGTAAAGTACAGTAGAGAGACATATAAACTAGAACTAGCTCCTAAACTCAGAAACAAGAAGCAATAAAACTTGTTGATACTTCAGAAAATTATCATATACAAATAAACCAGTGTCAAAACAAAGGTTCTAAATTTTAAGTTTTGGAATGATATTAAGATCTTAATCATAATCAGTGAAGTTTTATTTTGTAAAACACATAGTTGACCTGTGGTTTTGTTGTTGTCATTTTAGGAACTTAAAAATTTAAATTTCTCAAGTAAAACTTAAAATCATATGGTGCCTAGATTATCACGGAATGGCTAATGAATATGCCATTCATATTTTCATTTTTATTTCATTTTCCTTCAATATATTTTGCTCCTATATTTCTGCAATGTATCTAGTGTGATGTTTTCTCTAGGTCATGCACATATATGCTTTCCAAATATGTATGTTCCAGGTAACATAAGCAGTAATTTTTGAAGATGTTTCTATTTTTTTATGCATTTACATTCATTTTCTAGTATTGCCTACAATTTATTTCTTCATGAAAATTAGAAATAAATGCACAGATCTCTTTTTTGCACAACTGAGAAATTCAATTGCCATCATGAGTTTGTCTAAAAAGCTCTGCTTAAAAAATAAATAAATAAATAAATAAAATAAAATAAAATAAAATAAATAAAATAAAAAGCTCTGCTTTTATATGCTATGCAAAATGCTAGGATGCTAACATAAAAGAGAAAGCTTTAAAATGACACTAAGCTTCACAAGCCTGAGAGGAAACAGACTATGCATAATTCAAAATTAATAAATTCGATATTGAGCTTAATTAATTTCTATCTAGAAAGTAGAAGTAATTTTGCTTTGATTATATGTGTTTTAATTTTAGGTTGTGAATTAGGTAAAGCTAATTCATATTTCTGGAACTACTTAGTAAATTACCTTTGCTAAGTTGAATTTGATCTGTTTAACTTGGTGTTAGTCAGAACTAAGTTTTTAAAACAATACTAACAATACTTATGTAGCACATGCAACATGTCAAATATATGTACCTAATGTACATCATCTCATTTAATTCGTACAAACCCAAAGAGTTATATAGTATTATTTTCCCCATTTTATAGACAAGGAAATCAATGCACCTAGTTAAACAACATGCCCAAAGGCGTATAGCTAGTTACTAGCACAACTAAGACTTAAACCCATGTAGTCTGGCTCCCAATTTTATGTTTTCAATCATTATTCCATACTGCTTTGAAATTTATGTAACAAAAACCTACTGAAATGACATATCAAGTCAGTATCGAAACATGTCTGTCTTATCATTTGGTATATATTTCACAAAATGACAGAGTGGGCTGGGCATCCTCTATATTGTTAGGGTTGGGTGGTAAATTAAATAGACAGGACACTTACTGTGATAAGTAAGCAAGAAAAAGAAAATACTTCTTGGATAGAAGGATACTTAAATTTGGTATGGAGGAAGAAAAAGTGCATTTCTGTTTAAAAGTGAGTGGGAAAATACTTCAAACTAAAGGAACAGCATGCTAAAATGTCCCAAATGGAAAAGGCATGAATGGCATTTGAAGAATTAAAGGAAGTCCGCCAAGACTGGAACTTCACTGTAAGAGAAGTATGGTACAACATTGTTTAAAAGGCATGAGTGGCCTTTAAGGTATTTGCTTGATGTTTACAGTGCAATAAGAAGCTTTTTAAAAAAAGATTTTATTTATTTGAGAGAGAGAGAGAACGTGCACACAAGTTGGGGGGCGGGGGGGCAAAGGGAGAAGGAGAAGCAGACTCCTCACTGAGCAGGGAGCCCCATGCAGGGATCCATCCCAGGACCCTGGGATCAGGATCTGAGCTGAAGGTGGATGTTTGACTGAGCCACCCAGGCACCCAAACCTTTTTTTTTGTTTTTTTCTTTTTAAATATTTTATTTACTTATTAAGAGGAAGAGGGGAGTAGAGAGAAGGACAAGCAGACTCTGCAATGAATGCAAAGTCCCACATGGGGCTCGATCCCAGGACCCTCTGATCATGACCTGAGGCAAAGTCAGTAGGAGGTTAACTGACGAAGCCATGCAGGCGACCTTGCAGTGAGAAACTTCTTAGGGTTGCAAGCTAGGAGTTGGTTATAATTAATCTTCAAAACAATTCCTTGTCTGTATACCACCACCTCATGAACCCTTTGAAAATGATGGTAAAGGGATGAAATAAATTAATGCAAGAAGACAAGATAACTGGAGGAGCAACAATAGAAGTCAATATATTTTAGCACATTGGCAATGGTTGAAGACAAAAGAAATAGCCACAACAGATTTGAAAAATCAGAAGGAAATAGCTAATTTGCCCACACAAAACCAAAAATCTATTTAAGACTTGATAGTAAATTGGACTGGAAAGGAAGGAATGGGAGGTTAAAGAACCAAAAGGTTTGGTCAATAGTCTCCATATAAAATAGTAAGATTTCCCAATTCTTTACCCAAAGCCTACGTAATGAAGTGATGACACTTACCCACCTCCCAAAAAATGACAGCTTTGTTGTTTAAATTGATTCATAAGTCAGTATTTGAAATCTATATAAAAAATGAACCAGGGGTGCCTGGGTGGCTCAGGCAGTTGAGCACCTGACCCTTGGCTGGGCTCAGGTCATGATCTTATTGGTCATGGGATCTGCACAGCATGGGGCCTCCCTGCTCAGTGGGGAGTCTGCTTGAGGGTTCCCTCCTTCTATCCCTCCCACTGCTTACATACACTCTCTCTCTCTCTAAAATGAATAAATTTAAAAAAAGTAAACTGGACACAAAAACAATTTTGTTAGAAATTAAAATTACAATAGATGAAATTAAAAGTCTTTAAAAAGCTGAATATACAGTTGTATATTGCATCCAGGAGTTAAAATGAAATATCATTAAATAATAATAGGAAGAGAAAGGTAAATATGCTTTTGTAAAGAACAGTGGAAACAGAGGGGAAGAAATAATTGTATACAAAACAATAAAACAGTCCCAGAACTAAAGAAAATAAACCAAATTCAAGTTAAGATCCCCAAGTGTACAGAAGACTATCAAGTCCTGCCAAAATGATTTAAGAGCAAAATGGCATTAGGTATCATAACATCAAAACTGGAAGCTAGAAAAAAACAAACCAATACATTTAAAATGCTTATGCGAAGTAGATTTTATCCTAGAAAATTTTTCTCTACCCAGCAAAATGAGCTGTCAAAAGTGAGAACAAAAGAAAACTTTTTTAGACATGCTAGTAGGATGCTAGCATGAAGTCAATAAATGCTGTAACTCAGAAAAACATGGAAATAAAACAAGGGAATAAAAGGTATGATATCCAGAAAAAATTAGTCCAACATAGGAAAACTACAAAAGGAAGTTCTAGCATCAAAATAAATGGAAGACAAAATTAGTAATAACATATTTAGGAGGCAAAGAACTGAAGGCATTGAAAGCAATATCTCTCATTCACAAATTAATTAATTTACTAAAATAAAGTAATTGCCAGAACATAGTTAAATCACTGATGCACATATACGTGTGGTAGATGTATTAGATCTTTTGGAAAAAATAAAGATGTAATCAAAGAAAACCAGGAAAAAGAATAAAAGTAAATATATTACTGCAGCCAGGAAAAAAGCATGATTATAGAGACAAGGAAGTATGGTCTTTGTGAAGAATGCTTACTTGCAAATTCAAAAGAATATTAATGATTATCACAGGTTTAATGATGATTTTAATATTTAAAAAGTAAGGACTAGATGGAAAAGAAGTGAGAAAAAATGTAGAAGAGCCAACCTATAATAAATTTTAGTGAGAAATTAATTTAAAATGGATAAATTTGAAATATAAAGTATAGTAATATAAAAATATCATTCACAAATGTGGAGAAATAACAGGTAAAACAGCACCTTTGGCTCAGTAGGACTATGGCTTATGAATGGTAAACTAGGGAAATGTTAGATTTCTCTTCTGTAACAATCTGCATTTTGAACTACTTACCTATATTACTTTTTTTTTAATTTTTATTTATTTATGATAGAGAGGGGGTGGGCAGAGACACAGGCAGAGGGAGAAGCAGGCTCCATGCACCGGGAGCGATGTGGGATTCGATCCTGGGTCTCCAGGATCGCTCCCTGGGCCAAAGGCAGGCGCTAAACCGCTGCGCCACCCAGGGATCCCCCTATATTACTTTAATAAAAATTAAATATTGACATGATTTCTCTGATTTCTATGTGAAGAATTAAACATAGAAAGAAAAAAAATAGTTATGATAATATTTATTGGGTCCTTATTATATACTTGAACAGGGTTTTGTATATATTAACTCATGTGATTCTCACAAAACACTGTTAATACCAGAAAGATTAATTAGGAGGTTATTGCAATTACCTATGTGACAGATAACAGATGTCTGAATTAATTAGGAGTGAAGAGGGAGATTAATTTTTGACATCTATATATCTTTTGGAGACATATTTTATAATGTTTGGTAACAGATTAAACACAGTAACAAAAAAGAGGACGTATAAAAGATACCTCATAGTTTTAAAGTTTGACCAACAACTCAAACATCATGCTTCAATTCTTTAGCTTAGTTTTTCAGATTCTCTACAATCTGCTTCCTTAATAACTTGCAAATATCACCTGACAAACTTTCATATTTTCAAACTGAACTCCTATTCAATATAAGCATAAACATCCTGTCTCTTGTTAAGCTCTGAGAAGCTCTGTTACCAAGAGCAACACTTGTGAACTCAGACTTAGGTATATTTAGCTACCGAGTTGTGAAGACAGACCTAGGAGGAAAATAAATTTTCTCTGAAGATAACAAAGCCTGGACTAATACCCAAGGTACAGGGACAACAGTACATTAGCAGGATGAATCAATGTTCCCTTCTCTAAGTACAACTAGAATATGTAGGGCTTTTTTTTTTCTTTTAAGATTTATTTATTTATTTATTCATGAGAGACACAGACTGAGAGAGGCAGAGACAGGCAGAGGGAGAAGCAGGCTTTCTCATAAGGGAGCTTGATGCGGGACTCGATCCGGATCCCGGCATCACAACCTGAGCGGAAGGCAGGCACGCAACCACAGAGCCACCCAGGCAACCCAAGAGACTATATAGTTTTAAGAAGGAAATTAACTCTCCATTGCAAGAAATTAAAGAGAAAATTGGGTACTACCAACAATGTAGATAGGGTACACTGGAGTTAAAGCACCTGCCATATTTCTGCCCACTCAGAGGACCAGCGCTCACCATTCCATATGCCAGAATTGAGGAACCATATTCGATGGCTAAGAGTTAAGAGTTAGAATATAGTTTTAGGAGACAAGAAGTATTGCATAATGACTAAGAATTCTGTATCATTTTCTCATTTGAAAATGAGATAATAATAATAAATCTCCTTTTCTAGGGTTGTTTAAAGACAAAAATATAAATCAGGTTTTCCATAGTGTTTTACTTACTTTCCTCAAGCTCACCTAAGGCAACAGCCTTTGCAAGACACAACAAGGAACCTATGTCCTGTGCATTCAGGAGTGAGATGAATACCAGATGAGGCAATACCCACATGTGGGAGCCCTGGAAAGAGCACAGCAAAGGTGAAGTAGATTAGACTCAGGTCTTCCAACTCTATACTGTCCTGTTATGTATTTATTAAATAAAAGAACTGTTTGATCCACCGTTAGAATTTAATGTGACATGATATGTTGGACTGAAAGTGGTCCAACTTCTAATCTGGAGATGGAAAGTGAGATTCTCCTCTTTTTCCTGGATTATTTGGTAGAATAAATTATAGGCTAGATAAAACAATGAAGTTAAAAAAACAGAAACCCCCAAAACAAAGACAAAAAAAGCCTCCCCAAACCCCAGAGACCATAGCACTGATTGGTTTCTCTCTTGACAAACAGAAAGGTCTAGGATTCAGATAATCACTTTCAGGTTGTCTTAATTCCCTCTTGGTGCTTTTCCTCCACAAAAATCTCATTCTTACTGTACATGCTAGATAAAAAGCAAAACAAAACAAAAATACCAAAAACATTATCACCTTCAAATAGTTTTTAAGCTATGAAGAGTCTTAAAACACAGGCAATGCAAGGCAGCTTGGAATTTAGAATCAAAAAGTCTAGATTTTGGTTTTTCTGTTGCATAGTATTTGAGTAATATTGACAGAGCTAACGATTTCAAGTGTTAATTTCATCATCTGAGAAACATGAGTAATTAGGCTCCTGAGATTGTTGAGGAATTTCATGGTTCATGGAAGAATTGTATTTCCTGATCTACTTGGATCTCTACAGATTTTTTTCCCTACTGTTGACTTTATGCTTTTCATCTGCACACAAAATTTACCATTTATTTATTTTTTAAAGATTTTATTTATCTGAGAGAGAAGCAAGAGAGCAGAAGCAGGGGAGGGGGAAAGGAAGAGGGAGGAGAAGCAGACTCCCTGCTGAGTAGGGAGCCCTATGCTGGGCTCAATCCCAGGACCCTGAGATCATGACCTGAGCCAAAGGCAGACACTTAACTGACTGAGCCACCCAGGGACCCCTAACAAACTTTCCCATTCAGATGGGTTCTATAATTATGTCCATAGGGTTCCCCCTGTGCACTTATTATCTCCCCAACAGCATTACAAGCTATTTTCAGGCAAGGATTATGTTCTCCAATCTGCTGACCATTCCATTTAATTAAAATCTTGCTGTTGTTAAATTAATGCTAATTACCAGTGAGAAAAGATTATAAATACATATATAAAGGGTTGCCCTTTATGGACCAGGCTAAAGAGATTATAATAAGAAAGGATGAGAAAACATATTCTAAAGCATTGACCCTCTGAATCATGTCCATGATCAGAGGGGTGAAATTGTTAAAATAGCTGCAAATTGTTGTCAATAGTTGTTTCTGCTGTAGATTGAAAACAGATCTGGGTAAACTATTTGACCAATTTAACCCAGTATCTTGCTTGAAATCATATCTACCTAAGTGACTAGCTCTATGAATACAGTCATTTCTATAGATGAGAGACAACTTTCCCATCTTATTTCTCATCATCCTGAACACACACCTCTATTCAGTTAGCAGCCTCCACTTGGTTCCCTTAGGTCACAGGTTTCCACATAGGTCCTTCTCTAGTCTGCAGTGTGGTTCCTCTGTTTCTCCAATTCTTCATCCCTTTCTAGATTTAGGTCAATACAACTGCCTTCATGAAACTTTCCATCACCTGTCAACTTACACGTTCTCTTTTGAAAGTATACTAGTCTTTATTCAGTGGAATACTGTTCAGAACATAATAATTGAAAGATACAATCATTTAAAATACAATAGTACAGAATAGAGAGAGAGACATTCCTTTTCTTCCCCTTTGATACATATTCACCTAAAAAAATATACTCTGATAGTTCTGGAGGTCTCTCCAAGAGGTTCAAGAAGACCAATTAAACTGTGCAGCTTGAGAAATTTGCCTCATTGGTTCTTTAAGCCCAGACATATATATTCCTGGTTCTTGAAGCGAAGCCTAATGGCAATAGAAATTTCCTTTCACTGATTTTTCCCCCTCTCTCACTCCATTTTGTGTTTTTAAATTTTACTTCTTGTACTTAGCCAATTCTGCTGGTCTCATCTGTATCCTGCTTAACTTCTGGGTTGGGCTGTTTTCCGTGCCACAAACAGGTTCAAGAATTAATGTGTCCAGTACAAGACTAGTTTGCCTATTTGACAGAGCAGTCATTGTACACTTTGAGTCTGATTTGTACACATACAAAACATTATTCTGCATTGGTATTGGTAACGGCACTCTCCGAATTATGCTTGAATATGCTTGGTTTTCTCTGTCGGGATGATCAGATCTATTCTCTATCGAGTGTAAGAGGACAGAGACTGTAGTTTGATGTTCTTTTGGTTTGCCTATCCTTCTGAAGCACGCATCATTAAAAATATGCCTTGTAGCTATTAGAAAATAGAACAGATCCTTTTGGATTTCATCTGGCTATTTTATGTATGTATTTATGTCTACTTTTGGAATGTGGCTGAAGCTAAAGAAACAAAGCTGCAAGTTTTCTGTGTACCTGTATATACATAATTGGGAACAATCAGTGTATCACTGTTTGAATATAAAATATTTTCCTACCTTGAGAGGCTATTAAGAAATTAGAAGTAAATGTCTTAAAATATAAGACCTCTGTTTCAATTAGCTTATAGAAACTAATATTCTCATAATTCCCAAGAAATAGAGAAGTTAAAATTGTAATTTTAATGTACTAGTCTTTTCAGGAAAAAAACCTTTCTCACAGAAGTTCCTAATTAAAAAGCATTAAAAAAAAGCATTTTTATATAGTAATATAAATTCTTGTAATAGAGTCTTTTACAGGTCACACTGCTTTGATAATTTAGTTTTAAATTGGGTATATTCTTTTTCTCAGACCACTGGGGAATTTAACACAAGTGCACATATCTTTGTGTAAGAATTTGATTTTTATCTCTGTAAATGACAAGTGGGTTTTGGAATACCCAGTTAGCTCATAATAAGGGTACCATCTGTGTCATCTGTCCCAGATAGTAGATATTCCAGATTCATAGAATAATTTTTTGTACTCTCCTTGCCTCTTTCATTCACTCTCTCTCTTTCTTTTGACTTCTTAACATTTTAAGGTGCAGAATTATAAAAGTTAAAGATACAAATGTCTTAAGAGCTTTTAGGGAAAGCCCACATTTTTAGGGATAGTTGAATCTTTACTAAATGTCAGTTGAAAGAGTACAACAGGTCCATTTACTACACACACTGATGTTTTTAAACAAAGTGATTTCTATTATTTAATCTGTCCCCTAAATGATGTTAACAAAGCCACAGGGCTATTTTGAGCCCCCTCAAATTATTTAACTGACTGACAAATTTAATCAGGTCATATTTATTCAATAGGCAGAAGATCAGGTCTATAGACATGTTTTCATTTCTAGATTCTGCCTGAACTATCAGCAAATTATTCTCAAAGTTTGTATCACCACTCCTCTTATCTGACATCTTATTTCTTTTACTCTTATTAAATCTTTTTTGACCTATTAGTATGAATTCACCCAATTTAGACATTGAATCTTCTCTGGGCAGTGTTGGAGGAACAACTAGTGCAAGGTGGGAGAACAGTTGCTCCTTTAAAATAGCAAATTGGTTATCAGGCTTGGACCACCTGATTTAATAGTTTAGGGAAAAGCTCTAGATTCTTAGGCTTGTGCAGTTGTGACTATCAAGAGTCTGTCCATGAAAGAAGAACTGCTTAGGCTAACAGTCCATTGAGCATCTTCATTCATGAGATTAGTGGGCTTCTCCAGGTCTGTGTACAGCAAACAAGCAAGGGTACTTTCATTTCATATGCAAAGGGCATCTGCTTGGCTTAGGCAGACCGTGGTGGTCAAAGCTTAGTCTTTAACTCAAGCTTCTCTAGACATTAAATTTCCTAGAAATAAGTTTTGTATACGTCCATCTTCTTGAATCATCCTCAGAATTCAGCTTCTCTTAAATGACTCCTATCCTAATCCATAGCTAAGTCTCAATCATATGTGCTCCAATTCCACTTTTCACCAAGTATCTCGGTTCACTTTACAATAAAAAGATATAGCTTTGGCCATGGCTTATTACTTAAAGATACCTAGAATATTGGCCATTATCATATATCATCACTGCAAAGCTTTCAGTTGCTCAGAGTCCATCTAAAATTCTACATTTCTAGGAATATCTCTGTTTATGCTAGTGGTTAATAGTGCAATAAAACAGCAATTGACTACATGGTATATTTTTCCATGTCGTGTATTTGTGTTTTCTCTAGCAAAAGAGTTTATTACTCTTTTATAACTCTGGCTAGACAGGTGACACATATGTCTATATTCCCTGAATGCCGAACATAACAGAGGCAGTCAAGTCCAGAGGTGTTCAAGCTACTTATGTTGAGCTGGGTATATGCCTATCTTACTGTGTAAGGTTATCTTACAGCTCACCTGGGGTATCACTCTGCTTACCTCTGGGGCTCCTGTAACTCTAGTCTTGAACTCTGTTCACAGTAAGGCCAACATTAGTGCTTTGTATTGTGCTGTTTAAAGTTTGACACTCTCAACTTGGCACCTCGGATTAGCTTGTCTCTATTGTTTAGGTATATACAGACCAATCAATGGTTTTATACTTACTTTACACAGTCTGGCCTGGCTGCAAGGCTAATGGTCTATCAAGGACCCCACCTCACTTTTCCTGAGCTCCCTGAAGCCAAAATTCCTCATACATATCTTGATCGTTTGTAAACTGAAGAAGAAACATGTTACCATGCTGGGTAACAAAGAAAGTACCTGAGGAACTGCAGGAGAAAGCAACTCAGCCCCTATGAGCTGCCTGCACTTTTGTCCCAGGGTCCGCTCTATCCTATCCCTGAATAAAGCATGATAGGAGTACGTCCTGAGGAGATGTGTGAGAATCTTCCAGGATTGAAACCTGTGTAATTGGCGCAGTTTACCTTCTATATTTTACTCTGTGCTTTAAAGAATTAAAATTTAAAAATCTAATATTCCTGATATGTTTTCCACTTCCACAATTATCAATCTGCCCAACATTACTTCCCATATAAAAGGCTCAGATGTTTGTTGATATCCAAAGTCTTGCTTCAGGGACAAAGCAGGCACAGAATTGTGCTGTAATCCAATTTTTATTTAAATTGAAAATACAGATGCTATTTATTGCTTTTCTTCTGTAGCTAATCTTAGTAACGCTATCCTCCATCTGCTTCTTGATTCACATTGATCTCTCTCTCTCTCTTCATTTGCAATAAAACCACTACCACTATTAATAACCTAAAGATACTTTTAATACAAGTAATAGCTAATATAATGATTATTTCTAGAATTAATGAACTGACACTTCAAAAAAGGAAATGTACATTTCTATTCTTAATGTCTATTAGTTTCAGAACATTATAAGGCAATTAAAAATTAGAAAAGAAATTAAGAGAACAAGTCACTCATTCATTTAACAAATGTTTTTGAGAACTTGCCATATTCCAGGCACCGTTCTAAGCATATCATTTTACAAATGATATTATAAAATAACATAATTAAAATATATGCATACAAACCCTCTGTTCAGTGAGCTGAATTAGCTTTTGTAACCTGATCACATTATATACATAATGTAGTTTTGGAAAATATACACATATCTTAAAAACTGTATCTTCATTAGCTGTCAAAAAAATCAATGAACAATACTAAAAGATATCTGTTCTGGTGATAATTCATATGTGCTATAATTTATTAGTTAAATAAATAGGTTTTTACATACAAAGAATGGCATGCTATTTGGAAACTCTTAATTGCTTTCTGGAACTGGTTTTTGTTGTTGTTAGTTTTTTTGGTTCAGTTGAGGGAAGGTATATAACTTAAAAGCATCACTTTGTCTTCATACCTTTACTAAGGCACACATATTAAGTAGGAGATGAAATATTCTTTATTTTTTTATTTTAAATTAATTTATTTTTAAATAGGCTCCCTGCCTAACATAGGGATTGAACTCACAACCCTAAGACCAGGAATCACATGCTCCATGGACTAAATGAGCCAGGTACCTTTAGACATGAAATACTCTTACAAAATTTATTTTCTATACCCAGAACACAAACAAGAAGGGATGATGCCACCCTTTCCAAAATCAAGGGTTGTTAAAAGTTGTCTGTAATAATATCCAATTTCCTTCCCTTCTGTTTTCTGTCCCCATCTCAAGGCAGGCATTACCATTACCATAGAAGTGTCACTGACCTCGCAGGTAGGGCACTTCTCCACCTGCCCTTCCCGTGGCAAATGCTGCTTTTCTCCTGAAGGTTTTAGAGCATTCTCTCATTCTCAGCAGAGCGATTTATGCAGTCACTACCAGTCTTTCAAAGTTGGCACGGTAAGATAAAACCTATTTACCATCTCATACACGCTCCGTATGGTGCTTCAAGTGCCCCAACAGCCAGGATGCTGAGCACATGCTGTGAGTGTTAGGCTCCTCAAGGACCCATCGTGTAGAGGAGAAAACAGGTTTGGGAGAAAACTGGAAAAATGAGAGAACACTGATGGAGCACATAAAACCTTAACTCTGAAGTGACTGTCAATAGTAAGGGAAAAAGAACATTTTGAGTGTAAGAACAAGTGTTCTTGTCTTTTAAGATGTGTGTGGCTGTAGGTGCAGCTCTAGGTGGGTGTGATGACTGATGTTCAATGTTATCAATAAATATTAATTTTGGAACAAATGATGATGAAAAAGACATAAATGTTTTTGCAAGATTTTAACTGTCACTAATTGCATCCCTATCATTAAGGAAGTATCTATTAAGTGCTTTACAAATACACATGTACTTAAATCTCACAATGATTTTCTAAGGGATTGCTCTTGCATTTTTCACATGCAGAGTTATTGAGTAATTGAAGACTTTTGGTCAACATTTACAGCTAATGCCAGCGACCATATTTAAATTGTATTAGGTTCCAAAATCAGTTCATTTTTCCTGCTCCATTACCAGTCTTCCCACATGTGTATTATTTAATATTGATATCTGATACTGAAGTCGCTTGAATATTCTAATTGTTGAACATATTCAATTATAACTACATATTTACATTGAGGAATCATGACCAGAATGTACATTTTTTTTATCAAAAAAGGATAAAACTAGATAACATATACATAGCTGCAAAACTCCTCACTCTACTAATCTTAGGTTATTTAAATTTGAGGAAGTCAGCATTATGGGGCTAAAATACTAAATTATTAACTACTTTTCATCTAGGTACAGTTCCTGAGAATTTTTGGTTGTTGCTAAGCAATGATCAGTATTTCGAGAAACAACATTAATTGCACATAAATCCCGCCCTTTAGGACCTTCCAATTTGGTGGCAGCTGGTTGGGAAGAGATGGAAGGATGCAGAAAAATAATTACAGGATGTAATATAACTTCAAATTTTAAATGAGCCACATGGCACACCATTAAGGTGTTAGAATTTGGAAATGTCTTTTAGAAACTGTAGCTGGTTACAATAATACATGATCACAGGGTTGCTGTTAGTTAAATAAAATACTGTCCAGTATCTCACAAATAATTGAAAATGAATAAATGTTTCATTTGTTCCTTTCTTGTTCATTGACTCTAATTCATAGAGGTTCTCATTTCCTTCAATTATGTTTTTTATTAAAAGAAAGATGTGTAGGCCACAAACACCACCCATCACTTAAAAACTGTAAAACACCAACAGGAAGAACAGCAAAAGGCACACTTTCCCAACTTCCAAATCCAGTAAGAGACTACCACTAATCATATGCATTTACCTCATCTGCCGCCCTGTCATAAAATTGATAGAAATTCAATTTTAAAAGAGGTGTATCCACAGTGATGAAGAAAACAGATTTGAAAGTCTGAAACCATCAGTAAAAAACATGTTTTAACAAATAGCAGGAAAATAAAGGTAGATGAAAGAGATGGAGCATCTATGAATCCAGGTATGATTCCAGAGAGGGGTTATAACTGAGGGCAGAAGCAAGCAGTCCTTCAGAACCACTCCAAAAGAAATTATACTTGGAAATGCTAAGTACACTGGAAAATGAAAGCTAGAGTAGATTGCAGACACTCAACACACACACTACTGTGCCTGGCAGCGATCTACTCTGCAACTCCCCAGGCAAGAAATCCTAAGAGTTTTCCTAAAACAAAGATAATAAACTCTGTAAGGATTAGAATAGGTTGTTTTTTTTTTTTTTTTTTTTTTTGGTTATTTGTACTGTACAGCAAAAACAGCAAAAATCTTCATATTCTGATAGTGGGCTCTTGACTCAGTCCAGCAGCCAGCAATCTATCAATCCACTCTCAAGCTAAGTTTGCTAGTCAATAAGTTTGGATCAGATCAATTCTCCCAATTTGATTTATACTTCATTTTAAAATTTGAACATATAATGAAGTTTTCCAGGTTATCCAAGGAAAATCAGACAGCAAGCTAAAATAAACACGAGAAAAAAAAAAGCAACAGATGGTAACTATAATGAAAAAAAGGCCACACCTCACAAAAATTCCTCAATTAGTAGCCTTCAGAAGATTAAAATAAATTTACTTGGGTAAAAATTAGTATGATACTATAATAATAAATGGTAAAAGACAAAAATGAATGTATACGATATTTTTAAATGAAAAAAACTCAAAAGGATTACATGATAAAATAAACAAGTTGACCCAAATGTTTGAACAAAACAAAAAAGTAGACAATATGACAACGGGTGCAAGAATCATAAAAAATTAATAAAGAAGCTTAATCTCTAACAACACCAAGTTTCAGTAAAGAAAAAAATAGTGAATGAAATACTTAAAAATTTATAGTAAGAGAATTCCTTTTGCTTAATGTTAAAACATTTCTAATTGAAGGGGCCTGCTGAATGCCAAACATGCTTATAAAAAGATATATTCCTAGAACTGTTCATTAGGAAATTGCTGGTCTTTCTCTCCTAGCTGTGTGGTAAAAACTATGTGAGAAAGGGATATTGTCTATTTTGCTCACTGTCCTGTCCTGAGAACACAAAATGAAACATAGTCAGCTCTGTCTGTTTGGTGAATATGTTTAAAGCAAGAAATAGGACAGTCAGATGGGCATAGGTGTTTCATTGCTTATGAAGTTGTTAACTAGGGCAATATAACCAGAGAGGGTCATGTGGAATTCTATGATATATAGTATTGTAGAATTAATATACAGTGATATAATAACACCTAATAAAATGGTCCCTAATAAAATGATCCCTAAAAACTTTCTAATTGGGAATCCCTGGGTGGCTCAGCAGTTTAGCGCCTGCCTTCGGCCCAGGGTGTGATCCTGGAGTCCCAGGATTGAGTTCCACATCAGGCTCCCTGCATGGAGCCTGCTTCTCCCTCTGTCTGTGTCTCTGCCTCTCTCTCTCTCTCTGTGTCTCTCATGAATAAATAAATAAAATCTTAAAAAAAAAACAACTTTCTAATTAAGTACAGATGCAAGCAAAAACTAAGGTGATATATTAAAATACTCATAAAATATAGCAAAGGTTAAATTTGCTAAGATAGGCACAAATAAAATATTACTTAGCCTTTTTAAAAACTTATTTTTGAAAACGATTAAATAATGTAGAGAGAATGCTCATGACAGGTTATGGTAAAAATTTGAAACTACATAAAATACAATTTCAATGAATTTACTTATTTATTCACATCTACAAACATAAAAACATAGAATATTGGATAGCCATTGTGGCAACATTGTAATAGTTGTAATATCTGAGTAAGGTTTATGAATTATTTATAATTTCTTCATATTTTGTGCATTTTGTACAATAATCACACTTGACTATTACAAATAGACAAAATTACATTCTTAGAAAATTCCAATATCAGTCTTTTATTGAAAAATCATATGGCAGGGATGATGAATGCTCTAGTATTTTTAAACAAGGCAAATATACATGAAATAGGAATGGTCAGAGGTAGGACATGGATGAAGTTATGAGTAAACTGCAGACCTTGGGATACAGTTTTAAATTTCCTGAAATCTTTAGGAAGTGATTATATTCTTTTCACATGGGTCATGACTTAAATAAATTGTCATGTTAAAAATAAAACTCTGGTAATGAGGTTACAGGGGTAGACCACAGAGAATACCATTCCGGGGGTAGGGGGCATATTTATAAAACATGAGACTTGATATGACAGAGTCAAAGCAGTGGAAATGAGAATGATAAGAATGAGTACAATTAATAAAGTTGGTGACAGATTAATAATAAAAGTAGATGACAAGAGGAGAGACCATAATAACTTTCTGTTTCTGGCTGTGGCAAAGGAATATAAAGGTAGTAGATTTCCAAAGATAAATTCATTCCCAGGTATAATGTACTTGAGGAGCATTTGGGACATTCAAGTGGATATTATCAATAAATGAATAAATAAATAAATACACATTTAACAGCAAAAACTCTGGCTAGAAAGTGATGAGTTACCAATCTTCTTTGTACTTGTCCACATTTTTCATTGGCAGGATGATCATTAGTTTTATTCTTTTCTTTGGAGTAGGGTGATTGCATATTATGGTTATGTTTGGATGAGTCCTAGTTGATGTTCACTGCCTCAGAATATTGGTTGGGTTAACATTTGTTCAGCTAAAAGTGTCCCAGTTTGTTCAATAAATTTTAACGTTACCCTATCAGAAGCCAGGGGTCCTGTGTCCAAACTAATAGATTTTTTGAATTAATATTCAAGCATTAGAGACAACAAAAAACATACCATTATGTGGGCAAATAGAAAATCTTTTCTAGGAAAATTATATTACAATATTTATAATGTTATGAGATTTTCTCAGAAGAAAACTATTTCAAGAATGAAATGTATATTCATTATTAAGCATGGGAATTTTGTATATCCTAGTACACAGAGAAAATTCTGACTCATCGAAACTTCTGTGCTTGTTATGCTTTACATATAATTTTGTAATGCATTTGCATTTATCGTATTTGCTGTAAACATATAATAATTTGTTGTTTCACCGTACTGGATAACCAAACTTAAGGAACTGTGTTCCTTTTTACAATGTCTCAAGTTCCAGGTACAGCATTCCAGGTACAGCAGTAATCACTCCTTAATTAAAAAGTGATATTCCGAAGGCTTATCTAGCACAAATTTTCAGGATAGCCTCACCTTTAAATAAAGAATGACCCACTCCATCATCTACTAAAGGATAGATACCTCATCTACTTTAGCAATATGACCTGAAAATTGAGACGAAATAAACCTTTTAATGGAAACACAGCATTGCCAAAGGCACTTTTATCAGTCATAAACCAGGACAGATATTCAACCACAGTGTTAACTGGAAATAGTTTTAAAATGAAATGATTGTGGCCAAAACTACCAATCTAAGTATCAATTAGTCTTGAAACCTTTACTTTCTATATCAGAACTGAGTAAATATACAGGGAAAAATTAAGTGAAACAAATGTTGATCTAAAGTGACAATTTACCATATGCAAAAAGTTCAATCATCATTACCTATTATATAACCTATTGATCTCACTTTATTATTAAAGATGACTGGTCAAAAAAAAAAAATAAAGATGACTGGTCACTCCTTATAGGCAAGTAAATCCATTATGCACGTAAGACAGGTAGATAACCACATCTGAACTCTTCTCCTGATGTTGACTAATCATCTATATTTCTAGAGAAAATGATCATGACAGACCTGCTATCATTTCAAATTATTCTTGAGGTATTTTATAAACAGTGGTCTACTGGACATCTAAACTATAATTTCAATAAAGTTAGAATGATTTCTAAAAGACACTTTAAAAAATAGGTAATCAAATTATTGCTTTAAGGCAAAAACATTATACAGATAATAAATTGGCTCATAAAGCTAAAAATTTCAATTCACATGGAGGCCAACACACTTTAAATCTATTTTCACCAAAAAGCATAGCCTCAAAATACAGAGTAAACCTTTGCCAGTTTATGTGAAGAAATAAGTAAATCCAAAATAATACCTGGAGATTTTAATATATCTTTCTCTGTTGATAGAATATAAAGGAAAATACAAAATGTGTATAATTACATAGTGAACAGGTAAATCCAGTGAATATGTAATGTACATAATACCCAACAATTGTAAAATACTTATGTCATGCATTAAAGATAATTTTAAAGTTTGATTATATAAGAGTCCATAGACAAAGTCTTAACACATTTTAATCTGGAAACAGAAAGACTATGCTTTCCTGATCAAAGTGAATGAAGTTTTAAATCAACCATAACTGTTATGAAATAAGAAACATTCCTAAATAATCAATTTACAAAAGAAAATATCAATAAGAAAATATATTGATATAGGGATGTATGTCAGCTAATTCTCAATAAAACTGGAGAATAAACAAAAATTTTATATTGTATTGAATGTTGATGAAAAAATAGTAAGAATTGCAACCAAATCAATACGTAAAACAAAAAAAAATGGTTAGGCTTATAACTACATATTACTTAGGAACCAATGTTGAAAATTAATTAGCAAAAATAAAGTAATCCAACTCCAGTAGTTAGTAAAAATACTTCAAAATAAATCATGGGGAATACCAGGAAGGAAATAATAGTGATGAAGGCTGAAATTAATTTAATGGAAAACAAACATGACAGAGAAAATAACAAGAAAACCAACGATTACACCTTTAAAAAGACAAAATACATCAACAGTTCACAAATCACAGGTAAAATTTACAAAGAAAAAAGTGCAAATAACTAAGATCAAGAGTGAAAAAGGAAATAATACTACTGAAGATGCAGACATTAAAATAACAAAAGTATACTTAGCTTAAAAGTATTAGCTCCCAGAAAAAGAAAAAAAAAACTATATATGTATCTTTCAAAACTCACTTAAATGGAATTGAAAACCTGAATAGACTTACAATCATTAAAGAAGTAGAATCCCAAATCTTCATATTGTGAGAATTCCAGGCTTAGACATTGTCATAGTTAAATTCTAAAAAGCTTTCAAAAAAGAAATAACTTCAATCCTACATCAACACTTTTAGAAAATATAAAAGGAAGGAATGTTGCCACAAAACATTTTATTTTTCCCCCAAAGCATTTGACTAAACAACATTACTGTTAAGAATATGAGAAAAGATGATTATAGGAAAAACTCATTCATAAACCCAGATGTTGATATCTTAAGAAAAATATTAACAAATCAGATTCAATAAAACATAAAAAGAATCACATATCATGGCCAACAGGGGTTTAATCCAGGAATGTAAAGTTACTTAGACACTGTAAAATCATACAGTGATCTCAGCAGATGTGGGAAAAAAGTGATAGATGATATGCCCTAGTCATTAACGTTGAATATTAAGATGATTGGCAAATCAAGATTAAGAAGAAAGCACATATAAGATTTATGGTGAAACATTTAATGTATTTTTTTTAAGATAAAGAATAATGATGCTTTCCATTATCAATTCTATTCAAAATTCTACTGGATGTTTATCAGAGTAAGACAAGAAAAAAATAATTAAGAATTGTAGAGGACAAGACAAAGCTATCATTGTTCATAAATTCTAGTATAATTGGGAATAGAAAGTACATAAAATCTACAGATACATTATTAAAATAAAGAGGAAAGTTCAAGGAATTTGTTAGATACAAAATCTAAACATAAAACTGTATTGTGAGTTCTCATTTTGGCAATGACTACTTTGATATGAACCAACCCTCCAGAAAAAAGTGGGTGTGTCTACATGTGTATCTGTTTAAACTATGTGTGTATCTGTTTAAATTTCACTCCTTTCAAGGTTGTGAAAGTTTGTGGCAAGATCCAGAAGAAATGGAAAATTCTTCACCGCACCCTCAAAGTGAGTCAGATATTTGGGTCACTATAAACCTAAAGGCAACCTCTGATTCTGTTGTGAATTAGAAGACAGTGACAGGCTAAGATGCTGAACACAGCTTTTGAGAGGTCCAGGATTTCAAGCCAAACAAACAAACAAAAGAAGGAGCTTAGGGGATCCCTGGATGGCGCAGTGGTTTAGCGCCTGCCTTTGGCCCAGGGCGCGATCCTGGAGACCCGGGATCGAGTCCCACGTCGGGCTCCCGGTGCATGGAGCCTGCTTCTCCCTCTGCCTGTGTCTCTGCCTCTCTCTCTCTCTCTGTGACTATCATAAATAAATAAAAAAATAAATAAATAAATAAAAAAAAAAGAAGGAGCTTAGGCTTTCTAAGTAGGAATAGCCTTAGTAAACATACAAGAATTTGGGCAGCCCGGATGGCTCAGCAGTTTAGCTCTGCCTTCAGCCCAGGGCATGATTCTGGAGACCCAGGATCAGTCCCATGTTGGGCTCCCTGCATGGAGCCTGCTTCTCCCTCTGCCTGTGTCTCTGCCTCTTTCTTTCTCTCTCTGTGTCGCTTGTGAATAAATAAATAAAATCTTAAAAAAAAAAAATACAAGAATTTTACATGGCCTCAAGAAGAGCTTCATCTGCAAACAAGTATTGGGCTTCATCTAAGAACAAGTCCGAACTACAAATATATCAGTCTTCAGAAGGAGTAAAGTCAAACTTTAGCTAGACTGAAGTGGAACATACCTTACTTGCATTTTCTTAGGAAAAGTATATCCTGAATGTAATTTTGTCTACTGAAATATCATCCATGTACTCAAATTATTTTCATAATTTTTCATATTTAGTATTTTAAACAAAATTTTTTAAAAAAGCAGCCAAATAGAAAGTCAATATTTGGCTGCATAGAAAAAGTATATCTTTTACAATTATAAAATATACAAAAGATATCAAACTTTCTGATTTATTAGTTGCCAGACACAAATCTTAAAATAAATTTAATTAATATGAGCTAGAAGTTAGATGACAAAATTTAGGATTTATGCAAGAAAACTAGAACTTATTAAAAATTTCAAACAGAAATTCCAGAAGAAAAATTCAGAACTCAATAGATGGACTGAGTAGGAGATGAAACATTTTTTAAAGAAAACTAGAAATGTGTAAAACTAGATTGGAAGATAATAGCTAGATTAAACATTAAGATGAATGATGACTGGGAATCCAGAAAAGAAAATTAAGAGTTATATAAAACAGGGCAGCCCAGCGGTTTAGTGCTGCCTTCAGCCCAGGGCGTGATCCTGGAGACCCAGGATTGAGTCTCATGTCAGGGTACCTGCATGGAGCCTGCTTCTCCCTCTGCCTGTGTCTCTCTGCCTCTCTCTGTCTCTCATGAATAAATAAATAAAATCTTAAAAAAAAAAGAGTTATATAAAACATGGTAACAGATATACCATACATGTAACTGGAGTCCCAGAAGAACGGACTTTCAGATAAGAGTGAAGAAGTAATATTCAAAGATACAATCAACAATATTTCTTAAAGCTGGTGAAAGGTATCAAGAGATTCAAGAAAACCTATGAACCCTACTCTTAGACCATAACATTCACTTAGTTGTAGCATAAAAAAAAAAAAAAAAACTGATATAAAACAAACACAAGGAGAACAGCTAAATAGCAGTAAAAGAAAACACATTATTCCTTCAGAGAAAAATAAAGTTAAAGGAATGATGGAAACTAGAAAATGATGAAATGAAATAAAATATCCACAAACTTAAAATACTATGCCCAGCAAATTTTACTTCAAAAATCAAGATGAAAATAGAGATTTCTGCTTCCGGCTATGATGAAGTAAATGGGATTGATACACCCTCTCACCTTTTAAACAACTAGAAAAAGTATATAAAATATGACACAATATTTTTACGATACATTGTATAATATTAGTATTGTATCATATTTTGTATATTGGACAACAGCACAGAAATGCAATTCCTCCTAGAAAAATAGCAATGAGATTGTCCCTAAAATTGTCTCTGCTTCCTGCCTGAAGAGTTTCCACATTGTACCACAGGGCGGAGTGATCCAAACAGAACCCAGTAATCTTCCTAATTAATGTAGATAGTGATCAGAGTTCATAGAGGTCAAGGGTCTATATGTATGCAGATATCAGAGAAAAGGAGTTTTAGAGAGAGCTTCAGAGATATGCATAGGAATCCCTTCAAATTCAGCAATCAACAATATAAATTTATTATGTCTGGTATCCATGTTTAAAAAATACTAGGAAACAAAGAAGCAAGAAAATATAACCCCAAACCAGAAACACTCAACTGATAGAAAAAATATATATATAGAAATGAAAAAGACGATGAAAATAGCAAAGCCATTACAGCAGTTATAAGACTACACAAGGTGATATTTATAGCAGATTAGACATTGTAGAAGTTTGTAACGATTTTGAAGACACAGCAATAAAAACTTCAAAATAGAGCCCATGGAAAAAATGCTAACAATAGAAACAATAAGACAATGACAAACTAAAATAAAAAGTATGGCTGACATATTTCCAAAGATTATTTTAAAAATCATAAATTAATAGATGGAAGATGCTCAGCAAACCCCAAGCAAAAGAAATCTGAAAAACTACACCATGGCACAATATAAACAATTTGTGGCAAAACATGACAAAATAACAGCTAAAAGATATGCATATTCCATAAGAATGAGAGTATACTTTTTCAGAAATTATGTAGAAGAGAGTGGAAAAAAAGAGAAGAGAGTGGAGAGACATCTTTAAAGCATTAAAAGAAAAAATTATGTAAAATTAAGGTTGTAAGAATAACTTTAAATACTTTTAGAACAAATAGAAGCTGACAAATTCATCACTTGTGGACTTAATACTAGAAATGTTAAAAAAATGTCTTTAGATAAAAGGAAAAATGATACTAGACAGAATGAAGTTATGTAAATGGTAAATATGTGGGTAATATGGAAGTATTTTTCTCATTTGTCTCTTTAAAATAAAATTGTTAATAACAATGTTGGTTTTATTTTACTTTACACGTGTAGAGTATATTACATATTTTACTTCTACATAGGAAGAGTTCTACAACATTGTTCTACATTTTAAACAATGACAAAAGTCATAGAAATATGGGCATAACCATTGTATATATGAAGTGGCATATGAGTAAAATGGTATAAAATAATATAAAGGTAAACTCATAAATCTTTTTAAAGGTTTTATTTATTTATTCATGAGAGACACAGAGAGAGAGAGGCAGAAACATAGGCAGAGGAAGAAGCAGGCTCCATGCAGGGAGCCTGATATGGGACTCGATTCCAGGATCCCAGAATCATGCCCTGAACCAAAGGCAGACGCTCAACCACTAAGCCACCCCAGGCGTCCCTCAAACTCTCATAAGTTTGATGCATGTTAAAAACCCTAGAACAAGCTCTGAAAAAATAAAACAAAGGGATAAAATTATATAATCTAATAAATAAAATCAAATAAAATAATAAAAATAATTATTCTAAAGGAAAGCAGGAAAAGAGGAACTTTGAGATCTCAGAGCTTTGAGATCCTGACCTGAGTCCAAATCAAGAGTCAGTCAACAGTCAGTTGCTCAACCAAATGCACCACCCCAACAACCCTAAAAGAAAGCTATTTCAAATTTGAAAACGCAAATAGATAATAGCAAAAAGCTGGAAAAGATAGACCATGTAAATACTAATCAAAGAAGAGGAGCACCTGGGTGGCTCAAGTAGGTTAATCATCTGCCTTGACTTCAGGTCATGATCCCAGGGTCCTGGGATGGAGCCCTGAATTGCATCAGGCTCCCTGCACAGCAGGGAATCTGCTTCTCCCTCTCTCTTTGCTTGTGCTCTCTCATTCTCTCTGTCAAATGGATAAAAAGATAAAATAAAATAAAGAAGCTAGGATGTCTATATTAATATCATTCTAAATAGATTTCAGAACAAATAACAGGAATTAAGAGTAATATATCACAATAATCATGATGTCAATTTCTTCCAGAGTACATAACCATACTAAATGTGCATTCAAATATTAACAGATCTTTAATAGGAAGAAAAATGAAGACATTTTCAGATAAACAAAAAGAGAAGATATATCAGCAGCCTACCCACAATAATGAAAATGCCAATGGGAGTCCTTTAGGGGAAGAAAATAAAAAATAGGATAGAAAAAATGGAGATAAAGGAAGGAATAAACAATAAGGTAAATGACTACTATGTTCACAATAAAACCTGGCTATGAAAAGCAAAGATTATTATGAAATACAATAATTTTGGAGGATTAGCACTATCAGATAACAAAACTTATGATAAAGCCTCACTAACTATGGCAGTATGGTATAAGTTGATATAACCAAATAGAGTGAGGAACATAATAAAGTATCCAGAACACTATCTACATTTCACTGCTTAGTCTGCCACATTTGCCTTAATCAACTATCCCTGCGTACATAAGTTTTAAGAAAAGTAGCAGAGCATAGCAGAGGGGTAAAGAAAAATTTACTAGTAAGTCAAACAGCTATTAATATAAGAAAATTAGGGATGCCTGGGTGGCTCAGCGGTTGAGCGTCTGCTGTCAGTTCAGGGTGTGATCCCAGAGTCCGGGGATCGAGTTCCACATCAGGCTCTTTGTGTGGAGCCTGCTTCTCCCTCTGCCTGTGTATCTGCCTCTCATTCTCTCTCTCTCTCTCTGTCTGTCATGAATAAATACATAAAATCTTTAAAAAAAAGAAAGTTAAATTTTAATCCTACCTTACACTATATATAAAAACCAATCCCAAACAGATGGTGCATGTGAATGTGAAAGGCAAAATAATTAAACTTCAAGAAAACAACATACGACAGTATATTCATGATTTGGAGACTAGAAGTTTCTTATATATAACAAAAGATCATTTAAAAAGGTTAAGAAAACACTGATAAATTATACTGAATTAAAAGTATATGTAAGGACTTCTCTTTATCAAAATCTACCCCATTACAAAATTAAAAGGGCAAAAACTCAGAATGAGACATGATATTTGTAACACATTTGATAAAGGACTTATTAAGAATACATAAGTCACTGAGAAAAGGACAAACTACTTAAAAAAAAAACAGAAAAGTCTTATACAGCAATGCATTCAAAAGAATATCTAAAAGGACAATAAGCATGAAAAAAAGTTGCTGAAGTTCATTAATCATCAGTGAAAATGCAAATTAATTCCTCTAAGCCACTAACCAGAAATGGCTACATTTCAAAAGACTGACAAAGAAAGAAAACTACTGAATGAGCTCACTAATATGTAGAACCTAAAAACACCAATTCACAGAAAACAATGGTGCCTGTCAGGGACTAACAGGTGAGGGAAATGGGGAGATTTGGGTCAAAGGGTACAAACTTTCAGTTAGAAGATATGTAAATTCTGGGAAACTAATGTACTGTACGGTGACTATAGTTAACCATAATATACTGCAAACTTGAAAATTGCTATGAAAGTAGAGCTTTAATGTTCTCATAGTAACAGCAGCAGCAGCAGCAGCAGCAGAAGCAGCAGCAAAATGGCAATTATGTGAGGTGAAGACTATATTAACTAACCTTATTGTGTGGTAAATATTTCACTATATATACGTGTATCAAATCATCACATCGTACACTTTAAATTTATACAATATGTCAATTATATCTCAATAAAGCTGGGAAAAAATAAAAAGAGTGAAAAGTTTCTTCTTTAACATGTAAAGAACTTGAAAGTTGTCATTCCAGTTCTTATAAAAGAAGCCAAACAGAAAACATCATTGACTTTTCTTGGGCCAGTTGGAGAACTGAAGTCACGAGAAAAACTGCCACCATGAAATCTAGAAAATCACGTACATCCAGAGAGACATAGCCAACATACATACACTTATCTGGAGCAGAAGTTGCTAGAACCATAAATTGTTATGACCAATTTAATAGTATTTTGATAAATTGCTGAAACATGAGAGCAAAAGTGAAGCCACTGTCTTAAGACCCTCCCCCAACATTGATGGGTTTACCACCATAAACCCACTATATAACTCAGAAGGAAAACAGAAGAATAATCTCCTTGTATTTCCAGCAGGGGGGAGGGGAAAGCATTCAGTTTTCCATACATTCAGATCATTCTCCATAACAAAGGCATACTCTTCAAAGGAAAAGATTTTACCAGAGGCTTGTTCTGCTTTTAGGCCTCTGGAAAAAGATTCCCAACTACTTCCCAATTTATCCCAATTATTCCCAATTATCCCAATTATTTCCCAATAATTGTTCATTCAGCCTTTTTGACTCATCTAATAAGATGAAAAAACTGTTAAGTTCATAGAAACATGTATTAAGATTGCAGCCAAAAGTCACCTAAAACTAATTTCCCTTTCCCCACTTATTACCACCAAAACAAAATTCCAATATATATTCAGAGTGGATTAGCTGCAAGGCAAAGACTCTTCCCAAGGAAGGGCAGAGTACTAAGAGAAGCACAAAGTTATGAGGAAAGACAAAAACAAAGACACTAGACGAATTTGAAGACCCTGGCACTTACTTATACTACAATAAATATTGAAGAAAGCCCATCGCTAGCCAGATAAATATAAATCATCAGATTGAAGACCTCTTTACTTCAATTCCTTTTATCAGTACAACATATCTGATGTTTAGTTAAAAAAAACACACACACACACACACGTAAGGTATGACAAAGGCAAGAAAAACACAGACAAGCCAAGCATCAGAACAAGACTTGAATATGACTCAGATATTGTACTTATCAGAGACAAAATTTTAAATAATTGTGATTAATTCATTAAGAGCTAGCTATAAAAGAAAAAGTAGACAACATGCAATAACAGATGGAAAATATAAGCAGAAGAATGGCAACTGTAAGAAAATAAAGAAATGGTAGAAATTAAAAGTATACTAACAAAAATAAAGAATACCTCTAATGCATTCATCAGTAGACTAGAGAAAGTCAAGGAAAAAATGAAAAAGCTCAAAAATATGTCAAAAGAAATTTTCCATACTAAAATACATGTGGGGGAAAAACGATACATCCAAGAATTGTGGGACAACTTCAAAGAGTGAAACACAAACAACTGGAATATCAAAGAGAGAAGAAACAGATAATAGGGAAGAAGAAATATTTGAAGTAATAATGGCCACAACTTTTCTAATATCAATAGCAAACAGTAAATTATAGATGTAGGAAGCTAAGAGAATATCACACAGAAAAAAAAAAAATCTGCACTTAGTCATATCATATTCAAACTGCAGTAAACCAAAAACAAAGGGGTAATCTTGCAAGAAACATTAAGGATTAGTGAAAGGGATTATAGGGGAAAGGAGAGAAAATGAGTGGGAAAAATCAGAGAAGGTGACAAAACATGAGAGACTCCTAACTCTGGGAAATGGACAAGGGGTAGTGGAAGGGAAGTGGGTGGGAGATGGGGTAACTGGGTGACAGGTACTGAGGGGGGCACTTGATGGGATGAGCACTGGGTGTTATACTATATGTTGGCAAATCGAACTCCCCAATAAAAAAATATATAAAAATTAAAAAAACAAAAAACAAAAAACAGAAGGATAAAATAACCTTACTTATTGAAGAATATGGGTGAGAATTGTATTGGGATTCTCATCAGAAACCATTAAATATGAAAGAAGATTAAAATATAAAAGTATTTAAAAAATAAAAATAAACCAGTGTATCTAGCAACATTTTTCTTCAAAAGTTAAGGAAAAATAAATATTTACTTAGACAAAATAAAACCTGATGCAATTCATCACAAACAGACTCTGCAATAAATGTTAAAAGAAGTTCTTAGGAAGAAAAAAATAACATACGTCAGGAACTTGAGTTAACATAAAGCAAAGAAAAGCATCAAAAAAGAAAAAAATGAAAGTAAAATACTTGTCTTCTTCTTAATTGATTTAAAAAATAGCTATTCATTTCAAAAGCATAATTATAATCATAACAATGTCTTATATGAATTTACCATATGGTTATGTAAAATGAATGACAACAATACTATAAGGGATAGAAAGAAGAAACTGGGAATGCTCTGTTATGTGCATACTTGTAAATGAGTATAGTGTTATTTAAAAGTGGACTTAAGAAGTAAATGTATTTCTCAAACGCTAGGGCAACCACTAAAAAAAATCTTTTTTTAAAAAAAGTGTAGTTAATACACTAAGAGAAGAAGAAAATGAAATCATATAAAATGATCAACTAAATCAGAAAATGCAGAAAAATAGAAGCAGTTAATAAGTTAAAAACAACAAATGGAATAAATAGAAAAAGTTAAAACATTGTTAAAATTAATCCAGCTATTTCAATAATTATTTTGAATATAAAAGGCATAAATATTCCAAGTAAAACACAGAGAATTGTCTGATTCAGTTTAAAAAATGCTTAACTATGTTTTCTACAAGAAACCTATTTTAAATATAAAGAAACATTGATTAAAAGGGATGAAGATAGATCACATTAACACAAATAAAAAAAACAGAAAGCTGATATAGATATATTAATTTCAGACAAAGTTGACTCAAGAACAGATTATTGTGAATAAAGAAGAATATTACATAATGACAAAAGAACAATCATTCAAGATGACATAACAGTCCTTAACATGCATGTACCTTACAACAGAGCATCAAAAGACGTGAGGCAAAAACTGCCAGAACTGCAAAGAGAAATGGAGGATCCCACTATTACAGTTCAACACTTCTATACCCCGTTTGTAGTAATTGACAGATCCAGCAGGCAGGAAATAAGAACTAAACAGAACCACCAACTAGCTTGAAATAATTGACATGTATAGAATACTTCACTTAACAGCAGAATACACAATCTTCTCAAGATCAGATGGAACAATCTCCAAGACAGAGCACAATCTGAGGCATAATATATACCTTAACAAATATGAGAAAATGGAAAACATATACATGTTGTTATTTGAATATGAAAATAAATGTTATTAAATCAATAACAAAGTTAGCTCAAAAATATAAAAATAAATGGAGATTAAGAAACACACTTCTAAGTAACTCACAGGTCAAAAGTCTCAAGAGAATTAGAAATATTTTGAACTAAATGGAAATAAAAATACTAATTATCAAAAATAGCAAAATACAGCAAAGCACTGCTTATTGAGAAATTTATACCAAGAAATCCATAAAGTAGAAAAAGAAGATATAAAATCAACAATCTAAGCTTCCACCCTGGGAGCATAGAGAAAGATGAGTAATATTTACCTAAAGTAAACAGAAGAAAACAAACGACATAAAAAAAAAAAAGAGAAAACAATTAAATGAAAAACAGAAAAATAATACTTCTTAATGATACTGAACCAACAATAAACAATTTTCTATAGGACAAAGAACTGTCTAAACAACTTTCTAAAAAGAAAGGTCTCATTGGTGAATTCTACCAAACATTTAAGGGGTAATGAATGATATTGATGCTATACAAATTCTCCCATAAAAAAAGCAGAAATAATACTTCTTAACCCATTCTATGTGACCAGCATTAGCCTAATACCAAAACCAGATAGGGAGATTGCAAGAAAAGAAAACCACAGGCCAAGAGTTCTCTTTAACATAAATGTCAAAATCTGTAAAACATTAGCATATTGAATCCAATGATACAAATAAGTTATAATAAACAAAAGGGTTATTCTGGGCATACAAGGCTATTTAAAAAACTGAAAATCAATGTTCCATAACATCAACAAGCTAATGAAGTATTAAAGTATATATCAAATTGATACATAAAAAAACATTTGGCAAGTCCAATATCCTTTCATGATAAAAATTCACAGCCAACTAGTAATAAAAGAGAACTACCTCAACTTAGTAAAAAAGTCTTAAAATGTTTACAGCTAATATCATACTTAATGATGTGAAAATTGATGTTTTCCCTCTAAGACCGGCTATAATGCAAGAGGTTTCCCTTTCACCGTTCCTATACAACAGCATACTGGAAATCCTAGCTAACACAATAAGACATGAAAAGGAAACAAGTTATACAGATTGGGAAGGAAGAAATAAAATTCTTTGCAAATGATACAATCCTTTACATAGAAAATTCCAGAGACCTGACCAAAAACACTGGGAATTAATACGTGAGTGCAAGGTAACTAAATATATATATAGGATATCTAGGTGAAAATTTATGTGCATGTGCAAAAATATTCTTTATTTGCATATCCTTACAACTTGAAATAACCTAAACATCCATCAAAAAGAGATATATAAATTGTAGTATGTTAATACAACAGATCACTAGAGAGTGATGAATATTTACAATTTGCAACTATATGCAACAACTGAAATACATTCTAACATATTAAAAGCAGAATTGTAAGCAAAATGGACAAGGTACACATGGCAAGTACAGTGTTACTCCATTCCTATAAAGTTCAAAATCTGACAAAACAATTTTGGTTGTAGAAGCATATATAGGAAGTGAAACTCTAAAAGGAAACAAAGAAATTATTATCACATAGATTACTATACAGTTGTTAGCTTAGTGGAAAAGGATAACATTTCAGATAGAAGCAGAGGACAATGTCAATGTTCTACTTCTTGAACTGAGTGGTAGTTTCAGTTATTTACAATGTGATTCATTAAAATGCACATATGTTTTATGAACCTTTCTATAAGTGTTAAAGGTTGCAATAAGAACAAATTTTCAAGTAAAATATTAAGCCATAATCATAATGATAATAATCATAATAACAATGACCACAAGCCAATGGGAGTAAATGGCAGCATAGAGAGCAATCATGATCAAAGAAATAAATGAGAACATGGAAAACCAAGAGATTTTATCTGTAAAACAGTCCCACAAGGTCTTTATTTTTTTTTTTTCCACAAGGTCTTTAAATTGTTTAAGTTATACCCTAAAAGAAAATAAGCCAGTTTCTTCCATTAATTGTCTGCGGGAGCTCAAACAAATGAAAAATTTTTTCATAGTCCCTAATCTTTCAACTGTAAGTAAAGAAAGTCAAGCTGCTTTAAAATTCTATTCAATTATGTGAATATCTGCTTGTTTATTTAAAAAATGCATTACCTACTTTCTTCTAGATTCAGACTAGGAATTAAATTGATTCTTCTATTTCCAATTATCATAAATATGCCAAAATCAAGCTTTACAAAAGTAGAGAAGAATATTATTCTGGAGTGGAGGAAATTCTAATAAAACAAATATTATAAAATTTTGAGGGATTCAAAGCATAATTCTGCCCTTCCCTCACCCCAAAATTTTTAAAAGGTAGGGCATGAATTTCCTTAATGGTATTTTAATGCCGACCTCAGTGTAAATTGGGGAAAAAGAACACATTAAAAACTGTCAGAAACTGGGTTAGGGTTTGATGAGTTCTATCATCATAATCCATGAAAACTAAAACTAGGAGATCCCTGGGTGGCTCCGCGGTTTAGCGCAGCCTTCCGCCCAGGACGTGATCCGCGATCTTGGAGTCCCGGGATCCAGTCCCACATCAGGCTCCCTGCAAGGAGCCTGCTTCTCCCTCTGACTTTGTCTCTGCCTCTCTCTCTCTCTCTCTCTCAGTCTCTCTCTCTCTGTGTCTCTCATGAATAAATAAAATCTTTAAAAAGAAAACTAAAACTGATTACTGCAATAGAAACTCCATATAATGTTCTTTATGAAGAAAATGGTAAAAAGGGTAATTGTGCTTCTGGGTAGTTTGAAAAGTGTATATATCCCAAATTAGTACTTACCATAAAATGATCTAATGCAAAACATTGTACACTATGGCAAAACGTGAGAAATAGTTCCTCTAAAGTCAAGAAAAATTCAAGAATGGCCACACTCATCATTTGTATTCACCACTGTAAGAGACCTCCTAACCTGTTCAATTAGATAATAGAAATATAATACAAAGGAAATTATAATGATGCTATTTGTATAAATAAATTATATAATTATAAGAATAACTGCAAATAACTAAATCTATTAAGAGTTTATCAAAGTTGCTTAGAAGACATAATGATGAAAAGTAACATTACTATACAGAAACAATCATTTGAAAAAATATGACATTTTAAAAACTTATTCACAAAATCATAAAAGTTTGTGTAGAAAAGAAAAAAATGTAGGATATATAAAGAGAAAGGTGTAAATCTTTATTATAGGACCTGAAAAAGTTCATTGATAAAAAAATATGAAACTTATCTAAGTAAACAATTTCTTCCCAAACCAAAATAAAAATTACTACAGTAAATGTGATGCCAGTAAAATTTAACACATGATTTTTTTCACAAAATTTGTCTATTCCCAAAATTGAAACAAGAATAAAAAAATAAAGAGCCAACATATTATCCAAGGAAATTCTGAAGGAGAAACAAAGGCAGTGGATTCATTCATTTTACAATCTACCAACATTTTGAAGTAGAATAATTAAATGACAGCATGGTTTTTGTGCAGGGATGATGAGGAGAACAATGGTATAAAATAGAAAAACCAGGAAATATATCTGTGCAAATATGAAAACTCTGTGTATGGCAGCATTATAGTTTCAATTCAATGGGGAAAGGATGGAATATTGGATGGAATAAACAATATCAGAACAACTGGCTACCAGTTTGAAAAAAATAAAATAGAACTAAACTTTACCCCAAATCCACTTTAATTTTCACACTATATAAAAAATGTGAAGAGACTTTTAAAATATTAAAAGAATACATAAGAAAATATCTTTATTTCTTTAATAGCAGAGAAGAGCTTAAATAATGTAGAAAAGAAAAGAGAAAAGAAAAAAAGAAAAGAAAAGAAAAGAAAAAAAGAAAAGAAAAGAAAATACACAAACCAAAAGAAACAACTGATACATTTTTCTTTTTTTCTTTTTTTTTTTTTTTTCTGATACATTTTTCAAATGAAAATTACATTTTATCTGGGTAAGGACTTCGTGGGACATTCTCTTTTCTGGAGCTTGGGATCCTTCTTGCAAATTCCTCTTTGTAAAAATGATTTACTTTCTTTGGTCACTGCACTGTCCCTTGAAATGAAGAACTGAAATTATTAAATATTTAAAAATGCTTATGAAAATTTGATGACAATAAATACAGTGAATTAAGGCATCTTTCCTATGTATGAAATGTTAAATATGTCAGTAGCTTTATATTTAAAAACTATCTCTGGGTTACAAGTAAAGTAAGCCCCAGATTGATCATAGAGCTATATACTAAATAAAACCTGGAGAAACTCTCAGCTGACACCGGAAAAGAGGGTGCTTAATGACCTTCTCTCCAGTATTCTGAGGCAACATAATCTTATCCATGTCACCACTATTGTATGTGCAGAATCCCTGGAGGTGCTGTTTCCCCAGACTGGATGAGAAAGGGTCAATTTCCTTGGGGATCCGCCAGCTGTAGAAACAGTGCCACAACCCCCACTCTACTTTTACTTCAATGTGTGTAAACAACTCCCAAAAGGGTAAAAAAAATAATCTATATATTACTCCCCACTCATACCCTTCTGAGTGTCAAGGGTCTGGTGCAGGCATTAAAACAAAGTTGTGTATTACCCATTATTTTAGGAGTTTGTGTCTCATTTGGGAAAAAAGAATGGAATTCCTACCTCAACTCCTATATATATAAGATCAGTCCTTTATGAATATGCTATAACATTATTAAAGTGAAAACAACTAGCCATAGATTAGGGGCAATTGTATATAACTCAAGAAATCCACAAAAGACTAAAATGTAAAGCACATTTAAAAAAAAAAAACTACTATAATCTGTTAAAAAAAACACAAGCTAATATAAAAATTAACAAAAGACTTCACTGAAAAGGAAATCTGAAAGGCCAAGTCATGCAAAGATTCTCAATCTTATTAGTAAATCAAGTAAATACAAGCTAATACAAGAATGAGAAACAATTTCATATCAAATATGGCCAACTCGTATACAGTAATATTTCACAATATATAAGGAATTTATTTAATATCTGAAACACAAGAAAGTTCAACAGTGAAACTATGAACATGTTTATACCAGTTTTTAAAATTAAGACAATTTTTTTAGAGCAATTTAAGATTCACAGAAAAACTGAAGGGAAGGCAAAGAAATTGCTCACATACTCCCTGGCTCTCACATGTAAATACACTCGGGTTATTAATAAAATCCACTATGGTAGGACATTGGCTAAAAATAATGAAAGTAAACTTGACACATCATAGTCACCCCAAAACTCATACACAGCCAATATTGCCATTTCCTCTTGGTGTTTCACATTCTATGGGTTTGGACAAATGTATAATGACATGTATTCATCATTATGGCATCAGACAGAGTATTTTCACTGCCCCAAATCCTCTGTGCTGTCTATTCATCCTTGTACCCTTAAACACTTGGCAACCACTAATCTTTTCTGTTGTTTTGGATAGCTTTGTCTTTTCCAGAATGTCATATAGTTGGAATCGTACAGGATTATAACCTTTACAAATTGGCTTCTTTTACTTTCTAACAGGCATTTAAGTTTCTTCCATGTCTTTTTGTGGCTTGAAAGCTCCTTTCTTTTTGGTGTTGAATAATTTCATTGTCTGGATGTAGTTTATTTATCCTCTCACCTACTGAAGGGCATCTTGGTTGCTTCCAAGTTTCGGAAATTATGAGTAAAGCTGCTGGACAAATCCGCGTGTATGTTTGTGTGTGGACTATGTTTTTAACTCTAGAGTAAATATCAAGAAGGATGACTGCTGGATTTTACAGTAAGAGTATAGTTTAGTTTGGTAAGGAACAGGGAAACTGGCTTCCAAAGTGCTGTACTCTTGCATTCCCACCAGCAATGTGTCAGTCCAGTCGTTCCCCATCCTCGACAACACCTGTGTTGTCAGTATTCCAGGTTTTGGCCATTCTAATAGGTGTAAAGTAGCAGCTCATTGTTATTTTACTTTACATTTCCCTGATGACACATGATATGGAGCATATTTCGTAAGGTTTTTGGGGGTTTTTTGTTTGTTTGTTTTACCATCTGTGTATCTTTGGTGAGGTATCTGTTAAGGTCCTTGGCTCATTTTTAAAACATGTTGTTTATGTTATCACTGTTGATATTTTGGATACCAGTCCTTTATCAGATATGCCTGTTGCCAACATTTTCTCCCAGGCTCTGGCTTGCCTTCTCATTCTCTTGACATTTTCTTTCATAGAGAAGTTTTTAACTTTAATGAAGTTCAGTTTATCAATTATTTTTTATTGTTTCCTAGGTGTTTTATGTAAAAAGTCATCACCATACCCAATGTCACCTAGGTTTTCTCCCATGTTATCTTCCAGGTATTTTATTGTATTATAATACACATAGGTCTCTGATCCATTTTGAGTTAACTTTTGTGAAGGTTTTAAGATTTATGTCTAGGTTCATTTTTTACGTATGTATATCCAGTTGTGAGCACCATTTGTTGAAGAGACTGTCTACTCCATTGTACGGCTTTTGTTCCTTTGTCAAAGATCAGTTAACTATATTTATGGGACTCTACTTCTGGGGTCTCTACTCTGATCTACTGATCTATTTGTCTATTCTATTGCTAATACCACATCTTTTTGATTACTGTAGTTTTATAGTAAGTAGCTTTATAGTTAAGTCTTGAAATTGGGGAGCATCAGTCCTCCGACTTTGTTATTCTTCAATATTATGTTGGATATTTTGTGTCTTTTGTCTCTCCATATGAACTTCAGAATCAATTTGTTGATTCCCACAAAATAACATTCTCGAATTTTGATTGGGATTGCATTGAATCTACATATCTAATTGGCAATTAATGATATCTCAACAATATTGGCTTCTCTCCATGAGCAAGGAATATCTCGATTTTTTTTTGCCATTTCCTCTTGGTGCATAAATGTACCTCTTGGTACATTTATGCTACTTTAATGTTTTACTTGCAATGCAATTCTTTTATAAGCCCAAGAATTAACAATCTGGGGATCATATTATATTACATATTTGGGTTTGTGATACAAGATAACTGCATAATGTTAATTAAAATTATTTTCATATTTATTCTTGTATTCAATAAGCTTCTGTTTATTAAGAATGATTATAGACTGCTGGTTAATATACAGTCAAGTGAAGTAAAAATTACTAAATAAATAAATAAATCTCTATAACTTACCATCCCTCATAAGGATTTCCAGTGCCTTGGATTTGCCATTCTTATTATTTTTAATACCTTTGATATATGTATTTTTAAAGTAAGTCCCTGATAGCTGCTGCTTCACATGAGCATTTTCTACAAAAGGTCATTGCAAAATGTGTAAATAAATGATCTTTTTAGCTTATTTGAAGTAGACTAATGAGACTTTTTCATATGATAGTATGTCTTATAGACTAAAGTTATTATTTTCTTAATGTCTGTACTTATTTCTGAGTAGGACTCAAGAAATATCCTGAGAAACAAAAGCATTAAAAAAAAAAAAAAAAAACTATTTGACCAAAACATATGTCTAGATGTAGAGGAAGGACTTGATAATTTCTGAGGTCTAAATACAGGAGAACAAAATATGTACTTGTTCACCTGGGAATCATGTGGCAAAAAAAAGATACTACTAAGCCTGGATAAAAATGAGCTGGACTTAGGCTTGATGATTGCTAGGTTCTTACTTGATGTATTCTTCAGTATCTTCCTTATTTAGCATTATGACTCATAATGGAGTATTATAGATCTTTATACATAAAAACCTTTGCACAAGAAGTCATATATATGGATTTTTGTCTTCAAATGAAATCAAGTAAACCACTGAGAAACTGCCCACAAACCACAGTAAAGCATTACCAAAGAATTTTTTAAAATCTCTCTATATCTTTAATAAAAGTTACTTTCATATTATTATGATTAGACAACAAACTCAAGAAGTGATTCAGATGTTGGATCTTTGCTGAACTCAGTATTACATGACTCATTCTTGGATACCAGTTTCCAGACTGGGGGACATTTGCATATAACTACATCAACAAAATCTATGAGTGCCACAGACCATCCTCATTATCATTATAATTGTTAAATGGAGTCATTCTTTAAATCTGACTTAAAATTTGGAGTTCCACCGTTTCATTTCAAGGCACATACAAAAAATATTGAAAAATGCTCCAAAATATAACCTTGATTAAATGAAAATACTACATAAAAATCACGTACAATTATATATAAGTTTACTTGTCAGCATTTCCTTTTCAATCCTCTCTTTTAAGTAGAGAATTCTTATTAGAAAAAGTTTACTCTACTTTTCTGTCTCTTTATAAATAATGAATGTATGTTTTCAATTGTGGATTATTTCCACATTGGAATCATTATTGTAGTAGGTATTGAAATAATCTAAAAGGCATTCATTTGCCTGTAATGGTACTCTATCTTCAAGACATAAATAAGTAAGCAGGTATTAAAAGGTTATTTGTTTTTCAGATATTAAACAGTATGTTAAAACCCCAGACTTTAGCACAGTAATCCATATCTGCACACAACTGATCAAAAAGAAAGCCAGATTCTTATTATGGATTTAGAATTGCCTTTGACTAAGAGGGCCAATCACCTTAGAAAAGTAGCTTTTACCTCACCAACAAAGCTTTCACCTCGGTTGCCAAATGTTTTGTGTTTGATTTTTTAAATAAATATATGGGGGTAAATTCATTTTTACGTTAAGTAAGTTATACCTTCACTATTCCTAATTATTGAAGGTAAGATTAATTAGACAAGAGACTGAGCTACTACCTGCCAAGTCACAGCCATCATCCAGCTTTACCTATGCAACTAAGGATGATGGAAGGGCTTGTCATTTCAGACTAACCCACACGTCACCACCTCTTGCCTGTCCCCATCCCCAAATGGTGTGTTTTACTTATCTCTCCTGGGTGATAAAATATCTTCAACATCACTGAGGCTGTCCAACATCCTAGATATTAAATACTTCTGTGTCAAAAACCATATAATCAAGTTAACTCTCTTAGATATATATCTAAGTTAGCATTTTTTGTAATCAAATTTCTAGGATTCCTAAATAGTTAATGTTTCCAGCTGGCATTGATATGGCTATAACGTCCCTGATTTTTTTTCACACAACTTTCCATGTAGTTCTATAATTTCACTGTATTGTTCCCTTCATATCATAAGTCATTAGTAATGTTAAATTAGTGTTTATGATCAATATAACCTAAGTTAATTCTTCTAGTCTGTTTCTTGCTATTGTAAACCACAGATTTTTCTCTAAATGAAATATTTGTACTCCTAATTGTTTTCCTTGCTATAAAGTCTCCCACATTATTTAATATCAATGAGAAGTGCTTCAATATACTCAGAGGATTCTAAATCTGGCATATGTTAATATACCCTCAGTGCAGCCCACAGTGATATAACGGAGGTTAACTGGACAGTGAAACAGGGTGCTCATCACAATAACTGGGATAGTTACTCAGGCTAATTCTGCATAAATCAGATTTTTTCTAAGCATTTCAGAGCTAATACTTCACAATTAAGATTGTTGTCACACATCTAATGTCAGTTGCCAGGAGTATTCTCTACATGACACCAGTCTTTCCTGGTCCTAAACAAATATAAAGTAATCATTATCTCCTAAAGCTAAAAATGTATTCAGACCTCATCTGAGGACACTTCACAGTAAGAACTATAGTATTAACAACCACAGAGCCAACACTAACAGTAGGCAGAGAGAACAGTGGCCTTTCTACATCAAGTATTGCCAGCTAAGACATTTTTAGCTTTGGTGTCAGTACTTAAGGGCTTTTGGGAGAACTATGCATAACCTCTCTAGCTTCTGGAATTTTTACCTAAGTGAGGCAACACATCAGCACATTAACAATTCTCCGATATTGAAATCTATCCCTGAGGTTCAAATTCTACTTATAATAAGTTGCATATTTGCATAATCTCAAATGGAAAAACTTATTTTCCATGTAATGACTATTTGTAGCTTTCCATCACTAGTTATCTTATGGTAGTTATTTCTGCATTGCAATACCCTTACCTTTCCTACTGATCTATAATTATTTTTAAACAAAAATTCCAATCGGATTCATTTGTACCTGCTTTATAACAGCAGGGACAGGATCTTGATCCATCACCTATCAGAAAATAAGACCCTGAGGAATATAGCCGAGACTAAGAAGGGGAGAAGGCAGCGGTATAAAGGCCCTGGAAAAATAAACACCCACTGAAAATGACAAGCCTGCAATAAAACTGGATCAAACTATGACAACAGGAAAACACAGAAAAAAAGAGGTTTCATAGTTGATGCTTAAAAATTATATTCCAGTTGATGTCCTTGAAACCCACATGATGGGGCTAGGGGCAGGGGGCAAGGGCAGAGAGGCTCTAGGCCCATGCTTATAGTGTCCAAGAAATAAAAACAGGTTTCTTTGATAAGCAAAATGCACATGGATCGTGACCTTATAGCGTTTACATTCTGAAAGGGAGGTCAACATTAAATTATTGCATAGAGAGACATTAACTTGTGATGAATTTCAGTTACACAGTGCTGTGGAACTACGTGCTGTGGAGATGATCTGGTCAGGCAGAACAAGAAAGGCTTCTTTCAGGAAGTGAGTATTTTGTTGAGATACTAGGCAAAAAGGAATTGAGAGTGATGATCTGCTGAGGGGAAAATAACCATGTGGTGGGACTTTGGTGGGAGGTCACATCATGTGGAAGAAGGGTGGAAAGGCCTCTGTGCTGGAATGTAGGAAAGGTGAGGAACACAGTGTGAAATAAGTTGGGGACATTTGGAAAAGTGCTAAACCATTCAAGCATAATAAGCTGTGATGTGGAATTTTATTCATATTCTACAAGTAACAGTCTTTAAAGAGGTATGTCACGTCAGTTCTGTACTTTATAATACTCTCTCAAGCAGCCCGGGTGGCTCAGCGGTTTAGTGCCGCCTTCAGCCCAGGGGGTGATCCTGGAGTCCCAGGATCGAGTCCCACATCAGGTTCCCTGCATGAAGCCTGCCTCTCCCCCTGCCTGTGTCTCTGCCTCTCTCTCTCTCTCTCTCTCTCATGAATAAACAAATAAAAATCTAAAAAACAAACAAACAAACAAAAAAAACCTCTCTCTGCCTACCTATGGAGAATAAACAGAATCAGTGCATTGGTGGATGTGAGCAGATAATTTAAGAAGCCTCTGGGGTAGCCCAGGGGAGAAATTATGGTCTTTGGGACCAGGGTACTAATGGTCACAAACAGAGAAAAATGGATAAATTCAAGAAAATTTTTCTAAGTAAATTTGACCATATTAGGTGATGGAATCTGTAGAATGAAGGGAAAAGGTAAGAATATGGTTCCTATTTTTTCTGGCATATGGTGATGACATTTTGTGAGCTGCAGAATATCAAAAAGAGTATCTGGCAAGATGATCAAGAGCTTAGTTAGCAACATGTTAAATTTAAGGCAGTTAGGAAATTAGATACATTAATTTGGAATTGACTGGCACTGAATACATATATTTGTGGGGGGTTTTGGTTTTTTTTTTTTTTTTTAAGGATTTTATTTATCTATTCATGAGAGACAGAGAGAGAGAGAGAGAGAGAGAGAGAGAGAGAGGCAGAGACACACGCAGAGGGAGAAGCAGGCTACATGCAGGGAGCCCGATGTGGGACTTGATCCCGGGTCTCCAGGATCACACCCTGGGCTGAAGGGAGGCGCTCAACCACTGAGCCACCCAGGCATCCCTGAATACATATATTTATGAGAGTCATTACAAAGTTTGCTTCTTTTTTTTTTCTTTTTACAGTTTCCTTCTTTTGAGAATTTTATTCTCCCTTCTTTTTATAATGAGCACTACAAAAAAATAAAATAAATAAAATAAATAAAATGAAATGAGCACTACATGATATAACAGGTTTCCTCTTGGCTATACCTTTCAGGGCTATTGAACCTAATCCATTACCCATCTTATCATTCATAGTTAGCATATTATTTGTTCTATCAATAACTTTAATTTTCTATCTGTTTTTTTTTTTTTTTCAAGTAGGATCCCCACACAGCATGGAGCCCAGTGTGGAACTTGAACTCATGACCCTGAGATCAAGACCTGAGCTGAGTTCAAAAGTTGGACACTTAACTGATTGAGCTCCTGGGGCACCCCTTCTATCAGTGTTCTTATAGCTCAAGTATCTAGGATAACTTCAAATGTATAAATATATATCTGAAGGTATTCAATGTAAAAATATATATATCTGGTTGAGAGCCTACATAATTTGTTAAACTTCCTCATAGAGGTAATATAAGAATCAAATAAGTTAATATTTATTAAAAAGTACTGGAAAGTGTCAAATGATAATATACTGATTATTATGACAAATGGTAAAACCACAGTAAATTAATATTATCAGAGTTGATAATTTATAAGTCTTAAACATAGGGAATTTTTTTTTCAGAAAAAATAAAAGTCTCTTAAATATGTATTTAATGTCAGTAGGAATACTTAATATTTACAAGGCATATTAGCTTTGTAGAGTGATTATCATTACTGCTATGTATATAGTAAATTATCTTTAGATGTTTATATACATATGTATATATTTAGACAGGCATGCCCATTTCCTGTTCAGATATTATTGTTTATTGTTTAAATTCATCACAGTGCTTTAGTTAAATAAGAAAGAACAGCAGAAACAGACAAAAGTACTATTTTACTGGCTAAGACTAATTCAAAATGCCACAGTGAGAAAAATTATCATCATAAAAACCACCACTACCTCAACTGACCTACACTAGTAACAGATAGATATTCCATTGCTTCATTATTTTACTACTTCTCCATGGTTTACTTCCTCTCAGAAAGTTCCCAGTATTCCATTTATTTTTTAAAGGGATTTTAATGGATGTGCTATGAATTTTCAATGAGCTATTTGAAATTTGAGGAACCTAATTAGGAATGTATTTACTTTCTCTTTTTTCAGAGTGATTAATTCCATGCAAGACTTTCAGCCTAATGTTACTCCAAAGAAAAAATAGAAAGGGAAAAGGAGATTCTACTTCTACAGAGTAATGGACTGGTAATTTAAAAATTGAATTAAGCATTAACTCAGAAGAGTCCTTCTCAATATATAAATTATTTCTGTTTAGCCTTCTATTGCCAAGTTAATTAAGTAAATCCTTTGGCCTTGTTTATAGCCATTAGTAAATGAAAATGTATTTGAATTCACTAAGTCCTGTGACTTACACTAGAGAATCTATGTTAGTAAATGTATTTCCTATGCTAACAGCTTTCATAAAGTCAGATGTTTTACTTAGAAAAAGTCAGCTTTATCAGTGGAAAACAAAAATTTATTAATTATTTAATTTATTGTATGGACATATAAAAATCTCTGTAGGCTCTTGTGGGTTGCCTTTAAGAAATAAATCTTACATAGCTCCATATCTTCAAAATGTGTGAAATCAACTCAAACTCGTCAGGATCCTCCATTTCTTTACAAAAAGCAACACCTAGAAAATCTGAAATGTCTCCCTCAAGTTGCTTTATTTAATGAAAAGCTCAAGAACAAAAACAACAAAAGCAATTTTTAAGATAAATGAATAAATGATGTATGAAAAGAGTACAAGGTAATAAAATATGCAGAGAAAAAAACCTACACTAAAATAATGATTTGTAATCTATCTTCTGCATACTCAGACTCATCATTTTATGCTACAGTTATAGTCATAATGAATTAACTTCAATATAAACTAATATATCCTTTTTATTTATGTCTTAAAAGAAGTCCTATATTACTCTGAGTACACTAGCAACAACATTTTGGATGCTCATTTAATCTATGTAATAGATAGCACCACAATTCAGAAATAAATTCTTAACAACAGTCCCCCTGTTCCCTTAAGGACATCACTGTTGCTGGCTCACTGAAGCTATACTATGTTGCAAAATAAAACTAATGTTATTAAATGTTTTCTACCCATTCTCTTCAAGGAAATTCTAATCGCTAAGCACTTTATTTTAAAAAATAATCTGGGCTAAATCAAACTTTTTTATCTTTAAAAATGCACTCATAATCTTTTTTCTGTGTGGTGACATTTTGAAACAAATATATCCCTAAGAGAAGCGAGGGATGCCTACATCAAGTATTTGGGAGAAGGGGAAAAAATATGTTAAATTAAAGCAAGTAAACTAGGAAAGTGGCAAAACAATAGGATTATAAGTATGAACTAGGAAAGTCTGAACATTCCCCAAGATGTTGTATTTACTTTTCATATCTTACAAACAAACAATCATATAATTGATGTGTTTACCTGATATATCCAGTAATTAAGAAGCCCAAAGATCAATATGCAGCTGGAAATTTGTTTTGGGGTGGTGTATATTACGCGTCTTGTACACTCTTCATATCCCCATTTCAATCCATTTCTCTACCTGTGATTTCCCTTTTATTTTTTCATAATGCATATTTATAATTTGCCATAAACTCTCCTTTAATGACACAGTGTCACTCAGTAAACCATCCAATCAAGAAAAATGCTGTTTCCTGCATCAGTCCCTTACCCTCCATGTATCACTGGAGATCAAAGTCATGGAAAGGGCTCTTGATATTTAAGAATCAAAAGACCAGAAATTTTGTCCCATCTTCATAATTCATTGGCCAAGCAACTTTTATAAAATATTTGGTCATTCTGAGTCCATCTGCTCATGCGTAAACTATTATTTGAATCTCTCCTCTCTCTATGCCTCAAAGCTGTGAATATAAATAAATCATGATAATCATGTGACACAATCCTGAAAAAAAATCTCAGAAAATATCATACAGGTTATCTACATAAAAGTAGTAACTATATCATCAGAAAGATAAAATCCAACAAAGAAGTGAAATAGTCAGTGATGAATAATCCTGGTTTTAATTGTATATTAATTTGCAAGATTTCCAGCTAGCCTCTTCTAAGTATTTTTAAAACCACTGGAAATGATCAAACTGAATGTTGTCAACTTACTTCTGGAGCCAGAAGAGTTCCTCACTGCTGTGAAGGATTCAGCACTCTGCCTGGCTGCTGAAGAAGACGGACAAGGTGAAAGCATCTCCAAAGCTGATTCTGAGGAGTGTCAGAAGGGTGCTCAGCTACTACATAGCTTCCCGACACCTGGCTGAATGGTTACAGGGACTCTTCAAAGGAGACAAGCACAAAAAAAGTGTATCAAAATATGTTTATAAAGTATCTTGGAAAAATATAGTTGCTGTCAACTGTGTGATCAATCTCAAAATCTATCAGGAATATCACTAAACAGAATTTAAATAGATTTGCATAAAAAATAAATAAATAGATTTGCATAACGAAGCTTTCTAGTGGAATGTGCAATATGCTCGGATTCCAACAGACCGGTCAGCATTCCGTTTTTCATCTTTAAAAGTTCTCTTATCTCAAAATTGAACATAATTTAAACAATTTAAATATAGTTCAATTTTCTTTGTATTTCAATTAATTAAACTTGCAAGCTAATGTTAAAAAATTACAAAAGTTAACAAATGTTTAACCATCATCTGCTATGTACCAGGCACATGATTGTGGCAATTCAGTAGTGAATGAAGCTCATAAATCCTGCCCTCATAGCAGCTAATTGTCTTATGTTGTGATACCTGCATTTCCCTCAAGAGAAAATCTACTTATTTAAACACATACGTCTATGGAGAAAATAGTCAGATGTGCCACTTGTATCTTAACTTCACATCAGAAGATTGCTGATTTATACCTATTTCTGAGAGTCCCATGTTAACCTAAATAATAACTGACCTAGATCTGTGAGATACAGTATCTAACTTCCCCCAACATCTATACAATAGTGCCAATTAATATTCAACCATTATCACTTTTAATGCAGAAATCTGGATTTTTAAAAATGTTTTTGAAATGAACAAAGGAATTGTAATTTTACTTAAGCCATGACTTATTTTTTTTTGCCATGACTTATTTTATCTGCAGAAGCAAAGTGAGGAATAATATAATTTCAAAAGATATTATTAAGAATCACATAAGATGATACAAAGACAATTTGGGTTTAGCTTCTTTCTGCTGTCTCCATTTGAAAAAATGTGTGAATAATCTTATAAAGTCAAAATTTAAGAGTGATTATATTATCCTGAGATACCTGATAATTAGGTCTTTAAAAAAAAGTAAAGCTACTGCTTAAAGTTTATACTGAAATTACTCAGAAATGCTAAAAAAACAGTGCATAGATTAATGGTAAAGTGGAATAAGAGTAAATTAGAGTTCATTTCAAATTATGAATCTGTCAACCAGTGCTATATTTTTAAAATTTATATTTATTACAAAAGAAAGATGTTTCTTATAGAATTAGAGAATAACTCAGATATATCACATACACACACACAGACATGAATGTATATCAATCATATGCCAACCACCCTGAGACAGCTATTGTTTGCCTTGTTATTTATTTCCTTCCATTAATATTTTAAACTAATTTTTACATTTTATATGCATGAGTAAAGTACAAGAAATACAAAAACAAATCTCCTTCTTAAAAATTTTTTTTTATTATTTATTTATGATAGTCATACAGAGAGATAGAGAGAGGCAGAGACATAGGCAGAGGGAGAAGCAGGCTCCATGCACCGGGAGCCTGATGTGGGACTCGATCCAGGGTCTCCAGGATCGCGCCCTGGGCCAAAGGCAGGTGCCAAACCGCTGCGCCACCCAGGGATCCCCCCAAAAAAAATCTCCTTCTAAAGCAAGACCCTTGCTTAGAAGAAACCAATTTCAAATTTCAGAACATTCTCCCGAAATACTTTATGCATACATGAAAGTGAGTCTGTGTATGTAGATTTTTTTTAAGATTTTTTAAAAAGATTTCATTTATTCATGAGAGACAGAGATAGAGAGAGAGAGAGAGAGAGAGAGAGAGAGGTAGAATCACAGGCAGAGGGAGAAGCAGGCTCCATGCAGAGAGCTGACGTGGGACTCGATCCCAGGCCTCCAGCATCACACCCTGGGCTGAAGGCAGCACTAAACCGCTGAGCCAAAGATTGTACCCTATTTTGCTCTATTCCTTTTATTTCATACATTGTGAAGATCACTCCTGTTTTCTATCATCAACCTTGTTCATTCCATCCAGAGTATCTACCATATGCATACAATATAATCTGCTCATAGTGTGTCACAATTGAAGATTAACAAATCTCTAGGATTTTACCGTAAGATGATATAATCAATGTCCACATACATCTATCTATGCACACATATTAGTGAATATCTCTATAATAAATTCCTAGAAGTAAAATGCTTAGGCTAAGAAGCCTGCTATTGTAACTCTGATTATGTTCCCTCTCTGCAGTAAAAAGGTAATATAAAGCAAGAGCAAAATATTAATATCTCTAATTATTATACTAGTAATAAGAAAGGACTGATCAACAGTATTTCCATGTCTTTATTTTAGCATGAAAAGCATAGTAACTGCTACAGTCCTTTCTAAATTCCAATAGCCCAAAATTCTTTTTATGTATGGTTATATCATTTTATAATGATAACATTTTTCCTTTTGTTGCAATACCTTTTATTAAGATCCTCTCCCAAGAATCAAATGAAATAAATGCATATTCTTATACACTGGTATGAACAGTAAGGATAGAGATTAAGTCCACTAGCGTTGGGTAAGGTCATATGTTAGTAACAGGCAAGGCTGAGACTATTCATCTAGGACTATCTCACTCCAAATCAATAGTCTCCTATCTCATAATATGAGTATTTCAGAAAATCACTACAGGATTCTATATTAAAGAAACACAAATAAGGTGCTAGGTTTTTGTCTTGTTTTGTTTTGCTTTTTAAGCCCATATATTTTGGTCAGTGCAATGCCAAAAATAGTAGATTTTAGACTGGTATTCTAATATTACAATTTTGTAGTACGATCTTATAAAGATGTCCTTTCCTACTTGATAATATCTTGAAATAAAACATCTTATAAGAAATTCTGATCAGTCCCTTATTTCCAAGTTGTTGCCATGTTGGCCTTCTTTCACAGTCTTAGGAAATTTGGCAACTGTTATTTTTTATGTACATGTATTCCCAAGAAATATGGTTCTTCATCCAACAGTATCTTGGATGCCGACATTAAACTCTGAAAGAACTCAGGAAACATGGGCAAAACTCAGAAAGTTATTAGGTAATATTTTTTTTCAAAATGGAGAATCATGACCCCTTCCAGCTCCTAGTGGTATCCTCTTCCCCTCTACAATGTCTTTGCTAAGTTGTCTGAAGATACACTTTGATTCAAATCTCTCTACCGATAAAGCCAGGACTTTAAAAGTCTTATGAGCCTGGATTGGAATCATAGCGATAACCATGTTGCTCAGTTTTCTCCCTTAAAATGAAAAAAATAATATTACAAAAAGTTGTAATTATATCAAGGTATCATACATTACCAATCTGGAATAAAATTCATGGTAGGCATGTGATAATTTTGTTTCCCTCAGGAAATTCTTCCTAAGGTTGCTCTAAAGTTTTACCACACTGACCACTAAAGACACCCTTGAATAATTTTAAGGTAGCAGTAATATAATCTTAAGTATGTCCTTCAAATTTAAAGATCAGAGCAATTATGAACCCACCAAATAGCACCATTCCTTGTATTTCTCCATTTTACCTCTAATAGAACAAAATAACATGAAGGAGGTGTTCTCATTGGTTTTTAATTATATTTACCATGTGTTGAAAATGATTAAAAAGTAAACATTTAGTCATCCAGATGTTTAATCCACATGATGCAGAAAGGCAGCTGTTTTGATATATATGATGAATAAACGAATTAGATGATTTCACTGTAAGTAAGTCAATCGCTTATTTGATAATCATGTAATGATATATTGTTTGGCATGATCTTGGTGGATGACTCCAAAAATGAGAGTATAAGAAACGCTATTTTATAAGACAAATAACTTAAAAAATTTTGGACCAGAAATATAGAATAAAATCAGAAATTATTTTACATTAATGGGTCTTTGAAATACATAAATATTCAGGAGGATTCATATAAATACTAAATATTACTAAAACATGCTTGCCTCATCACCAGTACTGTTAAACCTAATTTAAAAATTAAATTAGAGGCACTGATTGAATATGGGAATCCATTTGTGTTATTGAATAAAAGTGTACCATATACCTAGTAATAGGAAAATATTTACAAATTATTATACATATCCAGGATCATATGATAAATAAATTAATGTGCCACAAAAGTATTTGCTGTTTAATGTAAATGTCACATTGTAAATGAGAACGACTAATCATTCCTTTCCTCTAATAGCAAGAATTCAGCAGCTAAATAAAACATAAATCTTGGTGACCTAAAAATTTCATTACTGCATTTATTATTTCCTGTTAACAACTCAAGAAAATAATTTTAAGTGATGCTGTATTTAAGTAAGATACAACCCAAGGTGGAGGCCTCTTTGGGAGGGGCAGAGAGAAGGTAGAGGTGGAATTGGCTTTGCATCGTTTTTACGGGACTAATTTATTCATTAAATTTCATAATCGTAATTTAAAATAATGGATTTTTTTTATCATAAAAACTCTAACTTAATATCCTATTTAGTGAAGAAAATCTGACTTTAGTTATAAAAATACTATTTAGTAGATTGTGGTTACAAAATTCTTTTTTTTTTTTTAATTTTTATTTATTTATGATAGTCACAGAGAGAGAGAGAGAGAGGCAGAGACACAGGCAGAGGGAGAAGCAGGCTCCATGCACCGGGAGCCCGACGTGGGACTCGATCCCGGGTCTCCAGGATCACGCCCTGGGCCAAAGGCAGGCGCCAAACCACTGTGCCACCCAGGGATCCCAGGTTACAAAATTCTTATACAAAAAATAATAAGTATAAAATAAGGGTCAACTGAAGTTTTTTGAGCTAGCAAAGTATTTTTCCTTGTATAACTAATATTTCCTTGAATGATGGAATCTGAATCGAAAATAATAACAAAAAATTTCAACACATAAATTTTTCACAAGATAAAGTCACCCTGCTAACATTTCTTGAAATTTCTTTGAATTTCAAAGTTCTGGGAACATTTTTTCTTCTTCCAAAAGTCAACTGAGTGGCACATCTTCAACCCTTTGTGAAGTGAGAGAATTGTACCCTCCTAGCTCATGGTTGGCTGAGAATATAAATGTCAATCTTGCTCCATTTCTTTGAATACATGGAAAAATAAAATGCAACATTCTAATTACACTTAGTGGTTTGGCAAAAGTCAGCAGACAGAGATCAAAGTCATACTAATGTGCATGTCAGTGTATGACTTTGGTATATTAATTTTTTTCAACTAAAAGAAAATAACAAACTCTTATTGATATAATGTTTAACTATATGTATCTATATATACATATAGTTTCCTGTCTCCCTCTTTCATCTCTTCCTCTTTCCCTTCCTTCCATCAGTCTTCAGTGACTCTAAATGATTTAAACTTTATGTCTTTTGTTTTCAAAATGATTACAATAAAACCAACATCATAATGTAATTGTGAATGTTATCTGTCTATTACACATGTGCACACACCCGTGAATGTGAATAGTACAGGCACCCAAATACTGTAACTTGAAAAAAAAGTTTTATTATTTTAAGTAAACCAAAAATCTCTACATTTCTACCTATTTTTCAACTGATTTCCACCTAATGTTTTATTTCCTCCCACTCCTTTCTTCAAGTTTCACACCAGGACAAGGCATAAAGTCTTGAGTATTAGTCCAAACTGACATTAGTGCTTACTGTGAACATCATTGCAGCTAATTGTTACATAGTAGCAAACATACATATTAGTGTCTCCTTATCTCAATCAATATCTGACCATTTTGTTCCATGATCAATCATTTATTTAGACCCTTTATACCTGCCATCTCTGTTTCACCAATCCCTCTCGCCCTTCCTCCTGCCTCTTCTCTCTCTTCCCTGTCCCTTTTTCTTTGTCTCTCTCTTTCCTATTCTCCTCCACTCTCTCTTTCCTTTATTCTCTCCACCTCACCTCTTGCAGGTGAATTTAGAAATTATACCATAAGGAATCATAATATTATATGCTCCTTAAAAGTAAGAATTTTTCAAAACACATTTAGATAGAATTTCAGAACATGTACATTATATTAAGTACCATCTTCAGAATTCTGACTCATGCCTAAATTTGTAAAAGCCAGATCAATTTTAATCTGAAGATAATAAAATGTGTGTCCCATTTTTTATTACTATATATCATACACACAATACACGAATACACTTCTTCTTTTAACATTAAATATAATAGATTAGACTTAGAGGTGGGAAGGCCGGTGTTTGTGGGTATAAAGGGTTAACAAGAGGAATTGCCATGGTAGAACTGTTATATATTTTGACTGAGTTTATATATACCTACATATGTGATAAAATTTAGGGAACAAAATGTAAATACCCACAAATATATGTAAAACTGATAAACTGAATAACATAGGCAGATTGTCTCAATGTCAGTTCCCCGGTTGCAATATTAGGTATTGTACTACAGTTATACAAAAGGTTACCATAAGGAATAAAACTCTACAGAGGTTATATGGGATGTCTCTGAATTATTTATGCCAACTACATGTGGATCTACATAATGGTATATTATGTGCCTTAAAGTGACTCTTAAGGGCCAATAATTTCTGGCTGCAACCTCAGCATTCATTAATAGAAAAGAAATATCAAGTTTAACATTGTAATGGATTATTTGGTCCTTATCTTTTTTTTAAAAGATTTTATTTATTTATTCATGAGAAACAGAGAAAGAGGCAGAGACACAGGCAGAGGGAGAAACAAGCTCCATGCAGGGAGCCCGACATGGGATTCAATCCCCGGCCTCCAGAATCATGCCCTGGGCTGAAGGCAGCGCTAAACCCTAAACCACTGAGTCACCCAGGCTCTCCTATTTGGTCCTTATCAAATCACATCTGGGTTACAATGTGTCTCACAGAAAGACTAGAGAAAAATTAAAATCCATTAGTCAATGAAAAGGATTGGATTGCACCTTGCTTTGGGTACTAGAGTGCATGAACAGCATTACTACTCAGATGGAGATTAGACTTTATACCATGAATGTGTGGTATGGTAAATTATCTAACTGCTGAGTACTCTACTGGGTTGAGGTTGAATAAAGTCTCTACCTATTCTTAATTGATATTTTCCTTTTTTAGTTAATCATAAAAGAAAATGGAGATTCCTGGTGTTTGGGAAATGTGAGGTGGTTTAAGAATGGGAGAAAATGCTTAGTAGTGTGAACAAGAATTCTGCATTTTTCTGGTGGTGGTTGTTGTCTCTTCATTTTTAATCAATTTTAAGCCTTGATCAAAATGCTTTACAAATTATATTAAAAATACATCTGGTTAAAATGTATAAATCCAAACAAAGCTTTATGATATAAGTAAACTGAACTCATACATAGGCATACTATAGATATAGATAGATAGATGATAGATAGATAGATAGATAGATAGATAGATAGATAGATAGATGATATAGTAGAAAAAGCTATACAGTATATATATTAGAAATACATACTTTAAGCATATATGAATATATATTTTCATTAAGCACATCCACATAAGTGTATTTTAGAATACTATATAATTATATATAGTGAGATATTTTAATGTATATAAATATAAGTGGATAGAGAAAGAGGGAAAGAGACCATGCTTCATAATAATAAAAACCATAGAGTATATATATATTTCACTAGTCAGTGAGTTGAATATGAGGCTGTAAGTCTTGAGTAACTACTGAGAAGCTGTGAAGTAGATTCACAGTATACTTAAAAGATTTTGGAGCAAACTCAGACAATCCAAGGACCACACGAAGATTGGGATCTGAAAACACTGCAAATATGCTGAAAAGCAATATGGGTGTAGAAAATACCAAAAAGCATAAGCACTACGACTTTCTGGGGATGAGGACTGGCTTAAAATCAATCACACTTACAACTACAGAGAAGAACTAAGAGAATGAAAGTAAGGAAAAGCACATTTATAGTGTACAACTAATGGCATCTTATGTACCTGAGATCTCTTATTGGCCTATAAACTCTTTGAGTCCTGTAACATCATATGGATAATTGTATGCCTGATAGTGCCAACCATGCTCACCTACATACAACAGACACTCAAGAAATACAAATTAAAGAATTTTAACTGTAGACAAAGGAAATCATATACTAAAAAACAAGGAAGTTACCACTTAAGGAGAAAATTTCTAAGAAAAAAGATGACTCAAGTAGAGAAGAAAGTTCTGAAAGTAAAATTAGTATGATATGATACAACTAGAAATGATTTTTGATGACAAAGAGGTTATTGGAAAGAAAGTTAAATCACGAAGATTGCACAGGAGAAATTCTCCATAAGGTCAGATTATAAACTGGCATGTATAAAACAGAAGAAAGGACGCAGAACAAAGATGAATATAAAATAGTGTTTGCAAAGCACTTTCAGGTACATTATTTCATTAGGCAGTAACCCTGCTGTCCTTGGTCTTTCTTGTTCAGCATTTTAATACTGACTTGCAAGAGGACAGAAGAAACAGTGCTTATTAAATCTATGAATCTGTGACTGACACAAAACTGGGATTTAAAAATGTCTCCATAGGTTTAATGGATGGGCCAAGCCTGTCAAAATGAAATATAACAGAGCCAAAGGTAAAGATGCTTAGATTAAAAAACTAAACTATTATAGTGTAGGGTGAAGGATATGTCTTTAAAGGCAGTTTATATGAAATACACTTAGGGTATTAATTGTCTCCGTAGTCCTAAAGGTCAAGAGTTTGAGGGCTGCAATCTCAGCATTCATTAATAGAACAGAAATATCTAGAACAACAAGTTTAATAGACACAGGGGATTATTTCATCCTTATCAGAGCACATCTGAAATACAGTTTATCACTCTTAATTTTTGTGAAACATGTCTGGAGACAGACTCCCAAAGAAAGCAAGGCCAATCCCAACCACTACAATGAAAAACAGTTGAAAACTAAAACTGGAAATATTATCTTGGGAAAAAGCTAAGAAACAGGGAAGATATCTTACTGTACCATTTGTAAGAGGTGGGAGGAGGTGGTGTTAAAGTCGAGAGGCTTGGAATGGAGAACAAGAACTGCACTGGGATTTTGTACATCAAAGAACATGTTATTTTCATGGTACCACATCAGTATGGTCTGCCTTAGAGCTCACTGTTTGCCAACACATTCATTCTGTATAATTATCAAAGAAGACATTCTTGAGTGAGACTTAAGGTTGGAAGCGATAGCCATGAGAATATCTCCTAAAGTTATTATTTTATGAGATTGCCTCTAAAAAAAAAAGAGAGAGACAGAGAGAGAGAGAGAGAGAGATTGCCTCTAATGAGCCAGCCAGGGGTAGGCTGGTCCTTCTTCAAAGGCAAACTGACTTGCCTGTACCCTGAGAGTGTGACTTTATGGTGTGGCCTCTTCCAAAGTGGTGAGGAAAAGAGATACATGTCTAGTTCACCATTGAATTTATATTAGGATAAATATTTAAGATTATAAATGAGAAAAGTCACCTCAAAGCCTCAGACATATCTATAAGCAATGCCTTCCTACTCCAACACATCTGTGTGTGGGAGGGGGGTTTAGTGTTAATTATTTTTTCAATATGTTCTAGTTTGTGATTTTGATGTCTAACCAAGGGGATTGTAACTTCCTTTACAACTAAAAATGCATGCATTTAAATTTTACTGTAAGAGCTATTAGCTCTGTGAACTTTAAGTCTCTAAGAGCACAATTTAATTTTCTTCTTTAGGGTGATTACATGCATTAGCTAAATGATTCTGCATCGGTGTAACTAACCTAATAATAAAATAAAAGCCAATTTCAATATTTTATGTGTGTACTTTACCATTTTCAAAGCTTTTTCACACATATTATTTAGAGTGATCTTCAAAATAGTCTTACAAGGCAGGTAGCACTGTTATTTGATCTCATTTCCAAGGACCAAATAGAAAAAGACATTTGTACAGAGCCATACTGCTATTTGGTAAGAAGTCAAAGAAAAGACTACAGAAAGAATCTCTGATTCTTTTAAGTCTCTTTCCATTCAACTCCATTTTCTACAATTTTAGAAAAGTTATTCATGTACAGGAAACTTCAAGTAATGTCAAGAAAGAAGGAAATTGATAGCACTATAAAGGATGAGAGCAGTAAGAAATAAAATGGAAGTTTAATTCATAGGAACCAAATTGGTAAATCATTTATGCACACTTCTAATTTACTTTGGAGCTAAGGGTAATATATGTTGAAATTTATCTCAATATCTCAATATATCAGAAGTGATTAAATTGAATATAAAATGTATTTTAATATGGAACTAAAATTTAGAGACAGTTTCAAAATGTGCATGTAGGCCTAGGCCTATTGATGTTGGCTTGAAGTTACCACTTTTGAGATTACATTATTAAAATCTGTGGTTTCCTGGCCCACATCTGTAACTTCATTTTTTAATTACTGAAATAATTTAATGGTAATGACACTTAAAATTAGGATAAAATTTTCTCATCTAATCAATGAAGTTCTCTTGATTCAATGTCCTTAATTACTTAGTTCTGTTTGCACTTGTTCCTCATGACCATTATAATTGACTCTTTCACTATCTTTTACCTACATTAATACAATAGTATCATAAAGGTAATGTTTGTTTCTGTCTTATCACAAGACAACACGTCCTCCATATTTTCATTTTGCCACCACCATAATTATTTCTATACAATAATTGATAATTTCGTATCAAATTATATGTCATATATAAAATTCTAGTATCACATACAAGGCCCATAAGCATCTGGCTTCAACCATTCTTCATGCCTTTAGGCTCCAGGAATACTAACCCATTCCTTTTTAAAGGCAAATTTTAAAATCTCACACTATACTTGCAAATCTTCAAACCAACTTGCCTTTTGGATATATGAGGCCTCTGCACTGGCTGCTTCTTCAGCATGAAATATTCTTACCCTTCTTCTTTGCCAAGCTAACTCCTTATCTTCCAAAATTAGCTCCACTATTGAAGTGAAACAGAGAGGGAAAACAAACAAACAAAACCAAGAATGGGTCACGTGACCAAATTTATATTAACCAATTTTTTTTTCTGGCTAATACTGGCCAATGTAGAAGAAGAGAAACAAGGTAGGAGAGGATTCCCATAGCTCAGGACATAGATAAAATTTTTAGAGTAGGATGGTGGCAAGAACACAAGTAGACCTTGGTACAGATCTGTCTGATGTTGGGCTACTGCAAACACCATGTTGCAAAGAGCACACCTGAAATCACCAACTAGCTTTATGATTATAAGCCCTTTTACCTAAGCACCCATGATCTCATCTAATATATTTTAAATAAAAAAAGCTTTAAATGAGATCATGTAAGTGAATAATTAACACATAAGCTTAAAATATAGCTGGTAGTCAAAGAGGAGGTTTACCTTTTTAAAAGTATCAAATAAAGTAAGTTTGAGACAAATTTAAAAAGTAGAGGAGCAGAACGTCTGGGTAGCTCAGTGGTTGAGTGTCTGCCTTTGGCTCAGGGCATGATCCCAGGTCCAGGGATCACTCCCGTATCAGGCTCCCTTTGGGGAGCCTGCTTCTCCCTCTGACTTTGTCTCTGCCTCTCTGTGTTTATCATGAATAAAAAAATGAAATCTTAAAGAAAAATAGTAGAGAAGCATTGCAAATACCAGATGCACACTTACAGAAGAACACGACTCTCAAAATTCCTAGATCTAAAAAAGTAATGTCAACAATAACAACAAACCAACCAGAAAACCAAAAGGTTTCGATAATTTCAACAATAGGCAAAAGGAAAAGATAGAGTGAAAAAGACTTGTAGTCTCTGTGTCCTCAGATCTTAATCCTAACTCAAGGTACTCAACACTTTTTTTTTTTTTTGGTTGTTTTTGGGCAAATTAATTAATTTCTTGCATGATCAAATATTTTGACTATAAAGTAAGGCACTCGGAGTATAAAAAAAAACAAAACTTCTCACTTTTGAAACTAAACATCTAGATACCAAATGCTCATTTTATGCAGACTACTGAGCGAGCACTACCCATGTAATAACCTCACAAGGGCCTTTTATTCCATTTAAAACCAGAGTGCAAAAATAAAGAAAAAAATCATTTCAATTAAAAAAAAAAATAAACACCTCTCTCCCGGTGGTAGCTACACTTGTGGTAAGCATAGCATAACATACAGACATCAATTCACTGTGCCATATGCATGAAAATAATACATTGTGCGTCAACAATACTTCAATTAAAAAATAATCCCTTCCAAAATAGTACTGAAAACATCAAGAGCTGTTCAAGCATTATTTAACAAAGGTAAAACAATATTGAAAGTATAAAAGTATTTTCACTCAAACTAATAATCTCCTTGTAATTAAAAGGAATTAATGTAAGATAAATACATAAGGATAGGGAATAGTTTTTGATAGTCTGATTACTTGATAAATGGTGAAAAGTGAATCTGCTTTGGAAAACCTTCACTTTGGATTTTTAACTGCAACTCAGATTCATTTTTTAAAGATGCCATATGTAAATAAATACTTAATTCATGTGTTAAACTGAAGGGGAGTTTTTAAGCCAAAATGGACAAGTCTTTAGCATTATCAGTTAGTAAGTTCATTTTTCTTAAGAGGCCTCACAAAAACAACATAGTTGATCAATTTTTGATGGAGTCATTAAAATTAAAGTTGCCATTTTTGTCAAAGTGATAAAAATGTCTCCATCTTAAATGATCAGGTAAGTTAAGAACATTAGAACCAAGAGATTCATAAAATGTTTTGGCTTTAAGATAAAAGACAGCTATAAAATTGGAAACTTTCCCAATCTTATGCAGTAGATTTGATGGATTCCCTTAACGATGAGGAATTAAGAAAGTTAGAAGTCTAGAGAAAGACTCTTAGTCTTATTTGCAAAGGAAATCTGAGAGTTAATTAAAGGACTAAAAACATGTATAAGGATCATGCAATGTATTATTAAACCATGTCTTGTCTTATTAAAACACAGAGATATAGGATTTAATTTAATTTATTTCTATAGTTGATTTTTTTGACCAATTTTTGAAAGAGATGTGTTTTTCCCTCATTGAGAATCTTTGAGTTCATTAAAATGATCTATCTCTATGAGACTCAGACACTGTTAGATTTTTTTGCTGATTCTATCCAGTCTTTCATTTTCCTCTCAATTATGGATTGTTTTTTAAAAAATTGTTAGTCTGAACTCTCAAAGAGGTAGTTACAGCCATTTTATTTGTGTTTTCTTAAAAAAAAAAAAAAAAGCAACATCAACTAATTTTGTCTGCATGTACTTTAATGATTGCTGATCCTGCAAGTTTATCCAATAAATATGACTAATGGCAGACCGCCCAAAGTGAGGCACAGCCTCTTAAATTTTGTGAAAGCCACACACGGAACAGAAATATTGCCAATATCATCACTAGAATCTTTCTACTAAATTAAGACTGATCTGAAAATAAGGATGGACCATGTTATTGCAGTGTCATGAAAACAAAGCAGATACTACCTGAAATGAAAAAAGTAAAAGCTCCTTAGGGATGTTCTAATGTAATTTATGTGTGATTAAAGCTAGAAGAAATTCCTAAAGAAGAATTTAAGGAGAAACTAAAGTGGTTTTCTTAGGAAACAGATCATGAATGAAACTGCTTTAGGGGAAAATGAATTTAGAACCATTTAGATGGTTTTCCTCCAATAGACTTGTCATACTCTCAATAAATCCTCAATGTTAGAAGAAGTTTCTTCCAAAAAAACTTTGAAAAAAGGTCTAGGTTTTTCTTAATGTAGAGAGACTGAAAAGTAAAGCTTGTCTGGGTACTTCAAAAAAGCATTTAATAATCAACCCCTAAGCAAAATATAAGGAGGGTGATTTTTTTTTTTTTCTCTGATCTTTTCCTTTTTGTCTATGTGTCCCTTTTCAGTATCCATTCCTGACATCACAGGACAGTAAACACCTCCATAGTATCCTGGAATACCAGTTTAGTCCTATCTGAAACTGGCCTTTCTGGAGTGAAAGTAATTGTATTTGAGATTACTGGCTACCTCATGCTCTCTGTCCCCTAACACACATACCTCTTAAAAGCAACACAACTTTCACAGTTGAAATATTTGAGTCATATAGACAGTAAAAGGACTTTGGCTCAAAGTCCTATATGCAGCCAAAAGCATTGACAGTATGAAGATCCATACTTTTCAGGCCTCGAATCTGAATATTTTGAAATTTTTATTATTGATAGTTTGATTTCATTTTATTTTTATTATTTTTACTATTTTTATTTTTTACTATACCATGCTGCTTGACTTTTGCTACTTCACCTCAATTGGTGACTTGAGATTTATAGAGCACTCACTTCAATATTAAATGTTATTAAGGTAAAGCATTACCAATAAACAGCTCACCATTTTAACTTAAAAATGGCTTTTAAATTAATTTCTAGTATTAAGATTATATTCCTCTAGGCATGTATAAAGTCATTAGCCTCAAATAAATGATTAATAAGAAGTCTTGTCACTGTGAAAGGCCAATGGATGTTCCAATTTCAACTGGAAGTGCCTTACTACATGCAAAGGCTTCATAAAATGCCAAGATATTATAATCCTGTCATAGAACAACATTCAAATTAAGAGTAAGATACGGTGAGACGCCTGGGTGGCTCAACAGTTGAGCCTCAGCCTTCAGCTCAGGACCTGATCCCGGAGTCCCAGGATCGAGTCCCACGTCGGGGTCCCTGCATGGAGCCTGCTTCTCCTGCCTGCGTCTCTGTCTCTCTCTCTCTCATGAATAAATAACTAAAATCTTAAAAAAAAAAAAAAAAAGACTAAGAAAGGAAAAAGAACTAGAAAACAATCTGAATAGATTTGAATAATCTGACAAAGGAGAAGATGGTGCATCAAAATCTAAAGAGGCTTTAAAAAGTAAGAGACTGATTCCTGTGATGGCCATTAAAAAGTCAAAAGAGTAGGAAAAAAAAAAAAACCTGAACCTTTAGACTGTAGAAAAAGTATGACTAAGTTCATATATATATATATATATATATATATATATATATATATATGATTTTATTTATTTGAGAGAGAGAGAGAGAGAGAGAGAATGAGCAGGGAGAGGGGAAAGGGAGAGGCAAACTCCCCACTGAGCAGAGAGCTTGATGTGGGGCTTGATCCCAGGACACTGAAATCATGACCTGAGCTGAAGACAGACGCTTAACCAATTGAGTCACCAGGGCTCCCCAAAGTTCATATGTATTTTCAGGGGCACATCAGGCTTTAATTTCAACATTCTAATGTCCTTATGGAAATTGATGAATTACAGATATTCTTCTACCTATTATTTCTAAAATGTTCCTGAAAGGATCCATCCATGTGTGTTACTTGCTCTCATGCACATTAGCAAGAATTACATTTCACATGGTATATTGCTTATCTAACAAAGATTGAGTCACACCAAACTATGACTTAAGAAAGAGGAACTTTGATAGGAATTGGGAAGAAAAAAAATGAGGCAATTTATAGAAAAGGCAAGAAATAGTGAAAGCCCCATGGATTCCTTTGAATAATCAAATTTACAAAACAGGATAATTAGGAACACTGATGTTGAAAACAATAAATGAGCGAAGCAAAGTCTGTATTCTACTTCTGAGCTCCAAATAGGAACAGTCGCAAATAACAAGCCAAGCTATTTAAGTAACGTGTTCCCATTTTGCCTAATTAATCTATTATGATCATTGGTCACACTTGGTACTACCTGCTTGGGTCTGTAAAAGTAAGCTTAAAAAAAAAATAACTAGATAGAAGCATTATCAAGTAACTTATGAGAAATTTCAGCCAACTGCGTCATAATTTTCTTCTCGGGAGAGAAGAAGTTAATAATTTGAACAACGACTTTTTCCAACAATTTTTTAGCTCAACATGAGAGAAAGCAAAAAATACATAAAATTGTAGTTAAGAGTAAACAGTGATTCCTTTAGAGAAGAAGAGAGGATGTCTTTAGTATATGGGGACATAGAGATCCTATGAAGTAGATCTCTTTCTTGGGAGAGCTTCTAAGAGTTTAAAAAGTAAAGCAAGATGGTTCAGTGGAGACTGAAAAATATTACTTGGCCAGCAACTCTCTAAAATAATTACATAGCTGGGGCAATTTATTGTTATCCTAGCAAATATTAACTAACTCCCGACAAATAGATTGGGCTGAGAGTAAGAAAGGTATGCCACAGCAACTGAGGAATTAAGGAGGACTTCTGGGTTTCCATTTTGAGCCAGTAGATACGTTTCCATGTATCAGGCAAGTGGAAAATATCTGGTAAGGGTTAGAAGAGACAGGAAGGTATGTTACTAGGCCTGACCTAACTGCCACATGTTATAAAGGAATGAAATCTGTGAAGATGTAGTCAAATGTTAACTGTTTCCAAATAATGGATGAAGCCATGTAAGCAAATGGGAAGCAGAAAGCATGAGGTAAAAATCAGGTTCCAAATCTGATAAACCCCAGCTTCTTAGGCTGACCCTACTTAATAACTATCACCTGGGATGATGTAAACGTCTTTATGCCTCCAATTTTTCACCCCTAAAATGTGAATGCTAATTCTAGGCACCTTGGTAATGTGGCCATAAAACTTAATGAGAGAATGAATGTAAGGCTCTATACCTCACAAATAAGTGCTCACTAAAATTTCTTAACTACCGGTAAACTTGATTAGTCATACTAAACTACTAAGAAATAAGAAAGGAAAAAAAGACAAAGCCCCAAGGTAAAATATCCTACTGGTTTTCCACATCAATATGATGAATAAAAGTAACAATTTGGGACCATTAAAAAAAACTAATCTGAGCGGATGCAGGAAAAAATAAGGTAATTTCATGTTAGAAAATCTACAGAGCCTTTGAAAAGTAGTAACTAATCACTGAGATATGAAATAAGAAGATCAAAGAGTAGGAAAAATGATGCTTTTACTGTATTTGTGGAGAAAAGATAAATTAAGAACTGACGTGATAATCATACAGTAGGTAAAAAAGATTATGTGTATAGGTGAAAATAATTATTGCAATACAATAAATTCCTAAGTTTAGTTCATTACATTATGTTCTATATTAATGATAACATGTTCCTAAAAATATGCTTACAATTTTAAATTTCTCTACCATGTTTACTCAGATTATATCTACCCTCAACAATACAAAGTACAACAATGTTCTATAAAAATGGAATATGAATATTTATTACATTACCCAAAGATAAAAAACTGACCATATTGGTCATATTTCTGCTTAAACCATACTGTGATATGTTTTTGTACTTTTAATTAGTAGAAGTCATTCATATGAGCTCATGAACATCATTTTTAAACCTCAGATGTATATTAGAATAAATTTTAGATAAAGGTGCTAGCTAATTGATAATGAAATATAAATGTCCTCATCTGCTTCAAAAACTTTTAGTTTGTAATGCTGGCCTCCAAGACGTGCTGAAAACTTGAAAGGTTATTTCAGTCTTGCTAAGTGTGACAAGTTAGAAATGGCTTTCAATGTTTTGAAATCATTTGAATAAGATATTTAAAGGAAATATTATTTTTTTTCTTTTAACAGAGACTGTCATTACATTTTCTTTTTCTTTCTTTTTTTTTAATTGTATTGTGGTAAGAATACTTACCTGAGATCTGCCCTCTACACAGAATATTTTTTTAAAGATTTTATTCATTTATTCATGAGAGACACAGAGAGAAAGGCAGAGACATAGCCAGAGGGAGAAGCAGGCTTCCTGTGAGGAGCCTGATGCGGGACTCGATCTCAGGACCCCGGGATCACGCCGTGAGCCAAAAGCAGATACTCAACCACTGAGCCATCCAGCTGCCCCCTTCTACAAAGACTTTTAAGTTATAACAGAGCATTGTTATCTAGAGGGATAATGTTCTATAGCAGATCTCTAGAATTTATTCATCTAGAATAACCAAAATTTTATCCCCATTTCCTCCTACTGTAAGCCCCTGGCAACCACCATTCTACTCTTTGCTATTTTATAGACTCATATAAGTGAGATCACAAAGTCTTTCTTCTTCTGTGACTGGTCTATTTCACTTAGTATAATGTCTTCAGGCACAATCTGTCATTTCTTATGTTGAATTTTACTAAAAACTTTTAGCAAACATTTTTGTTTATATTTCTTTTTGGTCTGCTTTGGTTTGTCTCTTGCCTTCTCTTCCAATATTAAATTTATATACTCATTATCTTCCAATATTTTATATATATGATAAAATCTTAAAGGATGAAAAGAATAAAATTATTTAAACAATATTTGGTTTGTCAGAACAAAAGGTGTGATCAGAGAGAATGTAGGAGAATATAATGAAGTTGTATTAGGGGTAAACTGAAGGTTATGGATTACTAAGTGAGTTCTATGGTGCTATGATAAAAAACAATGGTGAAGATAAATGCTGTATGTGGGTGACCTGAAATAATAGGAAGCTCTTATAATAGGAAGATAATTTTAGCAGTGATTTCTTAAAATATGCATATGCATAATGGCTATAAAAATACTATGCAATATGACTACAAAAGAATGCTATAGTCGGGCTGTTTTCATATGTTAAAAACTCATACATTTTAAAAGCTATCAGCTTAAAAATAAAAAAGTACTCAAAATATATAAATTTGGCTGAAATGGAAAGGCTTTAGAACAAACAAGATGCTATATTTCAATAAATATGTACATAAATCCCTTTTAAATGATTTGAGTGCCCAAAGGCAGAATAAGAGTGAAACAACAAAAAGAACACAGTCCTGGATCCCTGGGTGGCGCAGTGGTTTGGCGCCTGCCTTTGGCCCAGGGCACGATCCTGGAGACCCGGGATCGAATCTCACATCGGGCTCCTGGTGCATGGAGCCTGCTTCTCCCTCAGCCTATGTCTCTGCCTCTCTCTCTCTCTCTCTGTGACTATCATAAATAAATAAAAATTAAAAAAAAAAAAAAGAACACAGTCCTACTGTGTTCTTTTTGCTTTTCATTTGATGACTAAAGACAAAAGATTCTACTTGTTCATAATTCTGGAAGGTCAGAGGAGAAGCACTTCAGAGAAGTCACAGAAGACCTTGAATCTTTCTAATCTGACACTCTGCAGTCCAGCATTCAGCTTCATCTTAAGGCTACTCCTCTTTGTGGTTGTAGGACGGCTTCTAGTGGCACTTGCTTCTTCAATTCCCCCTGCTGCAAGGGAAGTGGCAAAAACCTAACTAATCATGAAAAGTATCTTTCTACCAGTTTTAAGGGCTTAACAGAGGTCACATGTCCACTCATAAAGTAGTGGAATGTCATTCACCAATGTGCTTAAGAGCTGGGTTTCTGAAACCAGTTGTTAAGAAGACAGGTAGGATTATTTTGACTGGCTTAAGTTAAGCAAGCCTAGGCTGTGGAGTTTTGGCCAATCACCTAAGTGGCTATGCAATCAGAAGTAAGATAGATTCGAGGAAATCAATCATAATGTCTATTGCACCTGAGAAGACCATCCTTTCCATATAGACATGACGTGATAAACAACTAATATAAATAATTTTAATTCTAGAAACAAAGTATTTTATGTTATGATTTTTAAATGTAATATAGGTAAGTATGTGTAAAATATAAGCTTAAGAATGGTTGCAATAACTGGTATTTTTGCCTGTTTTTAGCAAAAGACAATTTCTCTGCCCTTTCTAATCCTTGTCAAACAAATCAAAGGACAGGTACATAACTTGACATTTAATAATATGGTTGGCTAATTCAATAAGCTCAATGGTCACTTGTACTAGTGATACTTCAAACTGCAAGACAGAAAAGTACATATTCTAGAATTACATCCCATAACCACCTTATTGTGAACCTACTTGTCAGTGTTTAGCTTTCATAAAGTAGATATGGTATTTCCTTCTAACAGATGAGGAAGTAGAGGTATAAAATGGCTAAGTAACTTCTCCAAGGTCACTGAGTTAATAAGAGATCCAATACCATAGTCAGTTCTCTTAATACAATCCAATTATCTTTCACTACATGCACTGAAAGGTGTTTACATTTTATCTGTGCCTAATAAGATGTTAAAAGTGGTATGTTCTGTCTTAGTTTTGGGAGAGATCACAGAAATCAAGAGCACAAGAGTGACAAGTATGCTTATATTTCACAGTGAATGCATTTCCTTAGGTTGCCATGCATAATTCTTGCCTCAGCCATTTGTCTTTTTTTTTTAATTTTTTTTTTTTTTTTTTTTTTTTTTTGCCATTTGTCTATTACCCATATTTGGGTAAACTAAAATAAATCTAGTCTTGTTTGCTAACATGAGTTTCACATCTGATCAGCTGGAAATAGGTACTTCTGATTCATCACTAATGGACATCATTGATGGAAATATAACCCTCTTTGCTTCCAACGTCCCTAGTCAAAATGGCAGCCATACAGCATATATACCAGGAAAGCAGGATCTAAAACCTGTTTAGTGACTTATGGCTCATTACCCTCTCATAGGATAAGTAAGAGATTTGTGGCTGAAGAAATGAGCAGGCTTCATCTTGGAGGAATTTGTAGAAATGCTGTGGCATTTTCCCTCCTTACACTTCATACAAGAAAGGAGGTATGTGATTCTCCCTCTCTCTTAAGTTCAATGAGGAACATCAGAGGGACTGTTCCTAGAGATTGACTTGTGCCCATTAGAGGTTAACAGAGAAAGTTGAGACTGATACTGGACCACAGCTTGGAAAATACTAAAGGTAAAGAGATAATATGGCATTCTAGCTTGAGTCATAGAAAGTAAAAAGAAATGGACACCTTAAAGCACTAATGTATAATCTCATGAAATACTACCACAGGGAAGTATAAGAAAATAATCACTAATATGAGATTTTTTGTCAATTGGCTTGACAAAAAAACAAAGGTTGAAAGAATGAGAGAAAAACTAGAACTCAGAAAAATAATTTCACTAGAACAAAGACTTCATTGAGAGCTAGGACTTGAAGAAAAGAAATAAGGCAGAGAGCCAGATAGGAAGCAGGGAGAATTAAAAACTCATTTGTTTCTGAAAGAACAGTCTCTATCTGCAAATTAAGACCAAATATGAGATATGATTTGAGGTCCTCTGCTAAAGGAAGAGGTTAATAAAAAACTGAAGATGCAGAGCTGGAACTTGGACCTGTGATATGGAGCCATAGAAAGCCATTCTGATTCCTACACTATAAAGCTATTTTAAAACATGAGATAAAGTCGATTAAACATTCCATATTACTGGATCAGAGGATAAAATGTTCTAATGACTCATTACAGAGGAAGAAGACAAAAAAATAAATGTCAAATATCTGGTCTTATTAGAATTCCTCTTTGATTTTTAAGTAAACAATTTTGGAATAGTAATGAGTCGTTTATTTGGGGAAGCACTAGATGTGAGGGATGTTTTCTCTCTCATTTATTTTTCATTCTTTCCATTTCATTATATTCTTTTAAAAAATATATAAAATTGCCTTCAATTCATGAGTATATTATGAATATGAGGATCCTGGAAATCCAACTGCAGCTATATGTCTTTCCCCACTAATATTTCATATAACCCATTAATAGTCTTTATTCTGGGAAGTTTGAGGAATATATGAGAATAGCATTGTTGAGATGAGAAGTTATGGAAAATCATGATGATTTAGTATATTTGGCCAAAAAAATCCATAATATCACTGTCCTCTGCATCTTAGAAAATAAGAAAAATCTGTCTGATCTAAATTGAATTCCTATTACAGTAGGAAAGTTCACCAATGGTTCACTATGGCAAGGGGAGAAATTTAATCAGAAACTGTTAAACAAGAATGGTTTCTAAATAATGAAGACTATTCAGCAACCATTCTCATATTGTAATTATGTGTTGCATATTAAGTATGTGGCTTTGCAGGTAACCCAACAGTTTGATGCTATCCTGGTAAAGCATATGACTTAATCTTAAGGAGATTCATTACCAAGTATGTGTGGATCACAAAAAGAAAAAGATACAAACACATGTACATGTTCATACTATGTCAAAAAAACGTTAATAATGACTCTCAAGTCCCTGTTCCTCTCCTATTTTATATATCATCCATATGCAGTAACCATGTTCTTGTATCTCATGTTTTCCATTTCTATTATATCATTAATTTTAGCTATTTATGCCATATAATGTTCCCCTGTAGGAGTCTACAACACTTTACATATTCAGTGCTCTGTCAGTGAACATTTGAATTATTTCTGACTTTTTGCTATTATAAGAAACAATAGCCACATCAAGAAGAGCTTCTCTGGAATTATATTCCTAAAATGAAATTATCAAGTTATAAGGCATGCACATACTCAAACTTACAAATTGTAATGACAAATTATTTCACAAATATTGTCCTAATTCACCTCTTACCAGAAGGCAAAACTACACAATTTGGTCTATATATTCTAATAACTTGATTTATGAATATTTTAGGGTTTGTCAATATGGTAGACTTGAAATGGTATATTATTTTGTTTTATATTTGTGTTTTTTTTTATTACTAGTAACAGTGAATTCATTTTCATTGGTTTATTAACCATTTTTATTTCCTCTTCTGGAAAGTATCTTTATGCCTTTTGCCCATTTAACAAGGTGACTATAGAGATTTTACTTTGTGTATAGATTCTTCACACGTTCTTTCTTTCTCTTAGATTATATTTATTTATTCATGAAAGACTCAGAGAGAGAGGCACAGACATAGGCAGAAGGAGAAGCAGGCTTGCTGTGGGGAGCCTGATGCAGGACTTGATCCCAGAACCCCGGGATCACGACTTGAGCCAAAGGCAGACAGATTCTCAACCACTGAGCCACCCAGGCACCCCAACTTTTCACAAATTCTGATATTAATCCTTTGTCAGCTATATGTGTTACATAGATCTTCAAGTTTATATTAATAAAGAGAGTTTTATGGCTTATCTGTGTTTTATGAAACATTTAGATTTAAAAAATCTAATGGGAGTGACATTTCTTAATATTATTCTGTATGGTTTGCACATGTTTGCACATGTTTATTTACTATTTATTATTGATGCATTCCTTAAGTATTTTCTCTTATAGCATATTCTTCCATTATTCACTTTAAAATTTTTTAAAGATTCATTTTTGTACGTTAAATCTTCACTCCAGCTAAAATTGATCTGACAGTACCATAGCCACAAATTTCAAGTATTTTCACGTAAATAATAAATTGTTCCCAAAGCATGATTAATAATTAATTCTTCCACCCCCCACTTAATCTGCAAAGATCCTTCTGTTTTGTACATTTTTCATATTTGTGTGGATTTTTTTGTAGACTTTCATTTGACTCTTTCTTGAGTATCTCCATGCTAATCCCACATAACTCAAGTTACATGAAACTGTTGCTCTTTGGTTTGGTCAAAACATAAAGTTGCTTTTTGTTTTTAATGTTTCTTGGTTCTTCTTGATAATTTGTGTTCTTCATTAATTTTATTAATTGTCAAATTTCGTAACAAAACCTATTATAATTTTCTTTGGAATTACAGTTAATCTATGGATCAATTTTAGAAAAAGGTATCAATAAATAACATTAACTAACTAAAAATTCAAAATATTTTTCTGAAGAAAATCCTTGGAGAAATTTTTTAATCTTGTATTGAAAGACATTAAATGATACATACGCAAACAATAGAAAGATATATACAGTTTATAGATAAGAAGACTTTTGACGCATATTAAATTCTCTAAACTTCATTTCTCTTATTGTTTTGCATATCTCCCATTTCTACTTCCACTGTTTTTTGTGTAATTTCTTCAGTTCTCCCTTCAACTCATGAATTCTTCCTTTTATCTTCTTTAATCAGCTATTAATAATCTGCTGTTACTAATTTTAACATTTTTTTTCATTTGGTTCTTTTCACAGTCTCCTATTCTTTTCTATACATCTACTACTACTACTGCTACCACACACAACACACACACACACACACACACACACACAGAGACACATTGGTTTTATATTTTGACATCATTCTAAAATCTGAACACTGAGTCTGATTTTGTTTTCTATTACTTCTGCTTGGTCTTATTGTCTCATTTATAGTGCTTTTTTCTGATGTTTTATAGTGTATTTATGTTAATAAAATCTTATCTATGAAATTATTTGAATCCTACATTTAAGGAGGGTTTCTTTTAGGGAGAAACTATGGTTGCATCTGCCAGTTGTTTGTTAGCCAAGACCAACCAGGAAATAATCTGAAAATAATTACAGCTTAAGAATGCCTGGAACCAAAAGTATGATAAATTCTCATCACAAGTCTATTCCATATATAATAGTTAGTTTGAGGTTTCGAGTTCTCAGAAGACTATTTACTTATGTCCCATAGCTCTAGTGCTAAAGTCAAGGCAGTAAAGTTTATTTTTTCCCCTCTGTGTAGAATATATTTTCTTACTTCTCTCATTCACTAAGCATGTCACTCCCCAAGATTTTGGCTGTAGAGAGGCCTCTCCTGAGTTACCTCATCTGATATATGTCCTGGCTTTTGTCTCCTGCCCAGGCACCATATGTACCCATCCAAAAAAATGGAAGTTCAAAATCTTCCTGAGAGCAACTAACAAGTTTATATGTTGCTCACCTCTCTAGGTTTCTATTTTCAACTTCATTTTTATGCTTCAGTCAGCATCCATTTATTGCTTTCAAGGTATATGTGTGTGTATATGTACGCATGTGTGTGTGTGTGTGTGTGTGTGTGTGAGAAAGACATATTTAACCACCATTTTTTTCTTATTGACACTCAGAAGGGAGGATGTGTGATCCACCCTTCTGAGAGAGAAACTCAAAATTTAAATATACATTTCCAAATGTTATTTTTTGAGTAATTTTTAGAATTAAACCATTAAATTATAATTAAATATGACAAATTTAAAAATGCATCTTATGTTATACTATTTTTCTTGATAGCTACATCAAAATGAATTCCTGTTACTTTCCTTTTTAACAGCTTGATGCTGTTACTGTAAACATATTTGCATTAATAGGAAATCCTCTATTGAGTACATATTTGGCACAATACAGCCACATTAGATATTTCAAAAAATATTAAGAAAATTCATGCTAAATGCTTTCTAAAACTTTGCCTTGAGGTAATTTTCATAACCCATGATGCAGAGGAATACGCCACAAATGAAACTTGATTAATCTTAGCTTTTTTCAAAATGACTGTGAACTAAAGAAGTCTCTTGGTCGGGATCTAGAATTACTTCATATTAATGTCAACACTAATGCATTGATACTTTCATGTAATTTCAAACTGAGGTGCAGAAATAAGTCATCTACTGTATTTCTATCATTACTTTAAAAATGTTTTGCCTCAAAACTATCTTGACTGAAAGCCCTTAAAAGTTGTGAATTATGCAATATATATTTTTTTTAAATAACAACTATGTACTCTCTCGTTGTATTTGAGTTTAGAATAGATAATTTATATGTAACACTTCAGTTAATTTATCCCCAGAGAGAGAAATCTGAACTCAGACCCTGCATTTCAATATTATAGTTTGTTTCATCTTGCTTTTTGTTTCTTTGGTTGTTGTGTGTTTCTTTAGGCATCCTTACATCTAATGATAAAGTCATTTAGGACAGAATGCCATATTTTCCTCCACATCTTTATATTAGGTAATATATACTAAATTTAGGTAAAATTGAGACAAATCTTTTTTTAAAGATTTTATTCATTTATTTATTCATGAGAGACACAGAGAGAAAGGCAGAGACACAGGCAGAGGGAGAAGCAGGCTCCATGCAGGGAATCTGATGTGGAACTCGATCCCGGGACTCCAGGATCACGCCCCGGGCCAAAGGCAGGTACTAAACCACTGAGCCACCCAGGGATCCTAAAATTGAGACAAATCTACTTAATATTCCCAAAATAAGCTTATATTTTATTTTAACAATTTTATCAATATATATTCCTAAAATAATTAAATTTCAAGCCAAGTACAGACTAAATGAAGAGAGATGGCATACAGTGACATTTCCACATACAAAAGGAAAACCCAACACAATAGTTCATGCTATATAAAGACTAGAAGGTAAGTAAGATTTTTAGTAGGCATAAAATATTTCCTTCACATATTTGAGGAACTATTCAAAGCAAAATATAGTAAGTGGAACTCATAAATGGTAAAATCAATATATGAGTATCAGCCTATCATTATGTTTATGAAACAAAGTGAAAAGTAAGAAGTGATTTCAAGTTCTAGTCTTAAGAAACCCAATGGGATTCCGGATCTAGGTTCAAAAATATACAAGATACATGAGCCTATATCATCTAACAGATAAGCAAGGAAGATCACTGAGGTCTAATCAAAGTACTTAGGAAGCAACAAAAGGGAGTTTTACTAGACAAATTTGGGGTAATTTAAGCATAGTCCTAGTGAACAAGCAATCAATCTAACCAACTTAAAAACATACCGATTATGTTTAGAAGATGTCAGGAAACCAAAATTTTGAAAACGTGTAAATAATGTAAAAGAATCAAGCATCTATCCTGCTTTTCCTCTACATGAACTATATATACCTAAGTGTAACAGATAGTTGATGAGAGTAAGTTTTACTTTAGATTTTCAGCTAATAGAACAAATAATGAATTTCAATAGTGATCAACAAATCATTAGTAAACAGCTAATGGATAACTGTGTAATAGATATATCAAGTTCACAAAACTTGAGACCTCATACTTGAGAGAAACTCAGACATCATTACTTCCTGAGTAAAAAACAATTGGACGTACAAAGAACAATCAACAAAGAATACTAGCTCCTCCTCAGAAAAATAGTGATTTAAGTCTTATCCAGCCTCTATATCTAACTACCAGTCTACAGGAATATAGTCAAAAGAAAATATGTAAAAAATAGCAGTCAGCAAATCCATAAGGTAAGGATCTATAAAATACAAAGCAACTTAGTGTCTTCTATTAGTTCATTTTAAAAAAAGGAAAAAAAAAAGAATGTGAATTCATAGATTTGAAGATAGCTAAGAAACATCAACTAATTGTACTTTTGAAAACACCTTTTTATCTTGATTATAAGAAACCAATCATGAAAAGAATATTATGAAGCAAATATGGAAATCTGAATACTGATTGACTATTTGGTGATAATTATTGAAGGTGAGTAATGTGTACTTGGGGGTCTATTATACTGTTCAATTTTTTAAAAATGTAAGTTTGAAAAAAATGTAAGTTTGAAATTTCCTATAATAAAAATAACAAAATTATTTAAAATGTAATGCATTACAATGCTTATTAGAGATGTTTATCTCCAAAACAATGGCATGATCATATTCCAATAAAATTTGATATACAAAAACAAGCAGTGGAGTGGATTTGGCCGATGAACTGTAGTTCTCCAGCCTCTGAAAAGTCTGTATGATATTCACTATATTTCAAATCAGAATAGTGTTGACGAAAGAATAGGAAAAAGACAAGAGGCAGCCTAAAAGTAGATTTCAATATATACAAAAATTGAATAAACAGCAAGGGTGGAAATTTTAGTTCGGTAAGAAAAGATTATAAATTTCATCATTTTAATCAACAATGGTAACAAATCTAATATGTTAAGAAAAAAGGTCATTTAGACCCTTAACCACATTATTTATGAAAGTATGTCCAGATTGATTAAATATTTAAACATAGGGACGCCTGGGTGGCCCAGTGGTTTAGCATCTCCCTTTGGCTCACGGTGTGATCTTGGGAGTCCCAGGTTCACGGCCCACATCAGGCTCCCTGCGTGGAGCCTGCTTCTCCCTCTGACTGTCTCTGCTTCTGTGTGTGTGTGTGTGTGTGTGTGTGTGTTTCTCATGAATAAATAAATAAAATCTTTAAAAAAATATTTAAACTTGCAGAATAAACCAACAAAAGTCTTAGAAAAACTTTATATAATCATGTGCATTCAATGATTTGGGAAGTGTTCCAGAAAACTTAGAAGTAAAAGACATACCGGACTATATGAAAATTAGAACTTTTATGCAATACAGTATTTCATAAATAAAGTTAGGATACAAACGATATATTTTGGTTAATATTTGCAATATAGGTATCAGGGAATCACCTAAAATTTAATGGAAAAGACAATCCAAAGCAATATAGGGAACAATATCGTTGGCAGAGAGTGTCAATGGCTACCTAATGTATATGCTTGCCATCTTCTGTAGTAACAGAAACCTGCTTTTAAGCCAAGTATTCTGCCAAAATCATAGAATATTATATTTCACAAACTGTATTGTAACTACATGCAGCAATATCTACCTTCTAGCCAATGAAATATAGCCAGAAAAAGTAAATATGTACATTTAAGGAAGATTTATTTTAAATGAAGGGAGCAAGCCCTTATCCCTCTTCTTTCTCCCAAGTGTCTGGAATTTAACACCCAAGGTTCCAGCTTGTGATCGTGGACAAAGTGGAATATGCCAAGCAGGACAGCACAGAGTAGACTCAGAACCCATGTCACAACAGAAAGATACCAATGCTTGCACTGTCTAATTGTAAATCTCTTTTGTAACAAAGAAAATCAACTTTCTATATGGTTCAATGTACTACTATTTTGAGTGTTTCATTTAATGTAGCTGAATGTAGTTCTAACAATAAGAGCACAATTCATATAAAAGAAAAATGAACAGCCATCAAACACATGAAAAGATGTTCAAACTCAAATTAATAGTGAGATACTAGATAATATCCATCAGTTTGACAGAAATTTAGACAATTAATAATAACAACAGATGGCCTGGATGTGGGGGTATACTCACATATTGCTAGAGAACTGTGAATTTTGATAGCCTTTTTAAAAAATTAAATGGATAATACTAATCGAATATTTGACCCAAAAAGTTTTCTCCTGGAAATCTACCTCATTCAAAGGAAGGGAAAAAAAAAGAATTTAAGGATTTATGGATAAAGGTCTTGTATTTTATGTAGCGTGGTTATAGTGATAAAAATCAACAGAAACAATGTAAGTGATATCAATGAGTATATGAATGAACCAACTATTAATATATTTATTAGGAAAGAATTAAAATAAATAAATTGGAGGTATACAAGTTTGTGTGGCAGAATTTTTATGAAGTATGCTTGAATAATGAACATACAGAATAGGAGCCCATGCTTATGAAAGCTAACAGTGATAACACACATGTATAAGTGTGGAATTTGGGTATATCTGATAGAATCAAAAAATATTTGTATTGCAAATACAGAAAAATACACATAAACTGTGTAAAGATCATTTACTATAAATACAAAAACTCTATGCACATTGCATATATGATATACAAGCAAATGAGACATATCAAATTATAAGCTTATCACCAAGGACTACCTGGGGTAGGGATAGACTCTGATGGGGATAAAAAGCAGTAGAGCTAAGAAAAGAAAAAAATAAAAAGCCTTATCTCTCTTGAAAAGGATCTATACAATGGTTTATATGATACTATCATTGGGGTTTGTGTGTGCATATGAGAGAGAGACGGGGGGGTGATATAGGAATAATCATCAAAACACTTATAGCCAATTTAGAATGATTACTAAAGTTATTTTATGGTTTAAAGTAATATGACATAAGGTCTTTAACTTCAAATTGCATGAGGTTCATTTTTAAACAATTGAAAAAATTATCTTAGTTACCTCAAGAATTTTTACAAGCTAGACGAAGATACTTTGAGAATTGGAAGCTATAATGACATCATATTTACGTGCATTAGTATCTTTGCAGTCTCCAGGAAAGCAACTGAGGCCACAGCTGCTGCTTAGAGTAGTGTGTTATACCGGTTTGGGGATTTTTATTTATTTATTTTTACATTTTAACTGAATGGATTTTGAGGCTCATTTGCAATTATATTAGTAAATATGTAAGAAAAATTGCTACTTTCTCCTTTTGAAAAATGATACATTTTAGTACTTTAAAACGTTTCTAGAAGTAAGTGAACTAGTGAAGTCACATAATAATTTATCCCTATAATTAATGGATGATGCATTCAGCTGACTGCCCTGCATACATCTTTTCATATCACATAAGATATAACAGAGAATGTCTTATATTTATCCTTCATTAAGAGCATTTAAATCATGAGCAGATAGAAGCCAGAACCTAATTACTTACAATAAGCTTATTTCTCCAGAGATGTATCATATATTCCAGCTAACATAATAGGTATCTTTTTTACTTCCTCTTCTAAAATATTTTTAGAAAGACACTTATTCCATGTTGAATACAAACCAAGTAATTGATAGGGAAGTGACATGATCTTTCATTTTTGATGATGGCTACTAGATTTGGAAATCAGCCAAGAGAGTGAGTTGTTAGAAGGAAACTGTCTTAAATATTGATAATAGATAAAAATGGAAGGGCTATTTGCAAACCTAAGAAACAGGCTTTCAAACTAACAGTTTTTGTTTTGTTTTTTAAGTGCAAAAGATAAAAGTGCCCTAGCAACTGATATAATAGGAGGCAATATATTTTGGACATGAAAATAAGGAAAAAGATTCAAGTAAATAATAAATCTAGAAAATGAAGGTTAAATTCTCATCAGATGCTATGCAAGCAATGTGGTACTGTTGTAAAGTACTAAGATGAGACATTGTGAGGGAAAAGGGGAGAAAGAGAAATTTTATGGCTACTCTAGAAGTTGGAAATAATTCCCCAAACTACAGCTGTGGTTACTGCCATCTAAAGATGGCCTCTGTATAGATAATAAGAGAACACTCCAATTAAAAAAAAAAATGCAATCCAATAGCATTTGAAAAGGTCTATTTTGGCCACTGTTGGTCCACAGATTTTTTTAAAAAACATACTGTCCTTCATCCACTTCTTGTGGAGCTATTATCTCCTTGAATCTAGAAATATAAAGGTCATATTCACAGGGTAGAAAGTTGTGGGGTAAATAAAGCAGCTAACTAGATTGGAATGATAAGCCAATCAGAGATACATTTTTGAGAACCTCTCCTTCCTTATGCTCTGCTTCACATTACGAGCATTAAGTTCCATTAAAAAAATTCCTCAAAAAAGTTCTATTAAAAAAATAAAAAGTGATTTACCCAGGTAATATTTGACAGTAGGGATTTTAGGAAACACTTCAACCTTAAAATAAGATTTGGCCCATAACAGAAAGCACTAGCTAGGTGACACTACTCTGCAGGGCTGAGGCAATTTCTCCAGAAGACTGTATATGCCCTGGATCAGCACCCAAAAGGTCCAGGAATCAAAGGGTGGAAATGGAAGTGGTGTTACTCACTGTTACCTCTAATGACTCACTAGCAAGATTTGTGATTCCTGTTCCCATGACTTTATGCTCTGCTAGCTTAGAGATCTTAGATTCAAAGAGAAATGTTTCCACACGGAGACACAAAAATAATTCCATTGAACTAGAAATTGAGACATCACCTATCCATTTTGGGCTCCTCATGCTCCAGAATCAAAGCAAGAAAGCAAGTTACAGTGTTGGTTGGGGTGACTGATCCTGAATATAAGGTGAATTTGGACTACTCTACAGTGGAGGTAAGGAACAGTATATATGGAATATAGGAGTTATTTTCAGCAAATAGGATATGCCTTAGGGTATCTCTTAGTATTGCCAAGACCTGTGATTAAGGTCAATGAAAAACTGTAACAACCACATCGAGGTAGGACTACTAATGGCCCAGACCCTTCAAAAATGAATCACCCCACCAGTGAAGTACCATAACCAACTGAGGTGCTTGCTGAAGGCAAAGGGGATATAGAATGAGAAGTATAAGAAAGCAGTTACCAAAACAAGCTTAAACCATGTGACTCGTTACAAAAAAGGGATTGCAAGTATTTTCCCTTTATTTTGTTATTAATGTTTATGTGTATATATATATATGTGTGTGTATATACATACATATATTAAGCAAATATATGTATTTTTGTTTTTTTTTTCTTTCTTGGTTCTTTCTTTCCTTGCTTATTCCCCTTTCATGTGACAAAAGTTGTATTGACTTTACATCAGTATTTAAGTATTGGTAATTTTAAATTGTAGCATGAGTTACAAGATATCATGAGAAGGGTAAACATTGATGAACTTCACACTCTCATCTGGAGAAGGGATTAGGGTTTTAATTTGCATACAATATTGTTGTATAATCTTAGGTGAAATTATGACCCTGTTGTTTTTACTTGGAGATTAACTATGGTTTAAGGACATGTGTATAGGTGTCAAATTGGTAAGTGGTGGACTTGTGATGGTTAATTTTATGTTGACTAAGTTAAGGAATGCCCAGACACTTGATACAGCATTATTTCTGAATATGTCTGTAAGGCTGTTTCTAGAAGTCATTAGCATTTGAATTGGTAAACTGAGTAAAGCCAATGGCCCTCCCCACTGTGATTAGACATCATCCAATCCATTGAGAACACACACACACACACACACACACACACAAACAAAAATGTAGAATGAAAGCAAATTCCAAGTCTCTGTTTGAACACATCCACCTTCTCCTGCTCTCAGACATTTGTGCTCCTGACTCTTGCTTGAGGTTTTAGACTGTAATCAGGACTTACATCATCAGCCCCTTAATTCTTAGGTCTTCGGATTCACTCTAAATTATACCAGCAGTTTTCCTGGTTCCACAGCTTGCAGTCAGCAGATTGTGGGATATCTTGGGTTCCTTAACTACATGAACCAATATCTATAATAAATCTTCTCATACATATTTCTCTCTATATATCCTATTGATTCTTTTTCTCTGGAGAACGCTGACCAACACACAATTGGACCTTAAAATAATTGGTCCATGACAGAATAAAATTCAGAACCTTAATGGTTTAATGTACTATGACATTCAGTAGATTGGAAATTGTTACTAATCATGAACAAGTAAGTACTTCTGAGGACTAATTTAAGAAGCACAAAAATTACCTCAGATTTAAACAGAATTTCAACAAGACTATCTAAAACACTTGGAGGCTGGCTTCCAAGAAGATTCTCCTACTGGGAAAAGGTGCTAGACCTTACATATGCCTGGATTGGAAAGGTAGAGGATTAAAAATACTTTCCATGGAGAGGAATCTTTTCATTCATAGCATTAAGGTGAAAATAAAGCCTCCTCCAACTCAGGTGATACTAATCTAGCTCTGAAGACCAGATTTCTATTACAATCTCAACCAGAAACACATTTCCTTGTGGGCCAACTTGATACCAAAATACTATCTAAAATATGTCTTTTCAGGGGCGCCTCAGTGTCTCAGTCAATTAAGCACCTGGCTTCACCTGGCTGCACCTGGCTTCAGCTCAGGTCATTGATCTCAGGGTCCTGGTTGAGCCCCGCCTTGGGCTCCCTGCTCAGTGGAGATGCTTCTCCCTCCCTCCTCTCATCTTCTGTTCTCTCTCTGTCTCAAATAAATAAGTAAAATCCTTAAAATAAAAATATCTCAGGATCCCTGGGTGGCGCAGCGGTTTGGCGCCTGCCTTTGGCCCAGGGCGCGATCCTGGAGACCCGGGATCGAGTCCCATGTCGGGCTCCCAGTGCATGGAGCCTGCTTCTCCCTCTGCCTGTGTCTCTGCCTCTCTCTCTCTCTCTCTCTCTCTCTCTCTGTGACTATCATAAATAAATAAAAATTTAAAAAAATAAAATAAAAATATCTCTTTTCAATGTGATGAATGCACCTCAGAACCCTGTGCTACAGAATCATTTATATGTTATGTAGCTTTAGAGCTGAACATGTCTGATGTTCCATTTTCACACAACTATCTGAATCATCTACTGCCCATAATTAGGGCTCCACTTAGTTCCGGGGAGAAAAGGAGAATTAAATATTAAGGCTGGTTCCTAGGAGAGTTAAACTTGCAAATACTGCACTTCCCACACATAATGAAAGATAGAAAAAGATATTAAATTCTTTACAACCCCAAAGAAGGAAGCAATGCCATCATCAACATTTAGGCTAATTCAAAGCATAGACAAAGAAGGGAGTAAAAATGAAAGTTTGTCCCTAGGAGAATCAAATTTGAAAATGCCACCAATTCTTATACTTTAAATATTATAAAACGTGGATTCCTTTCTGACCCCAGGGAATGGAACAGCATCAATCATCCACACTTAAGTAATTCAGGGGTAGGCAAAAGAAAGTTAAGTGTCTTAATTCAGGTGTCTTTCTTTTTTCCTACTTCAGAGAAAAGACCTGAAACTGAGCAGAGGAGAAAGTATTTTGATGTGAAGGACACTCCACACTGATACACCAAGTTTTAATTCAGGTAAGATTTGAGTATTCTGGAAAGTCAAAGAGGGACTTATATTTTGCTTGCAGTGTTTTTTGAAAGGTAGAGAATATGTTCTTCCCATTTTAATTAAGAAACCAAAATACATGAAGGTCAAAGGGTCCTCCAAAGAAAAAAAGCCTACACTATGAGGGTGTGATAAACAAACAAACAAAAAACAGACATAATAATGCTGATAAAACACTTTGACATCTATTGTACCACCTGGCAGTACCATTTTAGAGAAGGAAGTGTGTTGATTTCCAAGGGCTTTTACAAGGAAATGATCATCAAATCTGGGGCATTTACTCTGGGAAATGTGCACAGTATTCTAGACAAGTATTTATAAATAGTCATTCTCCCAAAGGAAGGATGACAAGGAGCAAAAACTGAAGCCCTTTTAGAAAAGACGACACTTTAGCCGAGAAAGAACACTGTCTTACTGTCATTGCTCTGAAGGCCGTTCTGTTTAATGGAAAAAAAATGTACTCAAAAATAAAACTGAGAAAACTGGTCAAGTAGAATGCAATTAATGCTATTTTTTTAAAGTAGAAAATGTGTTTATTTCATGAACCTGGAAAATAATTTTTCAGGAAAAAAGGAAAAGTTTCTTCTAAGGAGCCATTTTTGAGACATTAATTATATTAAATTTATCATCATAAGATAATCACATGATACATAAGTCAGACTCATCATCAAATATCCCTCCCCATCATCTACATTAAAAAGATTAGAAGAAATTAATTTAAGTAATTAAAATAATTGAATTATTTAATTGCTAATTAAATAACTATACTCCATTTGTGGATAAATATAGACATCATCATCAGCCTTTGATGGCTATACTGCAATCTTAAAATAGTCCTTATTTTTAAATTTGGATTTTCATTTCTTTCTTCTTGACGTCTTACAAGGAGATCCAACAGGATCTTCCAAGAATTAAATCAGACACTGGAATTTGTCAGTGGAACAAGAGTACCATGGTTTGAAGAGTTAGCTGGCTTACTTAGTCTATAAAAATATACTTTGAACTATTTCAGCTTGAAAGAAGGAGGCCGTTTCACCAAGTTCTTTCTGTGTCCCAATTGAGAGACAGAAAACGTACACATTTAAGTAGTACTGTATATCCACGGGTCTCCAGGGAGTACGGTGGAAATTAATGTGATGAGGCTTATAAAACACATTGAGCCCTTAGACAGAAGCTGGCCTTTTTATAATCAGGATTTTAGTTAAGTATTGTGCCAGTGTGTTCACATTGACTTAATTTAGATGTGTAGGCTGTCTACAAGATGTTGAATTTACTGTTAAACCATTCTCCTGCCAGCCCCCTGAACCATCTATCTTCATTTTTGTAAGTCACTTTGCCACCTTCACTTCTGGGGCCTCCAATATCTCCTCTGACTTTTTGTTATCATTCTTATGGACTATACCTGGAACTCTTACCATGTAACTCTCATTTGAATCAACTTAGTCTCTTTGATACATTTCAAACCAAAGAGTCCTTTTACCACCAAATTTTTATCACCTTCCTTTTCTGCTTTTTTGCTTTAGCAGAAACTTGGCATTTCCTATGCAGCAACGGCCACCTTGCCCAAGTACTCATTACGAAAAGGCCATATTGTCTCTCCTGGCTCCTGATTATGTGTGAGACTGTAGTGAGGGCATGCTTCTGGCTAGCCAGGTCACTTCTCATTTAAAATACTGGCAGTAGAGCAAAAAGAACAGACTCTGCATCTGAGAAGGGAGGTTATCTTCTCTGAGCTGTGATGTCTTCATTTGTAAAGTAGACAAAAACCTCAATTTTCCTAGGCATCACCGACTGTGTTTACAGATGGAGCCATGTTAATAATCATTACCAAGATTTCATTTAAATTATCCTTCATCTGTCTCGATAACATCTTTACCCATCTACCAAATCAGTATGGAATTTCCTAAGTCTCACTTCTTTCTATTCCTGGCAACTCTGCTCTTCCTGACATTGCCACATCTCTGCCTGGTTCTGTTTCAATGAACTGCATGGCCAAGGATCACCTACATGAAGGTGGAAAGCTTGTTAAAATGCCATTTCTGGGGGATCCCTAGGTGGCTCAGCAGTTTAGCGCCTGCCTTCGGCCAAGGGTGTGATCCTGGAGTCTCGGGATCAAGTCTCACATCAGGCTCCCTGCATGGAGCCTGCTTCTCCCTCTGCCTGTGTCTCTACCTCTCTCTCTCTCCCTATGTCTCTCATGAATAAATAAATAAAATCTTTAAAATAAAATAAAATGCCATTTTTGAATCAGTAGATCTGGGGTGGAGCTTGAGGTTCTGCTTTTCTATAATGCTCCCAGATGATGGTGATGCAGCTGGTCCAGGGAATAAATCTGAGAGGTCATGGACTTTCAGATTAATGTGCTAAAATCAACTTTTCCTACTGGTGTCTTTGATGCTATACCATCGCCCTGAACCTTCTCAACAATGAACTGTCTATGTCAAAAGAGTTGAAGGACTTTTTCTCTCCATCACATTACTCATTTTCCTAAGTATTACACCATTTATTGCAGCAGCCTTTCTTCCTGCAAGTAGGACACACATGGTAACACACAGCTAAACTGGGGGAAAGGTTCCATCTACCACATCAGAAACTCACCATACATTACTGGCCTGAACTTTAGTAGTAGGAAATAGTTTAAATACATTAGGTCTCTCATATTATAACTATGACTTTCAAGAGTTACATGGATTAAAAAAATGTGCATCCTATGGTTCATAATGTGTGTTCAATAAGTGTTATCTAGTTTTACTGTCCATCAATATTTAATAAGCACTTGAAGTGATTAGAATCCAATAAACATTTCTCTTAGCAGAGTTAGAGTTCTACAGTAGCAGCTAACTGATTAGCAAATCCTAAATTTAAAAATGTGTTAACTCATATATCCAGCAGATAAACATGGAATACCAAATATCTATTAGGGATATACGAGGAATAAACCAGATAAAAATCACTTCACTCATGGAAGGAACATTTTGAAGGGGGGAATTAGAATAAAAAAAAAGTCATTTTAGTTTTTTGTTCACATTAGTTATGAGCAAAGTTTGCACCTATAGTAAGCCCTTGGTAGGTATACATATACCTAAGTCCCTATTGTCAAAAGTGCTGCCATCATCTTCACTAGTACAAAGAACAAGAGAGGACATATATTATATCCTAATTCCAACTCTTTTTCTAAAAGACTCATGTTTTTGGTAATTTACTTTCTTGATTATGAGCTTCCTTGTCTATAAATTATAAGCATTGGACTGTATTAGCTCTGAATTCCTTCCTAAACATATTAATCTATAAATATTATTATTTACCCTTTATAAAAGTTTAGAACTGAAATTCGTTTTCTCCCTCCTTGACAAGTTCAAGAATTGGCTTATATGTTTTTTCTATCCCACATTTTCAGACATCTGTATTAACTTTAATAAACACATTGGGGAGCCTCACACCATGATCATTTTAAAGAAACTTCTCTCCCTCAAGCCATTCATGTTAATATTCACTCCAAATCAGCCATCTATGCCTTGTGCAACCATGTTTTGTAATTTATCATTTCATATCATATTCTAATCCCAAGGTTTCAAATATTTTTTCACCCCCAAATCTCACAAAGTAACACATTTCCCTTTTTATATTCATCAGAAACTTCACATGAAAGGGCCTTCTAATTCAATCAACACATTGGTTCATTTCTAGCTACTTGTACTTCTCCTGAAGTGTACGGTCAGCCATTTCCATGCAATCCTTACCCCTCTCCACAATTAGGTCTGTGATACTATCAACAGTAGTCACCAGTCCTCCCTGCACACACTCAGCTACTTCTCCAGAGCCTCCCCTGGGCTGCAGAGGATAGACAGAGAAAGCATTAACACCAGGCATCTATTTTGCCAAAAATGCATATGTCTCATAACAAGTACACTTTTAATACTGCTTTAAAAGTGCCTTACTCATGTCTTGCTGATTATTTTTTTTCTGATTTGTAAATCTTCTCCTTTTTTCATTGTTAACAGATATCCTTTCCTCTTATTCCCCCAATGTGAACAGCCCACCAATACACTTTCCCTCTTGAGTCTGCTTTTTATTGTTTAAACAGACAAAAATGGGTCTTTTTCCTTTCCCATGGTTACTCTCAACTTTAATGTTCTTATTTTATTTCTTTCATTGCTCTTTGCGATATTCGTCCTTTCAGTTTTACAATTTACCATATCTCCATATACAGTGCATGTTGTAGTGCCTGGGTGGCTCAGCTGGTTAAGCATCCAACTGTTGATCTCAGCTCAGATCTTGATCTCACAGTTGGGAGTTTAAGCCCCATGTTGGGCTCCACATACAGCTGGAGCCCACTTATTAATTAATTAATTAATGTCATTTTCTGATCAGTATCTGGTATTGACTCAATAACCCTGCTCTCTGTAAGGCTTTCATCAGTGCAATATTAGTGTCACATAAAAAGGTAAGGACATCCATTACGAATTCATGCATTATGAATTCTGTGGATTTTACACTATGCCCAAAAGTCAGCTGGAAATAAAACAGTCCAGTTGTACCCTAGAAGTTCTTCATCTCAGAAGTCCTATTTACTCTTATAAAGATGAACCAACTTCTGGGGCTCCTGGGTGGCTCAGTTGGTTCAGCGTCTAACTCTTGGTTTCAGCTCAGTTCATGATCTCAGGGTTATGGGATCCCCTCATAGGGCTCTGTGCTTAGTGCAGAGTCTGCTGGAGACCCTCTCTCCCTCTCTGCTCCTCCCTCTAATTCATGCTCTCTCTCTCAAATAAATAAATAAATAATTAAAAAATAATAAGATGAACCAAGTTCTTCCTGAAATAACATCACCTTTGAAAACTGCAGAATCTCTTTCTCCAAACTACTCCTTCATATTATTTTGACATGTTGCTCTATCTCTCACTGGAGTTTATATCATTTTCGTGTGTATTTTTTAAAGTGGTGCCCTTGCTTGTCAGGGGTGGGGGAGTAGTTACCAAGGAAACTAAGAAACAGGCTTGGGCAGATCAGCTTTTAGCAAGATCCTTGCTCTGCACGTATCATGTAGTAAAGCTTCCACTCCTTACTGCTGTAGGTGTGGTCCCCGTAGCAGAAGTGTTTCATCATCTAGAAGCTTATTTGAAAAGCAGAACTGCAGGCCCTACCTCTGAGACTTACTAGGTCAGAATCCTCATTTTAACAAAATCTCCCCGGTGATTCCTGTGTACATTAATATTTGAGATACACTGATCTAGTTCTTCTCACTACTCTGGTGGTAAAAATGGGAAAAAAAATCTGCAAGTCTGTCATCTACTTTTTCTCCATTTTTGTCTTTTCTCAAACTGTAGAAAATACACATACTCACATACCCCAAATTCTACAATTTCAGAAGCTTTTCTGTCCTTCTGAAGCCCATTCACAAATTGAAATCAAGAAATATCCAATAAGTATCATGTAATCAAGAAATATCCAATAAGTATCATGTAAAAATAGACATGTACTTTGCCAATATGATGAAAGGATTGAAGGTTATAACTTTTTTTCCAAGATATATACATAACATACAAGAAATTTGTTATTTTATTGATTCTGTATCTTTGTGAAAGAAGTCTGAGCATCTAGACACTAGATGGAATCAAATAATTAAAACATGATCTCTATTAAGAGATCTGATTAAGAGCTAAGTGAAATTAGCAGTCTAGTGCTGTTGCGTGTCTGGCTGAAATGCACAGAAATATCTGTATCAGAAAGAAGTCACTTAAACTGTGATCTCAAGGAAGGGTAGAATTTGAATAAATAGAAATGAGGAGTAGTAGGATCTTACACAGAGACACAGATGTACCTAAGAGAGAAGTCAAATACAACACTGACTCTTCAAGGAGGAAGAGAATAAAAATAGCTATTATTTGTGGAGCGATTACTATACGTCAAACATATTTCTAAAGCGTCTTACAGGGGATCCCTGGGTGGCTCTGCAGTTTAGCGCCTGCCTTTGGCCCAGGGTGTGATCCTGGAGTCCCAGGATCGAGTCCCACATCGGGCTCCCGGCATGGAGCCTGCTTCTCTCTCTGCCTGTGTCTCTGCCTCTCTCTCTCTCTATGTCTATCATGAATAAACAAATAAAATCTTAAAAAAAATAATAAAGCATCTTACATGCGTCAACCTCATTTAATCCTAACAGTATCTAGTAATTTAAGTATACTTTATCATCCCAATTTCACAAATAAGGAAACTTGGCATCTAGAAAAAGAGTACTTGCCCTTGCTTACTTACCAAAGCCAGTACTTGAAAATAAATTAAACCTCTGGATTCCAGAAAGATTAGTTATTAAGAGGAGAAGAAATAAGTCTCTGTAGACCTTGCAATGTGGCCAGATGCTGAATAAATAGATTTCGATTCAAGATTTGACTCTGAGGTATTTTATCTCTCCTGAACAGTATGGTGAGGTATTAGAGTTTCTTGGGCTTGGAAGTGATACAATAAGGTGATGTTTTAGAAAGATTTATTTAACAATCTTGTTTGAAGAGAGCTAGATTGTTGAAAGAGGTACTGGAGAGAAAGAAACAAGGATGAATTTCCTCAAGAGAGGGGAAAATGAACAAATACAGATAATGAGTTAAAGTGTCTGGTGTCTAAGATGTAGGAGCAGCAAGCAAGATGTTATAAGTGGGAGAAAAATACTTTAAAGAGGAAAATGCTACTTAGTTGCCCTTCATTTTTAGGATAAAATACTTATTAGTTTCCCTTTAAGAAAATTTTTATTTTATTATTTTTTAAGATTTTATTTATCCATAAGAGACAGAGAGAGAGAGAAGCACAAACACAGGCAGCAGGAGAAGCAGGCTCCATGCGGGGAGCCTGACATGGGACTCGATCCCGGGTCTCCTGGGCTGAAGGTGGCACTAAACCGCTGAGCCGCCTGGGCTGCCCCTTTAAGATAATTTTTAGACTTCAGGAAAGAAAGCCCAAATTCTCATCGTAGGCTATTATCATATTAAGAATTTGATTTCTTTTAATATATTTTTTTATTTATTTATGACAGTCACAGAGAGAGAAAGAGAGAGGCAGAGACACAGGCAGAGGGAGAAGCAGGCTCCATGCACCGGGAGCCTGACGTGGGATTCGATCCCGGGTCTCCAGGATCGCGCCCTGGGCCAAAGGCAGGCGCCAAACCGCTGCGCCACCCAGGGATCCCTGATTTCTTTTAAAATTACAAATTTTATTGATAATAGAGATCTCTTTACATAATTTTGTCAAATATTAGAGACATATTTTCAAAGTATTCTTATATTAGAAAATTAATTCCCTTTGTAGCAAAGGATGACCTTTACAGACTAATAATAAATTAAAAGAAAAATAGATATTAATATTTTTAGTTCGAAATTCTTATGTTCCATTTTCCTAACATTTTGTCCTTGCAGAGGCAGTTCAAGGTTTTTACAAAATAATAAAATAGAAGCTTTTAAAACTAAAATAGAACATATAACAAATGATAGCGCAATGTAATAGAATTCATCATCATTGAAGGAATACTAGCTAAAAGTTAGAAGATAGAAAATTTAGTCCATTTCTCCCACTACCATGCTTTCTGACACTGTGCAAATGTAATCTTCCTGGGTCTTATTTTGCTATTGGCTGAAATAAAAATGATACAAATTTCAGGACTATTCCAGTAAGGAATTAGGACTTTATAACCTAACAAAATATAACCAAAGATGAAATTTAAAACAGTGATCTTCAGAGGCCCAAAGATCCACTGTGCCAAAATAATGAAATTAATATTGTTATAGATGGCTTGAAACATGTTACAGAAATATAAATTATTTTGAGTCTCTCAAAGGGATACTTCCCATAATTAACATTCTTTATTAAATTTGAATGTATTTTTGAATAGGTAATGCATCTATGCTATTCATAAATCGAAAACATATACAGAATTATATAGTAAAAAGTTTCTAATCCCTATGTTCATACATCCAGTTCCCACATGACACCTCCAATAATATGCATTTCCTAGAGGTTTATATATATATGAATACAGAAATACATATTTTTATTGGACTGCATTTTTGCTTTATGCTATTTACTTCCCTTACCATATAGGAACCTGATTCTTTGTTGTTGTTGTTGTTGTTGTTGTTGTTGTTGTTAAGCTCTGGCCAGTTTTATTAAAGAAATTTTGCTTGATTTACTTTTCACCAGTCTTCTGGCATGGCTTCTGAAGATCATTATCATTATCACCTGGATCAATGATAGTCAGTGTGCATACTCTATAGTATTTCCCATACTGTGCCCAACTCAATATTATTGCCACTGTAGTGATGCCAGTTTTGGCCAACATGGTGTTGTATTCCATTTCGGATTTCCACAAGGCTGGGCTGTTGTTGGCGAGGATGATCAGTTTTGCTTTGCGATGTCTGATCATTTGCAGAGTCTGCTTGTACCTCAGCACATTCCTTCCACTTTTCATAACGAGTTGGAGTCTAGAACTGATTAACTCGAGACTTTTTCATCTTCTTTCCAGCAGCCATCTTCCTGCCTTAAGTATGGAATGGCCCCAACCAAGAGCAGCAACCAAAATGGCGATGAGAGAGAAAGGAAAGAGCTCCCACAAAGCCTTGATTCTCTACCAATGTAGCTTGGTTGTCTTTCACAACTATGTATAGAAAATTTCTTAATTAATTTTTTAATTATTATAATTGAAGAGCTTTCCGGTGTCTGGACATACCTTGATTCATTTAATCATCAAACACTATGGAAATTTAATTCTGCTATTGCAACAATACTACAGTATAATTTTTTTAATGCTTTCTCTTGTGTGTGTTGGGGGGTTGTGTTTTAAGTAAACTCTACCCTCAATGTAGGGCTCAAATTCATGACTCAGAGATCAAGAGTTGAATGTTCTACCAAATGAGCCAGCCAGGCGGCCAACAATATTAAGTTCTATACAAATTTTATTTCATGAATATGGAACCATACAACTAGTAATAAATTCCTGGGAGAAAAAAATGTCTGGGTCAAAATGTGCATAGTTTTAATATTTATAGATCTTGTAAAATTGTCTAACATGTGAGATGTGCTAAATATGCTCTCACAAGCAACATGTGAGGGTGTTATTTTGTTACTAGCAATTATACCAGTACTATGGGTTTAAGAAGTATACAGATGTGGGGCACCTGGGTAGCTCAGTGGTTGAGCATCTGCTTTTGGCTCAGGTCCTGATTCCAGGATCCTGGGATGGAGTCCTGCACCAGGCTCCCTGCAGGGAGCCTGCTTCTCCCTTTGCCTATGTCTCTGCCTCTCTATGTATCTCTCATGAATAAATAAATAAAAATAAAAATAAAAAGTTTACAGATGTTAATTCAAGAGATTAAATTCTATCAGTGTTGTTTTCATGTGGATTTCTATTAGGATTCTGATGGACATTAGGGTTAGGATTATGACATCATTCCCTATGTATAAGAACCATTTTATCATCTTTTTTTTTAAGATTTTATTTATTCATTCATGCAAGAGACAGACAGAGAGAGAGAGAGAGGCAGAGACACAGGCAGAGGGAGAAGCAGACTCCCCACAAGGAGCCTGATATGGGACTCGATCCCGGACCCCAGGATCACACCCTGAGCCAAAGGCAGACTCTCAACCACTGAGCCACCCAGGTGTCCTCCATTTCATCAACTCATTTTATTAAATGTCTCTCCTTTTTTGCAGTTTTATTTTTGTCTTATTCTTGATTTCTAGAACATCTTAGCAATATTAGCACATTTCTGTATTATAAATTGCAAATGGTCTTCCCTATGTTTGTATTTGGTTGTTGTACCTTTGTGATACAGATTTTATTCTAATGTAACTGATTTTTGTAATGTGATTGTGTTTCCTTCCATGGGTTCCAGATTTGGAGTTATGGCTATGAAGCACTGCACTCCATTGTACGATTATACATTTTCTCAGGTTTTCTTCTTCTATTATTAAGAGTTCATATTTTACATATAAATGTTTTATCTATTCATCTTGGAATATGGTTTTTTGTTTTTTAGTTTGTCTTGTTTTTTGCTAGTTTGCTAGCCATTTCTCACAACACCACTTACAAACTAGTCATTTGTCTCAGTAAACAAAATTACATATTTCTACTACATAGCTGCCAAAATTATTCATCGTGATTTTCCACTTTTTTCTTCTCTTCCATAGGGCACGGTTGCTTAAAAAAATAAGCAATTACTGACATATACATGCACATATACATATATATTTATATATAAATAGAATATTTAGAAGAATAAGAGCCAGAGCTAAAGTCAACAAAGTCAGTGGTACTGAAGATAATAAGTTCAGAGTGTCCTTGGCTTGGTTATTCTTCAGGAAATCAGATTCTCCTATAAACTCTGACTAGTATCTGATATAAAGACACCAATTACAAAAAAAAAAAAAAATTGAAACCTAAGGACACTAATCCTAATAATAAGTATAATTATAGGAAAAAAATATTCTTGGTGCTCCTGGGTGGCACAGTCAGTTAAGCATCTGACTCTCAGTTTTGGCTCTGGTCATGATCTCAGGATTATGAGATGAAGCCCTGACTCCAGCTCCGTGCTCAGTTCAGAGTCTGTTTGAGATTCTCTCTCTCTCTCTCTCTCTCTCTCCACCTTTCCCTCTGCCCCTCCTGCTTGTGTGTGTACTCCCACTCCCCCCCAAAAAAAGATAAATCCTTTAAGAAATCATTCTCTTACAATTATTTAAAAAGCTGTCTTGAGTTTGGGGAGGGTATTCTGCATGGAAAACATCCTACAGTTTTCTGGGGCATTGGTAAAACCCAAAATGGCATATTTAATTAATAACTAACAACTTACAAACTACTTTTTTAAAAGAATTTTACCCATCTACTTCAGAGAGGAAGTAACTGAGAGAGAGAGCAGAAGCCAGGGGAGAGGCAGAGAGAGGGAGAAGGAGACTCCCCACTGAGCAGGGAGCTCAATGCAGGGCTCAATCCCAGGACCCTAGGATCTTGACCTGAGCCCAAGGCAGATGCTTAACCAAATGAGCCACCCAGATGCCCCTTAAAGCTACCCTCTAAGAATTTCTAGTTGTTATTAAATTAGGCAATAATGGGAGATGGGAGAGAAAAAGAAAACACACACATAGTTATTGGCCCAAGGTCACATATTAGAGAACTTGGGATGAAAACTGAATGTTGGATACAAATTTCAAGTTTTTGAAGTTGAATATGTAATACAGTCTCTTTCTTAAGTCTTCTTTACAAAATTTTCAAATTACAAAAAAAAATTAAAAGAATCTATTTTGTGATACTCTGATGTTTAATAAAAATGAAGAGCTAAATGAAAATAGTTTTAATCAGAGCATCTGATATAAACTACTGAAATACTGTTACTACTGGTAATTTATATGGCAATCATTATATCCAAATACCATTCAAAGCCCCTCTCATAGTAAGTCATTTATTCCTCAAGGAACCAAATGAGCTAGATACAAGTATTGCCCATTTTTATAAATAAGGAAGCTAGAGCAAAGGATTAAATAACTTGCACAAGGTTCTACAGCCAGAAATGATTCAGCTGTGCAGCAACAAAATGAAAAATGACAGCTTCGTCACCAGATCTGGCATGCAGGGATCCAAGACAGCTGCAAAAACTAGCTGTAGAGCCCTAATGAGCGCGGCCAAGATGTCCACTGTATACCACTGAAAGGAACTTGTATGTTCAAGAATCGAAAATCACCAACTGTGAGAGGCTGTTACTGCCAAAAGTCACACTCAGTCAGTAGTTGTCAGCGTAAGTCAGAATTGGAAGGAACAGGATCCAGTCCCAATTTAAAAAGACCCAGAGAAAGCAAACAGGCCACCAGTGCTCCAAAGCTAGATGACTAGGAGATGTTAGCTAACCAAAGACTTTTATAGATAGAGACCTAGCTCTTCTTCGAGCTGGACCCACATTAGGGAAAAAGGAATGCTCAGATTTTAAATGATATAGGAGTCAATGAGCCCTAAGAAAGAATCAGCACTCCGTATAATATTCAGGACAGGAACAAGGGTATGTACATCTAGCAGCCATTTCTGGGCTTTAGAACTACACACACTGTCCAGTGTGGTAATCCCTAGCCACATGGGGCTATTTAAGTTAACTAAAATTAAACAGAATTGAAAATTCAGTTCCTCCATCACGCTTGCCACCTTTCAAATGTCAAATAGTACAAATGGCTACAATTCTCACATTGAACAGTAGTGCTAGAGGACAACAACTTTACCAAATACCCCCCTTGCTAAATATAGGGTGATTTTGTTCTTTACTATTGTTTTACATTAAATTTTAGAATGAATTGTCTCCAGTCCTAATGTGGACAGTATGTACATACAACCATGAAATTTAGGAATATAGAATCAGAAGAAAACAAAGCAAGGAGCAGTGACAATTGCATATTGAAACCATTATTCTTGTCTAAACTAACACTCAGTCATGTTTTGTTTACCTCAATCTCTACTACTTACAAGCTCCAGGAGTAAGGGCTGAAAACTCTTCCAAAGAAACTCCCACCCCACAGAAAGGTATTAACAGGAGCTAGAATTTTTCCTGGCTTTTTTGTTTCCCTTAGCTGGACACTTCCTAAGCCACAAAATTGAAATTTTATGAGAATGAAATCCAACTATAAAAACAACACTTCCATCAATTGAAAATTAATTCCTTTAGCTTGCATTTTTCCCTCACAAACATGCATGTTCCCTACTTAAAAAGAACCTTAAGAAACAATGTGAGGGGAGGAATGCAAAATCGATTGCATGATTCATTTTTCCATTCGGCAGAGGTAGTGATAATAATTTGAAATATTCATTAAGGAAACTAACTATTAAAATATATATCTTTGTTGATTAGTGTCACTGAGCACAGGATACTTTAAACAACACTCTACACATCAGTTTGCAATTTTGAAAAATGGGGATAAGATTAATATCTTCTTCTACACTTAGGGTTTTGATATTTTTAAAAATGTAGAATTCTTCTAAATGAATTTCAATGCCTTGTAACCATAATTACTACTCAGGGCTTCAACAAAATGAGAAAAAGGAGCAGCACAGATTAAACGTATCCCTGGTCAATTTTCTTTCAAAGGCATCTAGAGACATCCAGATAAATAATTTAAAAACTCTTGGAATATGAAACTTCTATGATTTCTTACCATCTTTCAATTACTGTTAATAATATGGATTTTCCTTATGTGAGCAAAACAGAATGCTGGTTAAGTTTGCAGAAATGGTCTCTGAAAAAATCTTCCTGATTAAAAGAAAATATCCATAAATATACAATCAGACATGTTTAATACTGATGCAAAATATACCTTGATAACAAAGTTGGTAACTTCAATTTTATGAAATAGTCACAATGTAATATAAAAGAGGAGTAAAAACATATTTTTTAAAGATTTTATGTATTCATTTGAGAGAGACAGACAGAGAGAGCACAAGCAGGGAGAGAGGCAGAGGAAGAGGAAGAAGCAGAGTCCCCAGTGAGCTGGGAGCCTGATGTAGGGCTCGATTCCAGAACCAGGGATTATGACCTGAGCTGAAGACAGTTGTTTAACCATCTGAGCCACCCATGCACCCCAGTAAAAGTAAATTTAACATGGCATTATAATTGGATTCATGTTTCTAACTAGAAATGGACATATATCAGTAAAGAAATGTATTTTGTAATTTAACTGAATAGTATATATTAGTTCTAGACATTAAATCTGCAGTCAGAATTTTTTAAAGAACAATTATTCTCTTGCATGAAAGGAGCTTCAGATTAATCTCATTCCTAGTTTCTAAAAAAAGAAATTGCACATTTATAATAAAAATTTCAGAGCTAAAAAAGTTAAGAAACTAAGCAGTATCCTATGATAATAAAGTTTAGCTGCCTTTGGACTGATAATCCTAAATAGATCTTCCTTGTGTGATGCTTTTCTTGCACTCTGATGTTTATCATTTTTTATCTATGTAAATGTGTTTCACTGACTGATAACTAACACTATCAAGCCAAGAACTGAGTAAGTGGTGGGAGAAAATGTCCAGGTAGTTTCCCTGCACTGGATAGAGGATAGATTAGAGACTTCTATGTCCCAGCCAATGACATGGTTTTCCAAATGGTACCTCTTACGCCTCCTTTGTTAGTCCCTTATAGAAATTCCTAACATAATTTGCTGCTCTACTTCTGTTGGTTTTCTTTAGCTTGGTATACAAAAGCATCCCTACAAAACATTTCAGTAGCGGCAGTAGCATATCATTGTCTTATGCCAGGTCACAAGCACCCTCCTGCAGATAACAATACTGGACACCAGACAGCATGAGGATTCTGAGACCACCCCTTCTCTGAAAAGTCAGAAAAGGAAGTCGAATTTAAGAATGTGCATTTTCAAGCCTTCTGATCATGCTATCTAATATATATGTATTACATATATAACATAATAATATTGATATAGTAAGCAAAATGTATATTTTGAGGAAAATAAGTATGATTTTGTAAACCAAAGAAAGGAAAATGGCTTCCTGACAAATTATCATGTGCTGACCAGCCAGCTGAAGTACAATCATCAGTACCTAGACATTTGGCAGTTACCCTGCAGATAGAATTACTGTCATCACACACAACTTGTCTTTTCATGTATTGATTTGTGTGGACCATATCTCAGTTCAATCAATACCAACACGTTAGGAGAAAGTCTTTTAAAAATTCTTTCTGATTGGATTCTGTCTCAAGGAAGAAAAACAATTCTTCTGTGATTGAAGGTACATTGTATAATTATTCCTAAGTAGTTTTGGGGTGTTTTTTGTTTTGTTTTGTTTTGTTTTGTTTTTTTGTATCATTGAAGTAAAGAAGAAATTCTAGAATGTTTGAGTGGTAAGATACCCTGAGTAAATTAAGAACTTATTTACTTAGCTCTTAAGCTAGTAAAAGTCAAACTCATTAATCTTAGTAGTAAATACCACCAAGGAAAATTGCCACTAGGAAAAAGACCATATAGGCATAAACAACTGAAAATTGCTTTAAGCAATGTTCTGGTATGCTTTTACCTTTTAAAGTTAGAGAAATGGCATACATTTTGCATTTTTGAGTACAATTTATTAGCTATTTTTGATACCATTTAAAATTAAGCTAGGTATAATGTATAAACTTGTGGAATCCCTATGCTGCACACTTGAAACTAATATAATATTGTGTGTCAACTATACTTCAGTAAAAACAAATAAATAGGGGCACTTGCCTGACTCAGATGGTTAAGCATCTTCCTTCAGCTCAGGTCAAGATCTCAGAGTCATGGGATCAAGCCCCATGTGAGGCTCCCTGCTCAGGCGGGTGTCTCTGCTTCTCTATCTCCCTCTGCTCCTCCCCCCACTCATTCTTTCTCTCTCTCTCTCTCTCTCTCTCTCTCTCTCATAAACAAATAAAATCTTAAACAAATAAATAAAACTCACTCATATAAAATTTAGCAACTGCCTGTGGGAGAGAATCTTACTGTAATTTTAATTCCCCACGTCTCCCTTACAAATGATTTACAAACACTTGTAAGGAGAGCTTAATTTTGCAGTTATGTTTCTGGGAATGATGGAAGGTGAGATGAATGTGGATATTTTTTCCAGTGTTATAACACTCAGGACTACTATGTGAGAAAAAAAGGGGAGGGAAGAAGAAACAAAACTTTTTATCATGATTGCTACTGTGAACACATTAATAATTCCAATCCAAGCCAAACCTATTTTTGGTGCTTAATGTGTATTGATCCAGTTGTATCCCTCCCGTGAGATTTTTTTTTTCATTTTTAAAGAATAACATATTTGATTTTTATACTAGTTCATCCTACTCTTTAAATATAATCCCTGGGACACCTGGGTGGCTCAGCGGTGGAGCACCTACCTTCTGCCCAGGGTGTGATCCTAGAGTCATGGGATCAAGTCCCACACTGGGCTCCCTGCATGGAGTCTGCTTCTCTCTCTCTGCCTATGTCTGCCTCTCTCTCTCTCTCTCTCTCTCTCTCTCTCTCTCTCTCTGATTTTATTTATTTATTCTCATGTATAAATAAAATCTTTAACAAATAAACAAATAAATAAATAAATACAATCCCTGTATAAACTAGACTGGACAGCTATTATTTACCCTTTTCCCCCTCTGAAATTAGCAATTTTTCCCACATTCTTGAACTCCGAGTTCATGACTCCAGGTCCTGCTTTGTGCACATGCAGAGCAGCTTAAGAGCATATAAGAACAAATTCTCTGCTGGATTCTAGACAATCAATACACAACCTGGATGGACAGCCAGGCTATGACAGAAAATGGAGATCGGACTACTCCTCTGAGTAGTTGCTTTACATATGAGTAATGTTTTCCAAAAGGAAAATTAGACTCCATTCAGTTTATCCTTCCTTATTTTTATTTTTTCCTCATAGCTAGATCTTTCTAGGTATTCTTCCCTTTTCATCCCTACACAATGTGTTCAAAGTAGGTAAGAAACTAGGAGGCTTTCCCTTATTAATACCAATGCAAACAATTGACCTCCTACTGGTTCTTTCGCCAGGACTCTGCACTCCTAGTCTTCTTTGCCTTGGAGAGCTGTGGCCTTCTGGTTGGCCTTTCTCAAACCCTGACCTCATCACATCAAGGGATGCAAATGAGTCCTATATGAGAAGGAAGAAGTGTAAAGACCTACCAGAATGTAGGACATTCTTCTTCCCATTATTCGAACTAATAATGAAATCCTGGTTTTTCTCTCAGTGGCATAGTGGTTTTACTATACTCCTTAGTCTAACAAACTACGAGTAATTTTTTTTAAGTAGAAAGACCTTATAATTTTGGCAAATTCCTTAACACCTATCAACCTCAGCTCTCTCATTTGTTGGGAGAGAATGATAAGGGAACTTACCTCTCACACCTCTAAGAAGATAAAATTAGATTAAGCTCTGTGCAAACAATTTTCACAGTTCTTGCAGATCATAAATAGTCAATAAATGCCATCTCTTTATAGTAATAAGAGAAGGAAGAATAGGAGCAATAACAGTAAACTACCTTCTGATTCACATGGCAACCATTATGTTCTTAACAAGGCACAACTTCATAACATACATGGAACCACTACAACTCCTAAATGCAAAGTAAAGAAGGCAGTTGGCAACATAAGTTACAGGGTGATTATGTCCTGGCAACTTGGTTAAGCTGGGAACTATTTTCCTGATTCTCTCCTTTGAATTGCCCAGGTTAGAGTTAACCAAAAGTTGAATTTCTATAAGGTTTATTTATTTTTTTAAGACTTATTTATTCATTTTAGAGAGAGAGGGAGAGAGAACATGTGAGTGGGGGGAGGGGCAAAGGGACTGGATCCTCAAGTAGACTTCCCGCTGAATGTGGAGCCCAGTGGAGGGCTTGGACCCAGGACCCATAAGATCATACCTGAGCAGAAACCAAGAGTCGCTTGCTCAACTGACTGAACCACCCAGCTACTGCAAATTTCCACAAGATTTAGAAAGCAGAAGTGAGGCACCTGGGTGGCTCAGTCAGTTAAGTTTCTGCCTTCAACTCAGATATGATCCCAGGGTCCTGGGATGGAACCCCACATTGGGCTCCCTGCTCAGTGGGGAGCCTGCTTCTCCTCTGCTTCTGCCCTCCCCTGCTCATTCTCTCTCTCTCTCTCTCTCAAATAAATAAATAAAATCTTTAAAGAAAGAAGGAAAGAGGGAAGGAAGGAAAGAAAAAAAAAAGAGAAGAAAAAAGAAAAGAAAAAAAATTAAGAAGTGAAGCAACTGTCATAACTTCCTAATGGTCTTTTTGCAAACAGCTGTGGTGACAAACAGATACAGAGATGCCTTGTGGGTTCCATGCAGTTCCTCTGCACCATGTACAGCTCTTTTTCCTAATTGACTGTGTGACCAAATGCAGCTCAGGCCCACAGATGCTTATCTGTGAACTCACAGAGAGGAGAAGCTACACAGAGATCTCCCCATGAGAGATCTCATCTTTCTGGTCACATTTAGGCAGCTTAATGTGTTTGGCTTCTTGGATTTTCTAGTTAGCTACTTCTCCAACTCTCTATACAGAATTTTACTACCCAACTCCTCCACAACTGTAAGGTAAGGTCTCATTCCTACAGCTCCATTATTCCATAATACATACTCATAGTATTAAGTGTGAATTGTAGGCCAGAATATCTGTTAAAATTACTTCTCCTAAAAAATAAAAAAATAAAAATAAAATAACTTCTCCTTACGTGCCTATGGCTGCTATAATGGTCATTATTTGGTATTTAGCATAGAATATAGTTAAAAAGTATAGTATTATCTGACATATTAGTATTAGAAATATAAAGCATGGGATTAAAGCTTAAGAATGACATGTGAAGGGACACCTGGCTGACTCAGTCAGAAGAACATGCTACTCTTCATCTTGGGATCATGAGTTCAACCCCCACATTGGATGTAGAGATTATTTAAATAAATAAAATGAACTAAAAAAAAAAAAAAAGAAGAAGAAAAGAATGATATGTTAAACTACCTTTCAATGAGAATCTAAAAGCTTTTCCTTAAAATGCATGATAAAACATAGTGTAAAATGTGATTCTGGGGCACCTTGGTGGCTCAGCGGTCAGGCATCTGCCTTCGGCTCAGGGCGTGATCTCGGAGTTACCGGATTGGGTCCCATACTGGGCTCCCTGCGTGGAGCCTGCTTCTCCCTCTACCTGTGTCTTAGGAATAAATAAATAACATTTTTTAAAAATGTGATTCTGCCCCTCACATCCTAGCCCTTCAATGTTCAACAAACCACTTAACCACTTTAAGATCATTTTTCTTCATCTCTTGCTTAGAAATAATACTCATCTTCAATAATAATACTTGTTTGTAAAAGTACATAGTTTATAGAAAGCATCAAGTTTGTATCAGGTCAATAATATGCTAGAGTTTAATGAATTAAGTTTTACTTCTAAATAAGCAGTTCAAAAATTCTTTTTTCAAAGTTTTTTTTTGGGGGGGAATATGCTTCAAATATTGAAGATTCCTGGGATCCCTGGGTGGCGCAGCGGTTTGGCGCCTGCCTTTGGCCCAGGGCGCAATCCTGGAGATCCGGGATCGAATCCCACATCGGGCTCCCGGTGCATGGAGCCTGCTTCTCCCTCTGCGTCTCTCTCTCTCTCTCTCTCTCTCTCTGTGACTATCATAAATAAATAAAAATTAAAAAAAAATTTTAAAAAAAAATAAAAAAAATAAAAAAAAAAAAAAAATATTGAAGATTCCTAAATATTTAACTTTTAGATAAATTAGATCACTATATTAACAAATTAATAAAACCTGCAACCTCAGAATTCAAATAAAACTTACTTGGTAAATAAGCATATGATCCAGAGTATCTTCTGAATTTTCTAATCAGAATATAACGAACTTAAGTACTCCCATGTTTCTTGTTAATTCAAACAAAATATAAAAAACAAAATCCTCCCTTGACCTAAATATGTTCCTATTTCCTGCCTTGCTTTCATAACAAATCTTGTCTATACTTGCTTTATCTCCACTTTCTCTCCTCTGTATCCTGCTTGAAGCTTTGCAGTTGGTTGTGCACCTACCACATACTGAAATATATTTCTCTACTTCACTGGTTCTCAAACTCCAGTGTGCAGAATAGTTTCCTGGATATTTTTTTAATTAAGATTCTTAAGCCACATACCCCAGATACTCTAATTTAGGAGTCCCAAATTGGAAGGCAGGGATCCCAATATTTATCAGCATTCCTAAATGATTCTGATATAGATGGTGAGGAATAATGTCATGAATAGCTAAGAGCCAGATCTGTTGGAGACTCCTCAGCTCTTACTCACATTTGACCTTTCTGCAATATTTGATACTCTTTATGATATCTCCTTGAAATTTCATCTTCCCAGATGCTCAAAGCCCAGGTCCTTGAAAACTGCTGGCTCTCCCATAAATAATTTATCAGTGAATTTGTAGGACTGAGTTATAGACATATCATCCACCCTAAGTATCTGCTTGCTGCTTCATGTAAAACTTCAGTTCCCCCAGGCTTTCCCATATGTCTTTCATGGGATTCTCTTTCCCAATCCATATAGTTTTAGCCCATTGCTAAATACAAATAATGACAAGTGTTTCCTGAATATTATGATGGGTGCTAAGCACACACCCACTTCCTGTAAAAATCCTATACGTCATGCTTTCCCTCATCACAAATTTTTATTGTTCATGGTTCTCCCCCTACCCAAGCTACATTCCTTGCCTGACAGCCCTAGGCCATATTCTACTCCCCTCACTGGGGTCACTCTGTGTGTTTTTCCTGAGGGCCTTACTGACACTCCTTTCCCTATGCTCCATATCATCTAACATGCTGTAACTGGTTCATTTGCCTGTCACTACCACCTCTAACCAGTGGGCTTCCTGAATGGTAAGGACTATATCTATTAGCCCAGGGCCTGTTGTAGAACCTAGCTGAATGGCTTTTTTCTTAACTAATTAAAGCTGGTTATCAAGTCTTATTTAACTCTTCAACCCTTCTAGCCGGATATTGTACTTCACATAATGTGGTCCTTGGACCACTTACACTCATATCTCACTGGATGATGGTTAAAAAGATAGTTTCCTGTTGATCCCTGTTTCCCAAGATTTCTGAGGTTGAGCCCAGGAATACTTATTTTGATAAGTACTTAGATGATTCTCATAAATAATAAAATTTTTAAAATATTGCTTCAGTGGGAAGAGTTCCTACTGCGACTAAAGAGACCTATCTTCTACTAGTGACAATACCAATAACTAGCTTATGTTTAATTTAGAAAATCTTTAAAAAGACTACATTCCATTTCATTTAGAAAGAGGGGATTAGAATAAATTATCTACAATGTATCTTCTGTCTCTGAAACCTTTTAATAAGTTGGAAGAAGTAGTGATATACTTGCAAATAAAATTTCTTCTAAGCCATCTGAAATTGGAGTCTATCTTTTGTACCTCACAGAAATGAGTGCATAATAATTTCAAATCATATAAGGTTGTAAGAGACAGAAGTGCAATGAATCCAAGATTGGAGCCAGAGCTATTCTTCTTGTTGCAATTAGGCAGGAAAGAGAAATGGATGCTTAGACTTAGCCAAACCTTAGACTTAGTTTCTTATTCTAAGTAGCTCATAGATGGAGAAATTTTACTTTTTTTTTTTTTTTTTTAAGAGTATCCTCCTTAGGGATCCCTGGGTGGCGCAGCGGTTTGGCGCCTGCCTTTAGCCCAGGGCGCGATCCTGGAGACCCGGGATCGAATCCCACGTCGGGCTCCCGGTGCATGGAGCCTGCTTCTCCCTCTGCCTATGTCTCTGCCTCTCTCTCTCTCTCTCTCTGTGACTATCATAAATAAATAAAAAATAAAAAAAAAATATTTAACAAAGAGTATCCTCCTTAGACCACATGTACCAGAATTACTTAGGTTTCTGCTAACACTGTAGTATCCCAGGTAACACCTACTACCTACTGAATCAGAATGTTTGACCAACAAATAAATATCTTTACAAGCACTCCAGGTGACTTACTCCCCTACTATTTGAGTACCACCAATACGCATAATCTAAGTAGTTGCATTGAGGTATACATGACAAATAAACAAATTGTTCCAATCTCTAGAACAAAAGGATAAATAAATCCTCTAAGGTCTTATGCAAGCCATCTTCTGAACATGCACAGAAAATACTTGCACAGTCATGTGGACTAAAACAGCATGTTTTCTGACTTTAGTAAGAGTGGGAGAATCAAGGCTGTGGGCCAGGATACAATTATAATCCAGCATATAACTAGTGCCTTGCAAATGTTCAAACATTTTGATCCAGCATACTTCTGGGTAGAAACAGAGACGATGAACAGAGTTTAAGACATGACCCAACAGCACCTGGGTGGCACAGTTGGTTAAGCAACCTACTCTTGGTTTCCTCTCAGGTCATGATCTCACAGTAATGGGATGGAGCCCTGTGTCTGGCTTGGTATTCAGTGCGGAGTCTGCTTGAGATTCTCTCTCCCTTTCCCTCTGCCCCCTCCTGATAGATACTAAGCTTTCTCTCATTGTCCCTCTCAAATAAATAAATAAATCTTTTAAAAAATATAGAGAGGTGACCAAAGAATGGAAAGCAGCTCAAAGGTCTGAGAAAGTAAGAAACAACTACAGTACACAGAGAGGCAGAAGTAAAAATTAAGGAACAGGATAATGAGTTAAGTAAGTGCAATCAGTTTTAGTTTTGCTGAAATAGATAAATTGGCATTGACCCTAAAATCTGTGATTAGAAATCATCTGATTGAATAAAAATTATATGCTTTAAAATGTAGTGACTATTGATATATCATATCCAAGGGCATAGGTATATTAAACTAATAGTAAATACAGATCTTCTTTTCTAAAGGGAGAAATGAACAAGGAGAAAAATTTTACATGGCATTAAGGTATTTGGGAAAATTATGCTAAAATCTCAAAATTATACATGTAATTCAATATATAATAGGATAAATACAGGCCATTGGATACATATGCAAAACTTTCATGAAGTTCATTATGTTATTTACATTTACATATGAGAAAATTTTATGTATTAGAAATGAATTCCATAACACATATTGAAAGAAAAATGGTTTGAAAGATACATTACAAGATTTTAGAGGTTATTCTCAGACAGCAAAAAGTGAATAATTACAGCAACAATGATTATTCACCACTTTTCCTGAACAAAGTTGTATGTATTAATTAAATTGTGATTAAAGGAAGATGCTACAAGTGCCAATCACACATTTATCAGAAGTGTATTAAGTAAAATTATAGGTTCTTTTTTTCCCTTTATAATTCTATGAACAAAAACACCTGTCTGTTCATTGGAAAATTACTCTGGTATTTTCTCAAGGTCAAACTTCTCTGACAAATATGTTTCCAATAATTTGTTCAAATATAAAATACTAAGAGCTATTGTCTGCATTGGGTCTAAAATGATTTATAGATGATCTCTGTGACATTACTTACCCTTTCAGCACAGAACACAAAAAATAATGATATATGTATCATATATATACACACACACATATATTTATTTAGATACAGAATTCAAGAAAAACTTTTCTTGTTCCTTTAATTATTTGGTTGAGTAATATTAAGTTGCTGTTTATTTAAACCTTTGTAAATAATTAGACTATAGATGAATTTGATAATTAAGGCCTGCGGGAGCCTAGTGAAGCCACCTTCCCTTCCAGGTCCAATTCAGTGGGAGCCCCACAGCATTGGTGGAATAGCTCCAGCTGGAGGCTGGCATGGGGAGGACCAAGGTCTCCCAGTCGCTGCAGAGTTTCAACAGTACTACATCCAGAAAGCCTGCAAGGATGCTCAGCTGGTAGGTGTCCCAGCTGGAAGCAACCTCTTCCAGGAGCCCAGATCCTATGCTTTATTCTAAAGACTGTAGGGAAGAAGTTTGCTGAGGAATGCTTTTTTTTTTTTTTTTTTTTTTTGAGGAATGCTTTTAAGTGCAAAGTGAGGAATGATTGCCTCCAAGTCTCAAGAAAACACTTTTCTCCAGCCAAATGACTTAGATATTTCAGACCTTTCCTGTGATCCATTCCTATAGCCAAAATTCTACAGAAATGAATGAGTTTCTACTCAGATAAGGAAAGTGGGTAAAGGAGGAAATGTTAAATAATATTGGCCTGATTTTTTTTTTTTTGGTAAACTGCTTTTATATTCAAGACAAACAAAAATGTTACCACCAAATATTCCAAAATACACCTCCTTCATGAGTTATGTATTAACTTTTCCAAATGAGAAGATTGTTTTATTTGTAACACTAAATATGGAAGCTGTTTCTTAGCAAACTTACTTGGAAAGATTGATATTGTGTTGTGTATTAAATTGCCCCATCCTGTGTATCAAACAGATTTGGTCTTTGTCTTAAGTTCCTCTACTTCATAGCTATGGTTGTACTTAAAACAAACTACATTATTTCATTTTTTTAGAAAAAAGTTTAAATGTGATATTCAGAATACTGCAAATGATTAAAAACAAAATAATGTGAAAACACTACAATGTAAATGAATCCTTAAGGGCACAAGTGTTTTACTTTGATGTAAAAAAGGCATACTTACTTTCGTAAGTGTACCTTTGGTTAAATGTGGGATACTTTATCTGTGTTTGTAACAATCTCTGATGAGCTTAGCAATAAAATTTCTGCTTAATTCATTAAAAAAGTAAGGAATGAAGATTGTAGATATAGGTTACAGTTTTGTTTTGTTTTTTTCAAATCTAGTTTTCAAAAGCCTCTTTCACTTTACTAAACAATTCCTATTCCTATTTGATATGGGGAACAAAGGCAAAAGAAACAGATAAAATTAGATTTCCTTATAATTTGCAGTCCCTTGACAAATACTTGAGACAGGCAGAGAATGACATTCCTCCAGGAATTCCCAACTCTCTCAACATTAATGTTTTGCTAGAGGGAAAAACAACCTTAGCTTGACAAAAGCTAGGCCTGCAGGATACTATGAGTCTTGTGTAGCATTATGAAAATTCTTTTGGAAACTTCCCGTCTTACCTCCCCCGATTCCATTGTATATAGTCAGTTGCTCCTCACAATCCTGGGGCAGCCTTTTATGCTTACTGGTCCTGCCTGTCCCCTTGCTGTCATTAAACCACCTTCTTGCACCAAAGACATCTCAAGAATCTTTTTGTGATCACTGGTTCTGAATCCCAGCATTTCCATATCACTATTCTCTATGTGAAAGAAAACGGGAATATTCATGATGACAAACAGACTTACAATTCATCAATTCCACAGGGTGCTTTTGACAGATAGTGTGGGGGGAGGGTGCCTATTAAGTTATTTCATACTTATTCAAGCCCTTTATAACGAGGCTTTCAAATTGACTATGGATATATGTGCAAATATGGCTTCATCATGAATCACAATATTGCCTAAAATGTTATAAGTACTTAAATATTTTAAATGACTCTAAGACTTATCCCATATTTTGAAGGTGCTCATAAATATCAAAGGGTTTTAAAAGCCATTTGTATCTTAGTTACAAAAGAATTTTCAAGTTACCTTATGAGCTTCCTCCCAAATGCTGTAACTATTTTTATAGAGTTATTTTATAATTTTAACTCTAAAATGCTGCATTTCTGATATGGGTCAGACAAGAAAACTAATTCCAGTGACAACCACCTGCTTACAACATTTAGGGTAAAAGTAAAACGCATAATACACATGCTTGCTGAACAGGTTGCACAGGTATCCCCAAACCTTTCCTGGAAATAGGACTGTGAAATTATTTTGTATATATCTGTCGTGTGCTTAAAATTTAATGAAACTATAAACTCACTTCTCCATAAAACTTTTATAAAGAAATGCAAAAGCTCCAATATCACTTTCTTCTGGTACTTAGGACAGTTCCAATACCTAAATGACCAAGATTTCGTAATTCATCTGTAGGTCGAGAATGTCGATGGGTGATACAGATGAGCCACTTGAAAGCAAGGTTGCATTTCCCTCCCTTAGTAAGCAAATAACCCCGTGATTTGGTTTCTCTTGGCTTCAATTCCCTTTTCTACTAATTAGGCAGAAGTATATTAGCCTAAGAAGCATAACTCAGTGGGTGAGAGAATGAGGATTTTTGGTTTAAAATAAGTCTACGAAGTCTATGAAGAAATATCTGCAAGCAGCAAATTAATATAAAATAATGAACAACGGCGGTGCCATGTATGCCTACCTAGTTTAAGAAAAATACACAGGGTTCTTTTTCATCCATCTTCAGTCTCAGTAGGCACCTAACAACTGAAATAAGGTGAACAAAAGCCACACTCAGTCCCTTGGTGTTCTTTCCTTAGTTTTTGCATAAGTAATCAAGGCTTTACAACTTCCTCCCCTTAAAGTTGTTGAAGTTCCAGTAATTATTGCACACTAGATTTGCTGAGCACTGAAAATCCTAACAGTTGTGTTCAATAGTTGTACCTTGGCAGTATCTAATATGCACAAAGGTATGGAGCCCTCTTAAGTTGAATGACTTAGACATACATATGTTCTAAACTGCCTTCTGCCTCACTCCCTTCCCAAGTCCAATATTCATCCTGAGTGAAAGATTTGGGTTCATTAAAATTTTTTAAAAGTGGTTCAATAGAGCTGCTCAGGTCTCAATAAATCCCATACTGCGAAATATAAAAAACAAATCTCACCAATAAAAACATTCAAATATTACCAAACAAGAATAAAACTCAGTGTGAATGACTAATGCATTCAAATTCATTTCTTTCATGGCTCTAAGTGGCTAGGATTAGCATAAAGAGCCTTCTCAGAGTGTAGGCAACAATAAAAACTGCAATCACTCATACTTTGTAGTGACTTTCATTTTTGAATCTGGATATTCTTTAATTTTCATAATAGCCTTGGGAGGTAAATATCATTATCCTCATTTCATAGGAGATGAAATTGAGAGATTAGTAATTTGCCCATAGCTACACAGTAAGTGAACTATATGCTGATTTCAGTGCTAGGCTGTGGCACTAAGATTACTGTATTACTAAAATTTATAGAGCTAGATGGTTAGCACTTGAGAGGAATACTGTTAAGGTGACAGCCAAGTTAAAATCCAGAAATCAAAAACATGAAAACAAACATAAAGGCATAAAGAAGAGAGTGGAAAATAACTAACAGGCATTAAATTTTTTTTTAAAAAAGCGAATACTTATTGATTGCTTATCACATCCTAGGCACTGTTTGAAAATACTATATATGAATTAACCATGTAGTCCTTATCACAGCCCAAGAAATCAATGGCCAAAATTGTGAAGCCATCTTTAATTTCTTTCATTCCCCCACATTCTACATCTAACTTATCAACAAATCCTGTGGTCTTCAGCTTCAAAATATATCTAGAATCTGACCATGTCCCACCATCTGTCTGTCCCACACTATCTTCTGGATGAGGCAGGATTCTGGCTATAGCCTCCTAACTACTCTTCCTTTTCCTAATCAAGCCCTCTTCAGTCTGTTCTCTAACCCAATGGCCAGAATAATCTCTAAACCATAACTGGATGCTATCATTGTTATTCTCAAAACATTCTAATGGTTACTCAAACCCCAGGCAGAATACAAGTCTGTACAAAGCTCTAAAAGCCTCATCCACTCAACTCTCCCTCCCACGGCTCCAGGCCCACTAATGTGGCTGCTTGTCCTAGATCTTTCTAGATATTACTCACCTTTCTAAGAGGCTCTGTGTTTGCAGTTTCTTGTCTAAAAAACTCTCCTAGGTATTAGAATGATTTAGTCCTCAACTTTCCTCAAGTCTCTGTTCAAATATTAGCAGTGAGCACTTAAGCCCCAACCAGTCTGTATAAAAGGCTTCCCCCAAAGCTCCCTCTGGGAACTTGATGCAGGACTTGATCCCAGGACCCTGAAATCGTGACCTAAGCCAAAAGTGTTCAACCACTGAGCCACCCAGGTGCCCCTAGACCTTGGTTTCTAAACATAGATCCTCTTAAGAAGAATGAGAGCTCCTAGAGACACAACTGATACCAAGACTGGTAGAAAGAGAATAAAGCAAAGTGACTTTCTTATGGCAGAAAGTAAGGAAATCCTGGAAAACTGATTAGCTATGTTGAAAGCATATATATATATAGATAGATATGTAGAAAGGGGGAGAGGAGAGAAAGAGAGTAACTACCATGTTTAGGGCATCATTCTCCCCAAATCAACTCTGCATATGGGATACAAGGATGCCTAGAATGCAGCAATGTATCTCATAGAGGCAACAATGTATGAAATGCAATAATTGCCACCATGCAGTCCTTGCCTAGTACAATTACAGAAAAGAAAACAGATCATAGTAGCTGTAAAGCATTGAATTTATGAGTCTGCAGTGAAAATCATAGAAGAAAAGAAACAGAAGAAGGAAGCAAGAAAGTGAAGGATGAAATAACAGACAGGTAGTGTGGAGGGAAGGAGTAACACAGGAACAACCAAAATAGAAAATAATCACTTTGCTAAAGCTTTTAATACTTCGTTCAAAGTTCATCAATTGGATGAAAGTTGTTGGAGAATGGGATTTTCACACATTTTTAAAATATCACCTCTCTGATTACTAATGAATGACAAAGGGGAAGGGGTAGCTTTCCAACAGAAGTCAGCACCACTAGTAACTATGTAGACATAACAACACCAATGATGAGGGAAACTAATATCACAGGTGTCCTACTGCAATACTCTCTGACAAATGTTCAACTTGAATCTTCATGAGAAAGTGATCAGACAAATCAAAACTCAGAAATATTCTGCAAAACACCTGCTTTGACTCTTTAAAAATGTCAACACTATTAAAATATTTCTTTTAAGGCAGAGAAAGTAATCCCGACAACTACATGCAGTGCATGATCCCTGTTTGCATCTCAGATTAGGCTAAAAACTAGCTATGAATGCCATTACTACACAACTGGAGAACTTTTAATATGCTATATTTTAGATAAGACTATCAACTTTGTGTTACATTTCTTGTATCACACTCTGTATTATTTTCATATAAGAGAATGTCCTGGTTCTTAGAGGAGGGACAGGTTCAAGTATTTAGAGGTCTTGCATCATGATGTCTTCAATAGCTCATCCAGATCAGCAAAAAAACGTATACCTATAGTAGCTAGATATCCATTTATCTGAGAAACAGGGAGAACAGGCTAATGTGACAAAATATTAACAACCACTAATCTAGGTAAAAAAAATTATTGGGAATTTACTGTATTTTTTTTTTTTTTTAGCATTGGTGGCAATTCTTTTCTCCCTTTCTTTCTTTCTTTTTTTTTTTTTTTTAATCGCAAATAGTTGGAGAGAAAACTATTATCTCATAGGATCCTGTACCCAGTTCTAACATGCGTGTGTGGATGCCTCCCTATACCAATCAGCAATTCTCAATCAGGAATTCTCTCAGCCGGGTGTCCTACAATTCAACTCAATTCTGATACTTTCTACCCAGGGATAGCATCAGTCCTACAAGACTATCCCCTGACCCCTCCCACTTTCCATGCCAGGCATAAGCTCAGGTTGTTACCACTGCTTCTGACCTACCTGCTATAAATCAGAGGTTCCAATGACCTTCTCTTTGGGTTCAATTAATTTGTTAGAGCAGCTCATAGAAGTCAGAGAAACATTTTACTTATTAGATTGCCAGTTTATGATAAGGATATAACTCAGCAACAGCCAGATGGGAGAAATACAAAGGGCGGGAAAGGGAAAGTAGATTGCACACCTTCCCCAGGCGTGCCACTCATCCAACAGACTGGGAAGCTCCCTGAATCCCCGCCCTTTTGGGTTTTTATGGAGGCTTCATTACTTAGTCAAGATTGATTAAATCATTAGCCACTGGCAATTGATTCAACCTCCAGTCCGTCCCCTCCACCGAGCTCAGGGGTGGGATTTAAAGTTCCAACCTTCAAATCACAGAGTTGGTTCTCTTGGCAACCAGCTGCCACCCTCAGCTGGAGTCTAACAGGCACGTCATTAACATAACAAGAGACACCTTAGCTGCTCTCTGCTGGAAATTTTAAGGCTTTTAGGAACTCAGTACCAGAAATGGGAATGAAGACTAAATATATATATGTAATATTATATATATAAGAATATATATATTCTTATTATAATTTATAAATCACACTATCACAGGCTGCTTTCTAAAACATTAAAAACATTGAAACATTTTAAAGACTTTAAAAAGTGAAACAAATTTGTTGTCCCAGGTCAATTTGTGTTATGCCCTGAGTTTTTTGGCCCCCTGCAATTCTTCCATAACAATTCAAATTCTATAGCTTTCTCCATTATTTACATTGATTTTCACATATTAGAATTTAATACAAAAAAAATCAATAACAATGGTTAAATTCGAAGATTACTCAATAACTGAAAGTAGAACCTGTGTCAAATTCACTTTTTCTCCTACCATCGGGATTCTCCTAAATATTTCAAGTTTGTAAATGGGGTCACAGGTTAAATTCTAGAAGATTACTTCCATAGAACACTAGCATGAGCTCCCAGAGCACACCATACCTAATGTTCACATTAATCTCTGACCCAGATTTAAAGGGTTAGATTTTCTATGTGCTGTATGAAAATATCTATTTAAGCCCAGCATTCCCTCAAAGGGTACTAAAGTTAATTATAGTAAGAGTTCAATTTGTAGTCATATAGTTCTCCAAGTCAGCTTTTTATGAGGCTAGTTATTGCTCAAAAATGCAAGTGTGTCTGTTCGTGCTCCTGTGGCAGAGACAACTAGCTACTAAACTAGTAAATGCTTCCTTCTTTTGCTAAGTGTCATATCAAGAGTCACTTTACAGCATTCTTAAGATACTCAGCAGTATTTTAGATACTTCTGCCAACATGCAAGCACACACACACACACACACACACACACACACACTACACATTAGTTCAAGATTATCTCTCTTCCCAATTATCCACTGAACGAAGCTGAACTTATAAAAGTAACAACCATTATCTCTCATAATTGACTTACTTATTTCTAAAACACACACACACGAGAAAATTTGATGGTCCTAATTAATAATTTTTAACTCTCCAAACCCATATATTACTAAATCAGGTGCCCAACCTCAGGCAAATTATCTACATTTGGGAGGGGTAGTTTTAGAAAAGGAAAGAATCCATCCCAGTAGTATAAGCAAAAATAAAATTTATTATAGGATATAAAATGGCCCTAATTACTAAGAGGGGTGCTTGGCTGGCTCAGTCACTAGAGCATACAATTCTTGATCTTAGGATTGTGAGCTTGAGCCCCATGATGGTTGTAGAGATTACTTTAAAAAATAAATAATCATTGAGAGGGCCCAAGAGGCAGACTCTAGAAGGCTAGGCTTCCAAAAAAAAAAAAAAAAAAAAAAAAAAAAAAACCTCTTCCTTGGGTACCAAAGCAACTGATACTCCTTCTACTATCAAGAAACCAGATGTTGGGGCTGGGAACTGCCAAATCCAGAACCATTTTGTCTCTGTCACCATCTGTAACAGCAGAATGGTGATGGCCTTCTCTGTGCCTTCCTCCCCTTAACTCAGTTCCAAATTCAAGTCTCACCCAAACCCATTTGATTGACAGAACTTAAAGCACATATAGAAACTCTACTGAAATTTGCCTGGGTCATGTAGCCTTTAGTATTCCAGCTTTTGTTGATTAGGAAGGTCCACTAGATGGTAGTTGGCATAGATACTGATTTCAGCAATTCAGAATATGATAGATACCTTGACTGACCTATATCTTACAATGCTTAAAAATCTCCAGTCACAGGAAAATCCAGAGCCTTCCTCCTCCCAGTTTCTTATCCTAGAGTCCAAACCTTCTTCAATTACCTACTTTTCCATGTATTCATTCTCTCAAGACCAACTTCCCTGAATGAAGTTGCAACTTCTTGCAAGTTTTCTTTCTTGACAAAATTTCATCAGTTCCAAGTGGTAAATTCCCTGATATCTTAAATACCATCTAGCCCTGGGATGCCTGGGTGGCTCAGTGGCTGAACATCTGCCTTTAGCTTAGGTCGTGACCTTGGGGTCCTGGGATTGAGTCCCACATTAGGTACCCCAGATGGATCCTGATTCTTCATCTGCCTCTATCTGCATCTCTCATGAGTAAATAAATAAAATCTTAAAATACCATCCAGCCCTAAAGAGTAGACATATTACCATAATGCATTACAACTATTCTCATTCATCATTAAAACATTACTTGCTGTAATTATTGTATTTAAGAACCACCCCTCTACAAGACTTATTATTCCCTTTAAAACTTCCTCTCTGATACTTTGTTTTCTCTGAAACTCACTTCAACTTAATACTCTGATACAGCGCTCTTCTTGAAGATAGGTTTCCCTTCTCCTTCTTAATAAGAGGCTTTTTTCCCCCTTCCAATACTCAGAAAAAGAAGAAGCAAATAAGTAGAGTAAGAAAGGCAAGTAAGCTCAGTAAGTCTCCTCTTTGCTTCTCCTTGATATTTTTTAACTGATTCTTCCCTTTCTCAAAACCACAGCTCCTTTGAAATGCATGTCGTCGGACTCTCCCACTCCATGTCCTTCCTACTTGCCCCCACCTTCTGACCTTCTACTTGTGATATTCCTCATTCAGTGAGATTTTTGGTTCCTGGTTTACTGTCTTCCTATCCACAAATGATATTCTCACCATGCTTAGCTACATTAAAAGTCAGGATATGCTCCATCTACCACAATGGCCTTTTATTTCTTTGCTTCCTTTGTCTCACTGGTCTTTTCTTCCACCTTACTTCAGGTACCGAAGCACACGGTTGTACAAAAGACCTGCTCTGAAAACAGCACCTCCTATCTGACTATCACATCTAAACTTTCCAAGTCACTTATTCTAAAATTATCAGTTCAACAATTTTCTGATCACCGAGGCTTCTTCTCTACCACATCAGATTTTTCACAATGCACAATCTTCTTATATCCACATCCTTCTTGCTCAGACAACATTCATTTCATTTTCTCCCATTCTGTCAGTTGCACAGCAAAGGAAACCATCAAGAAATGAAAAGGCAAGCTATAGAATGGGAGAAAACATTTGCAAGCCACATATCTGATAGCAAAACCAAACATGATGAAAAAAAAATGGGCAGAGGATCTGAATGGACATTTCTTCAAAGATGGCACACAAATGGCCAACAGGTACATGAAAAGGTGTTCAATATCACTAATCACTAGGGAAATGCAGATAAAAACCATAATGAGATAGCACTTCGCATCTGTCAGAATGGCTAGTATCAAAAGATAAAAAAAAATAACTGCTGGCAAGGAAGTAGAGACAAAGGAAACTCTGTGCATGTTTAATGGAAATATAAATTGGTGCAGCCACTATGAAAACAATATCAAGATTAGTCAAAAAAATAAAAACAGAAATACTACCGTATGATCCAGCAATTCCACTTCTGCGTATTTGTCAGAAGGAAATAAAATTAGTATCTCAAAAGGATTATGTGCACATCCATGTTCATTGCAGCATTATTTACAATAATTAAGATGTGGAAGCAATATAAGTGTTCAAGTGATAAATGGATTAAGAAAATGTAAAAAAAAAAAAAGAAAATGCGGTGTATGTATACAATGGGATATTATTCAGCCATAAAAAAGGGTAAAATCTTGCCATTGGCAAAAACATGGATAAACCTTGATGATATTATGCTAAGTGAAATAAGTTGGACAGAAACAGATAAATACTGCAAGACCTCACTTATATGTGGAATCTAAAATAAAAATTTGGAAAAAAAAAAAAAAGAAAGCAAAAAACTGAGTTCATGGATATAGATAACAGATTGGTGGTTATTACCTTAGCCAGAGATCAGGAGGTAGGTGAAATGAGTGAAAGGGATAAAAGAGTACAAATTCCAGTTGTAAAAGAATTCAGCCATGGGAAAGTAATGTACAGTATAGTGACTGTAGTTAATAATACTGTATTGCATATTTAAAACTAGTAGGAAAAAAATAAAAAATAAAAAAATAAAAGTAGTAGGAAAGTAGATCTTGAAAGTTTACATACTAAGAAAAAAAAACTGTAACTATGTATGGTGATGAGTGTTAGCCAGACTTATTGTGTTGATCATTTTATGATATATGCGAATATTCAATCATTATGTTGTATACCTGAAATTAACATAATGTTATGTCAACTATAAATCTATTTTTAAAAAAATTTAAAAAACTCAACTTTGTAGTTGAACAACACTGGTTCATTCAGCAGGACCTGCCAGTTATATTTCCAAAATATATATGAAATTGGGTAACTCCTGTAATCCTTATAAAGTCCATCTTTACCTCTTTCCTAAACCAATGCAGCAATAATTCTTTTGGCCTCTGCTCCTCTTCCTGCTTCCCTCCTGATCAAGAGTGACCTTTCTTCGGGGTTTAGGGCTATCACATTACTTTTCTGCCTCAAATCTTAAATGGAATACACTTATACTTAAAGCCCAAACGTTTTGGTACAACTCCCAAATTGTTCTTTGTATAATCTGAAGGTCTCTCTCTGAACACAATCCCTCCCTCCACTTTCTTTGTCACAATCACCTTACTTCTGCCCTTTAAATACTAGAAGATCATTCCATTTGAAGGGTCTTTTTTATAATGTTATACTTCTATTTATATCTTGAATATGTTAAATTTTTGCCTCTCATCTATACTGCAAATATCTTTTACCAACATATCATTTTTTATTAACTTTGTTTTTCTTTTCATCAAATGGAAAAATACAATGCTTACATAATGAAATCTCAGTATTTCTTAACGATAACTTGTCTTTGAGCACTGCAAAAGTCCAATGTTATTTGCCTCAATTTATTCTAGTATTTGATAGCTAAATATTTAATATTTGGGTATTTATTTTGATCTATGATGATAAGTAAATATCTTACTGTATTTTCCAATTGAAAATGATCTCAACATAATTTACTAGAGTCAGCTAAGTGATGCTGCATTATTATAGCATAACTTGAACATTTATTAAAAATTTCTATTAAAGAAGTTCAAATTGACTATGATTGTTGAGGATTCCTGACAGTGCTGTGATAGCAAATAATTTGCACAATTTGCTCCCTTTTCATGAGCTGAACATTATATTATACATGTAGCCCATAATTGTTACTTAAGAGCATGTCCTGGACATGTCAATTTAAGTATTTGATGGCCACATCATATTCTAATGTGTGTGCGTGTATGTATACAGCAACGTACACTCACTTGACGATAATTTAAGATGTTTTCCTTTTTTTAATTTATAATATTGTTTTGTAAATCCATATTTTTTCCAATTATTTCCTTTTTTAGAAAAGATTTTATTTATTTATTTGAGAAAGAGAGATTGACAGCATTAGTGGGAGGGGGTGGGAGGGAGAAAGAATCTCAAACTCCACACTGAGTGTGGAGCCTGACTTGGGGCTCGATCCCAGGACCCTAGGATCATGACCTGAGCTCAAAACAAGAGTTGGAAGCTTTACCCAACTGTGCCACCCAGGCGCCCCTTCAATTATTTTAACAGATATTTCTCAGTGTGGATTTTCTGAAATAAAAGGCTTGCTACTCTTCAAATTGTATATATACTGTCAGGTGACCCTTCAGAAAGTCCCATCAATTTATCCTGCAACAAAGAGTTCATGTAAATTTTCATTTGCTCACAGACTTGGAACATATTTGTGCACTGGGGCATATATTTGACTGCTAATGAATTTAATTATATCTTCATTGTTATTGATTGATGATTTTGCCTATCATAAATTGCCTAATTATTGTTGGTCTTGTTTATATTGTCATATTTTAATTTATATCATGGACATAATTAAAATTTTGTCTCTCATCTGCATTGCAAGTATCTTTAAACAGTATATCACTGGTTTATTAACTTTGTTTCTGTTTCTTTGTCAAAAAGAAAATAATAATGTTTACATAATGAAATCTTTTTTTCTGAGTGATTCTTGCTTTTAAGCACTACAAAAGTAAAATTTATTCACCTTTTATATTTCAGTATTTGAATAGCTAGATATTTAATACCTGGGTGTTCATTTTGATCTATGGTGATAAGTAAATATCTTACCTAAGTATTTTTCCAAATTTAAAATTACTTCAATATTATTTACAAAACAATCTATTTTTTAGTCTCCTTGAATTCCTTGTCAATATTTTTTAATTTTTTTCATTAATATTTTAATTGCATGCTAGAAGTTGACATGTTAACAGCAAGTTTCATATTATTATTCTTCTTTACCATAATTTTCCTTATTTATTCTTTTAATGTACAGGTTTATTCTTCAAATGAAATTGGAAATTATTTGGTCATATTCCAAAAAAATATACCATTCTGTAGGGAGTGAGTGGTAGGGGGATTCTAATAAATCCATAAAAATATTTTGAGAGAAATGACCTCTTTACAATATTAAGATATCTCATGCAAAGGAGTTGTTAATGCCATTTATTTACATCTTTTTAAGTTTCCCTCATGAAGTATTATATTATTATATTATAAATAGTATTATCTATTTAACAAAGTTCTTGTATATGTCTAGTAGAGCTTATTCTTGGGCATATTATGCTTCTTTAATATTTGATAACAAGATTATTTTATTTCCATCTGGTTATTGCTAAATTTTAAAAGTAAGCTCCTGAATCATACATATTTATAATCTGACCAGGTATATGAATCAACTGTTAGTATTTCTAATATCTCTATTGATTTGGGGAGATTTTTGGATTGAAATAATAATTTGCAAATAATAATAAACATAACTCTTTATTTCCAACATCTATTTTTTCCAGTATACTTCAAGAACAATGTTAAACAATAATGACAATTTCCATTCCAGAACCTTATTAATTTTATTTTATTTTTTAAAAATTTTTAAGTAATCTCTGTGCCCAACATGGAGCTCAAACTCACCTCATCAAGATCAAAAGTTGCATGCTCTCTACTAACTGAGTCAGCTAGGCACATTCCAGAAACTTGTAAATAGTATTGGTAATAATAACCACTATATTGTTTGATTGTAATAGTAATGGATTTTATGATTCCCCACTAAGCATAATGCAAATATATACTGTATATTAGCTTCAAAAGTGGACTCCAATTAAAAAAAGTGATAAAACTGTATAGAAAGCTAGAGAAAGATACAGATACAGAGAAGTTAATATAAGTTTACATAGAGATATATTTCAAATTACTTAACTGAACAGTTCTTCTTGGTCATTATTCTTATTAGCTATGATTGTATTCACTTCTATTTGCCTATGTAATTTTTACTCTTCTTGAAATTCCCTAGCTTCAGAATTTATCATTACTCTTCCCACAATCTTGGTACACTTCTCTCAAGTTGTTCCTAATTGACAGGCTCATCTATCTAATCACTTCAAAATTTCTCTGATTGACCCCAGATCTCTTGATCTAGCTTTGGTATCTCTTCTTACTTCTATTTTATATTTTGAGTCCCTGATTTTATCCTACTTCCAACTAAAAACCAACTTAAAATCAGCACGCCCAAACCTGGACTTACTCTCTTCCTTATAACCCAGAGCCTCCAGCCTTTCACTCTTCTTAAAGTCATAATTGTCCCATTAATTAATTAGACAAAAACCTATAGTATTTCCTTCAACTAATCCTTTCCTCATTTTCTCCCCACTCCTCATTTGCCAGTGTTTGTGGATTGTGCTTCTCCATGGCCTCTCCATCTTCTTCTCATACCTACTACACATCTGATGAACTTGCATCTTGTCTCCTACGTATTGCTATCCATGTGAAATTCTGCTTGACTCTACTTGACTCTGCTGTCCAATCTGCTAGGAGAATTGCACTGAATTTCTAGAGAAACATTAACACATGCTCAATACCCAGAGCAGAATAGTCCTAATGATAAATCATGACATATAAAAAGATCAAATAACTTAGAATTTTTAGATTTCAAAAGAGTTAGAGAAACGTTACCTATGCTTAAATGCTTAAACGGTTCTCATTTGAAAAAGACAGTCCTTTTGAATAGCTTCCAAAAGGCATAAACTCCTCTAACCTGTAAAAGTGCCAGGCTTGTTGTTTGGAACTTAAAATATGGGGGGGAAAAAACCTTTTTAATGAGCCTTCCAACAATAATCATATGAGAACAACTGCTAATAGGCATTAAGAGTTTTCCTCCAGACACTATGCTATACTTTAAGTACATCATCTCTTTTAATCTCCTTAACCATTCTGAAGTAAGTATTATTACTAAAAAAAAAAAGTATTATTACTAACTCTGTATTACAAAGAAACTGAAGCATAGAAAAAGCTCTCTGAGCTAGCAAAGGTAGAAGAGACAGACCCAGTTGGTCTGATCCATAGCAATAGCTATTAACCATTACTTTGCTGTGGTTGTTTTAAAGGAACCAGACAGCTGCTTTTAGAAGACTATAAAAAAGAAGCCATGCTTTAATATGAAATGGTAAAGATGATCCTTGAAATTTCTTCTCGTTTTTTTAAAGATTTTACTTATTCACGAGAGACACAGAGAAAGAAAGAGGCAGAGACACAGGCAGAGGGAGAAGCAGGCTCCATGCAGGGAGCCCAATGTGGGACTCGATCCCAGTTCTCCAGGATCAGGCCCTGGGCCGAAGTCAGTGCTAAATCGCTGAGCCACCCGGGCTGCCCTCATCTCAACTTTAACACTCTCTACTCCTGTGTTCTTTGGGAAAGATAAACCCATGTCTTTAGCCAACATTCTCCCAGGATTCCAACTTCCATCTGTTCTGGTCCTCAGTGTCTGAGAAGTAAAGTATCAAATAATAGAGTCTGAAAGTTGGAGGAAGCAGGGGAAGGACATAAAGGCATGCTGACAGAAATATACACTTTGCTTAGGATGATCATTGTTTCCCCTTTCAACATGGGGTTCAAAAACTATTCTCCACTTTAACCTCTAACTCTCTCTCTCTCTCTCTCTCTCTCTCCCTTTCTCTCTCTCTGCTTATCCCAGTCTGCCGTAGTCTGTGCTTTATCTGTACAGTTCATGATATGTAATGAAACTGATGGCATATTGTGTATAGTAGGTTATGTATTATTTTATAGATTATGCATTATATAGTTATCTATTATAAAACATAATTTATACTTTATAGATCATTATACTACATAACCATTAAAAAGCCTAGTCAAAGAAACTATATTTCTGGTTACATGATAGTATTAAAGTATGTTGAAAACAACATAAATGATTTTCATCCTTTCTATATGCTCTAAGAAAAAGCTATGTTATTTATTTATATTTATTTATTTATTTATTTATTTATTTATTTATTTATTAAAGCTATGTTATTTTAAAAAAGACTCAATGACCAATTGATAACACTTGGAATCTTCCTGCATGCTGGAAAATCTGAAATTCATACATGGAGTATGTGAAATAACAAAACTGGCTACAATAATTTTATAGGACTGTTAGGACCTTAGAATATCTGTTAGCTCTAATGCTCTCTGAGGTTTGCAAAAATAAAGCAATGAATAGAATAAAAAATGAAACATCACTTTCATTTTCAACAGTGACTTCAAGCAGGAAAAATATCCTAATTATTTCTAATTTTAATTTTCTACATTAGGAATTTATTTTTATATCACCACCTGTTATATGGGGCAATGTGCCAAAATGTGCATTGGCTATAGTGGTTCTGAGGAGTAAAAGATTAGTTTTGGAATAGGCAAGAATTCACATTGAAACTTTGACAGGCAGAGGTTAGAAGGGAAAGTGTGCCATGCCCAGGAAAAATCTGAGCACAGGCACAGAGAGAGAAATAATAGTTTCCTGTGTATGAAAAGATGAAAATACTGAAGCATCTAAAGCAGAGTGTTAAAGAATATATGGAATTAACAGTAAATAAGCTTAAGCAGGAAGTGTGTGTGTGTGTGTGTGTGTATGTTCCAGTGGGGAGGGAGAGAGTGTACCCAGGAATAATTTATAGAGGAATGTGAAACAACATTACTAAATTTACCTTTTTTTAGGGCATCCTAAGGAGCTACTGAAGATAGAACCAGGATCTTGAATCAACCCAATCATGCAAAAACAGTTGATTTTCAAATATACCAGAACACTTAGAAACTAATATGCATAATTTGTCAGTGGCTTTGGGGAAGTATTTTAGTCTCGAAAATACCCATAAAAGGAAATATTCTATAAAATATTTTCAACCTCACTGTTTTCAAAGGATATCACATAAATCAAAATATATATCTTTAATTGCAATAATACATACTCAATATTCCATTGGTTACAATTGTTTAGTTTCTGTTTGGTCATTATTTACTCACAATGTCCTGAAAAATGTAATAAGATTAAGAATGCTTTTAAATTCAGATTGGTATATTTTCCTCTTGCTTTATTTTATGGAGATATTAAAAAATTCATACTTGTGTAACCCTAAATTAGTTTACCAATAAAACATCTAGATAGTCAAAAGTATATATGATTTCCCTAAGCACTAGACTTTGCTCCTCGACTATAAATCAGTTAAAATGTGTTTTAATACTACATTTAGTGTGACTGTCTTATACCAATTACGTAAGGCTTTTAATCCATTTTCATTACTTTTTCTAAAATATATGATATAAGCTTTGACAAATAAGTATGAAGTAACAGCATACAGGCATAACAAATTATTTGTGTTAAAATGACTAGTGATTTAATCCAGCTAATTATGTTTTTCTAATCTTTACCTAGCATTCAAAAACACCTATGTCATATTATTTACAATTTTATATAAGATATCTTCCTCAGCCTTTCTCCTCAGAGTGCAAGATGCTAAGAAAAAAAAAAGGAAAAACAAAAGATAGTTAATAAGTAGCAAGGAGAGCAGTCTATGAATCACAGAACAAGTTGTCTATCAATTCATATTGGCAATCACCATTTAATCCAAGTCACCAGGAATGGAGAAGCGCAAAACAGGGATAAAGTCCTGGAATCTATTCCACTTCTTCATGATATTCCATGTCTCTTGGCAGACAGCCTGTTTTGACCCTACAATGGGAGAAACTAAATATCAATGAGGAAGCACCTGCCTTAGCCAGTAGCTTTGACCTACATATTGCCTCAATTTGTGCAGCAACTTTCTTTCAAAGCTCTGTGAACTATTCACATATGCTGTCTCATCTATTTCTGTAACACCCATTGAGCTAGATGAAGACTAATGTTATCACTATTTTCCAAATGGAAAATGTGAAGTGCAAAGGGATGATATGGTAAATCAGAAAAACTAGTATTCAGGTTATAACACAAGCAGCCTTTTGGTATTGAATCTATCTTCTTTGTAATGTTTACTAGACAGGGGTTCTTTGTAGTAACATAGATGATTCATCACACATACATATTTCAACACCTTGTTGGAGGACAAAAGTGTTATAAGAGTTATGATGGATAATCTGATAAGTCTTACATTGAGCATGATGCTTGTGATGTTTACCAAATGCTACAAAAAAATTCAAATAGTAAGACAGATCTTACATGGGTTTTTTAGACCAAAAATTTATTTTTGCATAAAACAATAAATATCAATACATGAAAGGAACCTATTGTCAGAAATAAAACATGGTTTAGGGTCAATTTCAATAACTTCAAGGTATTATAGAGATGCACTTACAGTGATCAATATACATTTTTCTTGCTCAAGAGGCTTTTATGCTGATGCACTTATTTTCAACAAGGGAAAAATATGTTCTACTATAAAAACAAAGGGAAATTGGTTGATTTATGTGACTACAGTAATGTTTCACATTTTAACTTCTGATGTTTCAGGGCAGTAGAATTATCCTTCACCTTTCACAATCTTTTAAATGTAAATCATAAAGCCATTATCAAACCACAAAGAACTACATGAATATCTGATATAGGACATTACAGACCTGATAATTATCACTTTGGTGGCATATCTGTGGAGTTTAAGAAGCAATTTGGTGTTAAATTCGGTGTTATCTTCCCAAGAAAATGAAAAATATCCATTTAAAAATGCATAGAAAAGACATGCCATGCTCAGAGTATTGATGTGTACATGAAGTGAGAAAAAAATAGTAATCTTTTTACTACAGCATGGTGTTTTGGAACATTGAAAAATATATTACCATAAAATAGCTAAAATTTGCAATTTACATTAACCAAAATATTATCCTTTCCAACCTATAGGAATGTAATAAAAAATAGTACAGGTCGTATTTTCTCAGTGATGGTGAAAAAGAGTCATTAATTTATTTCACTCATCCTTTTTTTTTTTTTTTAATTCACAATCAAATACATTCCCAATTTTCTGGAGTTCTCTAATACAATACTTGAATGCATAGCTAGTATTTCATATGACCCTTCCAATGTCCTTTTCAGACCTTCAGAATAGCATTTTCAAATGCCCACCAAAGAGATCATCCTGTATTCAGGAATGATAAAATATGTCTCAAGTTACTGTGGTGTGGTTTTACATTAGGAGAATATCAGCTGACAGTTTATATAATTTGCACTTGAGAGAGAGTGAATTTTTTTATTCTTTGTCTATTCAGCCATCCTATATCTTTGAAAAACATAAAGTTTTTTGTGCCATTTCTTCAAATACTAATCCTTGAAATTCTAACACTAGGGGATTCAGATACAGTTCTATATAGACCTGAGATCTTTCATCTTTTGCTGATATAAGCTACGAAAGATAAAAATAGGTCATTTAGATAGAGAATCCTAGAAGTATGCAAGGCAGAGGTGTAAAATCATGAAATATGAGACAAGGGGCAGAGAAATTTGAGGAAGGAACTTCCTGTATAATCTTTTAACTTGATATTGTCTGTTATACACGGTAAATGCTTTGACAATAAAGCAAGTTCAGACTTAATCTAATTACAATACCCAAATACAGGTTAATCAGTGACTGTGATATATAAATTTAATAAAGAATGAAATGACCTACTTCTGTGTGTGCTGAGGGCATTTAATTTTTCATGAGTGCTCCACATGACTCTATCTTCACAGTGTCCTAGTCTTTCCTATCTGTTGCTCCTTCAAAGATATAAACGCAAGTAAAATGTGATGTAATAAAGGTCAAGATGGAAACAGTTAGGGGGTGGAAACCTATCTTCAATTGGCTTATCCAAAAGCTGAAAAAGCTTCTCTTTGCTCACCTAGTAACATTGTAGGAAAAAAATATATATAATACTGCATGATGTCATTGGTTAAGGGAACAAAAGACAAATTATTCCCTGTGTCTGTGATTTGCATATTAGGCTATGATGTGGTCTATAAAAAATATTTAGTGGACCATCCATCCTTTGAGGGCCAAGGTAGTCTTATTTACTTTGCAATCCCAGTACCTAGCAAAATACTAATCTTAAGAGGAACATAATGATTTCCTGCTACTGAAGAACAGTTCATGAGCTCTGTCTTTAGGAAAAATATATATATATTATTTCAGCATTTCAATAGAGGCCACATAATACTAGGAGTCAGAAGAATACTAAAGTAGTAGAATATTAGGAGCCCATTTCTGTCACTTTTCAAGCATGGTTTATTGAACAAATTTCCTATCTGTACTGTAAAGACAATGTTACCAACCTTTTTTACCTCATGGCATTTCTGTCAGGTTTAAAAAATATAACATGAGAAAAATGCTTTCTAAGAGATGCAAAGAGATATACAAATATAAATTAATGTTATCTGTCCATATCTAAAATACCATATCTAGTGTATTTCCAGAAGCGTAATTCAAAGGCACTGATAAAGTATTTAATGCATTTTAATATATTTAATTGTCATGACTTTTAAGCTTTATAAAATTTGAATTTGCTTACATATTATATAATTTAGCTTATGTTATAAAAATTATATCTTATATAATTACATTAATTTTAAAACTGACTTTCAAAAAGTAACATTTCTTGTAATTATTTTTTGAGAACTAGAATCTTTCTCTCAAAAATATAAATTTTAGTGAGTACTGATACACAACACTAGGAGAACTACAAACTAGAGGTTTGTTAAGTCAGATATTTTTAATGTCTTTTTTCATTTAGCTAGAGAAAGAAATTAGAATATCATACGAAATGTTCAAAGTTTATTTTTTCTTCACTAAATGGGTCTCATCATTCAACCCATCAAAAATATATTTATCCCTAAGCAATTCTATGTATATCTAAAAACTCTAAATGAAGTGTAAAAAACTCTAAATAAATAAATAAATAAACAAATAAATAAATAAATAAAATGGAGTTATCCACACAGGCCTGGCTCTTGACTGAGATAAACCCCAAACTTGGGTAAATAGAATAATCCCAGTCCCGACGATTGTGCTGGGATAGCAGGTGGAGGGTAGCATGTGCAAATCTGGACTGGAGTTCTTTAAGAATTACACATTATTAAGGACAGATTCTGTATCTAATCAGAACACCTTGGTTTATACCTAGAAATAAAGAAATGAGATTCAGAAAAAGAAAAATCCTGTCCTCTTCTTTACCTCAATGCTGGTAGTTTTAAAGTGTCATATGATTAAATGAAAACAAAACAACATATCTGAACAAGACATGCTGAAAACCATGTAGTTCCACTATCATAAGATGATAGATGTACATGAAGAGAGAGTAACTCTCCCCAACTACAATTATAGACTTAAGGAGCCTGACTAGTGAGGGGCACCTCCTACTTAAGACACTGAGCACCTTTTATCCATCTGGCCTAAACAATGGAACTGGTTCTGAGGGGACCAAAGGCCATAGCAAATGCCCATAGTGAGGATGATTGTGGGAGATCAATGAAATAAGCCCCTTTCAGACTAAGAGTTTGGGATGAAAAGAGAGCATATTGTTAACTCTTGTGATTTTACAGCAGAGAATGTATTAAAACAAAATTCCTAAATTCTAATGAAAGTAAACTGGAGTTCCTTGAAGTCACTGAGCCAGATGCTTTTTTCCATTTTTAATACAAACTCCACAATCAAGTCCTTATTGCTTCCCATCCAGAATGCTTGCTCTTTCAACCAGTTTCTTTGTTTCCAATATTTCTCTAACTCATCAGATAAACCATTTTTTTTATAATATTCACAAAGGAAGTTCCAACGTAATTCTCCAACTCATTAAACTACAATGGCTCCCAATTTTCATCAAAATTTCATATGAATTCCCTACCTCTAAAATATTTTCGGACATTTTTTCCATTACTATCCTATTTATATCTTAAACTCCAGCAATATTTAGACTATTCACTCCTAAATATGATTTGCTCAGCCTCTTTTTGTTGTTTTCTTCATATCGTCCTTTTATTCTAAAATGTCTACTCTTGGGACACCTGGCTGGCTCAATCAGTAGAGTGAGTGACTCTTGATTTTGGAGTTCAAGCCCTATGTTGGATGTAGAGATTACTTAAAAATAAAAAGTAAAATAAAATGCCTACTTTCTTACTTTAAACCATTCAAATCCTACCAATTCTTCAAGAACTGTCTCAGGTGCATTCTTCTTTCTGATGTTTTTTGGATTCTTAACTAGATCTTATCTTTCTCTCATTAACCCTATGGTCTCCTGTTGCACCATCCACAATCTGCTTTGATGAATTCATTTGTGAGGTTGTCATAGTTCCCAAAAATATAAGTATTTTCTTTAAACAAAAATTATGTTATCTTTTAATCACAGTACAGTACATAGTATATTATAATACTCAGGAAAATCTCCTTAAATCATTAAAGTTACTTAAAGAATTAGATTTACTTACTTAAAGAATTTCAACTTAAATTTCTACAGCATTTGTTAATTTCTAATACCGGACTCAAAATCTTGACATCTGAGTAACTGCATTTTTTGGCTTATACAGTTTCAGATATATTATGTATACTAGCCAATAGATAATGCAGCGAACATACAAGTTTTGTCTGTCCTTTAAAATAATTCATAACAATGGAGATATTTTAAGGAAATATCATGGTACATCTAAATGTTCATGGTACATCTCAATGTTCAGAAGCCAATATGGCTTGCTGACCTTAACAAAATACAATTACTAGAAAGTAATGGGTTCCATTTTCATCACAAAACAAAATAATGCTTTTCTGAGTCCTAAAATCATAAAAACATTAACATGCTACCCTTTTTTACTTGCCATTTGGGAGCAATTTTTAACTATTGATGAATTGTTTCCTAAAGGAACTGCAATAATGCAATTCCTAGATTATATGCAATATTAAGAATAACCCAAAGGAGTCTTAATTCAGTATACGTTGAAAACTGAATGAAAAGATCTCACTTTCAATATATCAAAACTGAAAATGACAAAAATAAAAATGGACCAAAAAATAAAAAATAAAAATGAACCCAAATCCTACAGCTTGAAAGAAATCAGATCACTTTGGTATAATTACTCAATAGGTCTTTAATTATATACTGGGACATACAGTTCTTAGAGTCAGTCCACAAAATATATTATAGTTAATTGTGCCCTAGAAGAAGTTTCATATTTCAGTGTCTCAGGAATCATATCTATAAAGCTAATGTTTCATGAAGGATTACAAAATTCTCCTTTGGCTCCCAAATTATATTATTATACTATTTTATTTCCCCTCTTCAAGTACAGATCTCATACCTGATCAACAGCACAGTCTGTCCTTTCTCTGTATTAAGCTATTTGCCTTTATGGCTTCTAGAGCAACAGGAGACTCCATGGGGAGAAAGTGCATTAGACACAGGGATATATCTCTGGATGAGCCCATCACTGGAAGAACAATCACAATATAGTGACAATTTTTTGGTACTTTTAAAAAATGAGTATAACCTTTAGAAGAATTCTTAAAACATTTAATTTCAGAGAAGTTGGCATCACTGGCGATTCATACAGGTCTACCATTGAGTGAATGCAATGAAGCTCATTATAATGAATGTCCTGAATCCAGTTTTGCTTAGTTTTATTAAAAACCATTACACAGTAATCCTGAATTAATTTTATAACAATCACCATAATATTTTTAAAAATCTAGTAACATTTAAGAAGAGTGAAAGCCATTGGAAATAACTGAACTTAGAGGCATGGCAAACCAAGATAATGTGAAACATCACTCAACAATAATTTAGTAGGATTGATAATTTTGAAATAAGACTGCAGAAGATGGCATTAGTTTTTATTTCTTCACATTCCCATCTCTAGGAAAAAAAGTGTAATTCAGTCACTTTAAATGATATCTAAGAGCTGTTCATTCCAATTGCTAGGTATAATAAGACATGGAAAAAATTATACAGACATATTAGAAAGAAGGAGTTTCTGGGCACCTGGGTGGCTCGGTGGGTTAAGCGCCTGCCTTCGGCTCAGGTCATGATGCCAGGGTTCTGGGAATGAGCCTCTGTCAGGCTGCCTGCTGCCCTCTGCCCCCCGCCACTTGTGCTTTCTCTCTCAAATAAATAGATGAGATTCTTAAAAAAGAAAAAACAACGTGGTCTGTATCATTATTTTATGGATGCACATACCTAATTCATCTAAATATTTTTCACCTTATAATTTTAAAAAATGTCTTAACTATAGAGGGCAACATTTACAAAAACTTCAGAGAACATTTTGGCTGCTGTTTTTAAACATCTATGTGTTAACTTACACTCATGACATTGCCACACATAACGTCATAACTGCAATGTTCTTGTGGAATTGGACCTGACCCTAAAAATTGGATTTATAGTGAACTAACACTGACGTCAAGTCTGTTTGCAACAAACGTCAATGGAATTTTTCACAAAACAGCACTGGCCCGCACTAAACGAGTATCTTAATTATTTACAATTAAGTCCTTAATTATTTACAATTATCCACATCTATTTAAAAGTACTCACTAAAGCATTTTATTTATTTTTTAAAGCATTTTAAAATAAGGAAAATCAATATATGTTAAATATTTTTAAAGACTTAAAGAGAATATAAATTCCATCCTCCAAAGTAGTAGAAGGGCCTATAAATAAGACAGGACACTGGAATATTTTTTTTAATTATAAAATTAATCAAAGTTCTTAGTCGAAATTCACTTTCATAGCAATTTATTAGATATAGATTTTAGCTGTATAATTTATATATATTATACTATTGTATCTTTTCTCTTACTTATTAAGTAATTAAATCTGAAAATCTACGTAATATCAACATAGTAATAGTGACCATTTCGTTGTACTCTATTGTTTCAGGCATCGTGCCTAACCTAGTTATTTTGTTATCCACTCCAATCCTGAAAACAAGCCTGAAACCTTGGAATTATTAGCTTCAGTGTACACATAAGACACAGAAGTCCAGAAAGACTCTGTTATTTGACCAAGGTGATAGAATTTGAAAGCAAATGTGAGTAAAAATCATGATTTTTCACTTTTAACATTTATTAGATTATGAAAGCAATATCCTTATTCATCTAAATATAGGCATTTTAAAATAAGTAAAGGAAAATCAATACCCATTCTTAAAAGGGATGCAGATAAATATAAAGAAAAAAAATTATGTATTTTTTTACCACTATGAACAATGTGATGTATTTATCTCTAGCCATTTTATTTTGCCTTCCCTAAGAATACATATAATATGTTCTTAGACTTCAACTTCTCTATTCCCCAAGAACTCCTATATAAAAATGTAACCATAATATTTAATACCTACAGTTCATAGAGTTGTTGTGAGGATTAAATATAAATAATGCAAGTAAATAGTTTATTAAAGAAACTTGCACAAGATATTACTGTTAAAAATTAAAAAAAGTAATGGTAGCTTTGAAGATGAAGAGTCTACAAAACATGCTAATTTTTTGTGTGTGATTTCTTACCTCCTCTCAAACATACTTCTTTATTTCAAAAAACTAACTCTTAATCTCGTCACTTCCTACACCAAAATCCAGGTTCAATCCACCATTAAATCTTGATCGACATAGCTTTTTGTGCTCCCTCCTTTTCCCTCTGTGACCTTGCAGTCTGTTCAAAGGCTGTGACCAGGGTGATCCTTTATAATAATAAGCCAGTTCTGCTCAAAATCCTCCTTGGATTACTATGTTTCACAAGGAAAGTTAAAATCCTTGAGCTGGCCCACAGGGCTTCTCTCTAACCTCTTTGCTCACTCACTCCTTTTTAGCCACCTGTCCCTGATGGCTATTTTGTAAACACAGCAAGCTTGCTGGTGTCCCAGAGGTCTTGAACTCACACTTGCTTCAGCCTCATGTCCTCTGGATATCTCCATGACTTACTGTCCTACTCATTTTGGTGTCTCTGAAAATGCCCCCTCAAAAGACAGAACATATGACTGATCGCCCTTACTAATACACCTACCCTCCACCTTTGATTACAGACTCCTATGGCCCTTGGAATATTTTCCTTCATTGCACTTATCATCACCTGATATTTTATATATTTTTAAATATTTTATTTATTTATTTGAGAGAGAGAGCAGAGAAAGAGAGAGAGAGCACAAGTCGGGGCAGAGACAGAGGGAGAGAGAAAATTTGCTAAGCAGGTTTCCCACTGAGCAGGGAGCCCCAAGTGGGGCTCCATCCCAGAACCCTAGGATCATGCCCTGAGTGGAAGGCATACTGAGTCACCCAAGTGCCCCCAATATTTTATATTTTTATTTGGCCTAATAAATGAACTCATTATAATAAAGATTTTAATTCTTTCACTCATTGTACCCTTTACAATGCCGTTTGGATAAATATGTATTGAATAAATAAATCAGGGGAAGCTTCTTAAAGATACAGATTTCTGAAATTCTTTCTGAGGAATAACAGTTGAATTTGAACAGCCCAAAATGATACAAAACAAGTATTCCAAGAAACAGCCCAAAGAAATATACACAGTGGCTAAAAAGATAGTAGAGTCTGTGCAAAGCAAATAATTCAGTTTTATTGCTATATGTAGTGTGAACAGAGAAGAGTAGTCATAGTTGAGACTAGAAGCTGGATCTTATTGGGGTTTGGAGGGTCATGAATGTCAGAGAACAAGTTTGAATTTAATTTAATAACCAATGGGGAACCTCTGGAGGTTTTTGACCAGGGAAATCACATAACTGAAGCACTTTAGGAAAATTTATCTTGCAGGACTATAAGTATAGATTTAAAGAGGGAAGACTATAGGTAGAGAGTCCAGAATTTTACATAAGCTCTTGCAAGCTTATTCACCTTAATATTTAATAAGTCGGAAGAGACAGTTTTTAATTTGTTCTTCCATTTAAACTCAGCAAGTTAAAAATAAAGAGAATAGAGACACATGACATCTTTACATAGAAGATGGAAACAAAAATGGTAAAGAATTAACAAAAGTATCAAAGGAAAAATCCCAAGAAAATAAAATATATCTACTTGATATAAACAACTTTTTTAAATGACCAAGAAAACCTGAGTAGACAAATTTATGTCCAATGATTAAATAAATCATAGATCATATATACTAAGATATTCTACTGTAAAAGAAAATTATTTTTTCCACTTATGTCCTCTCAAAGGGATATGATGCAAATAGCAATGCTGTCAAAGAAATGAGAATCTTCTATTTTATTATCGTACAATTGAATTAGCAGCAAGTAAATGACAAACTATATTGTATGTACTATAGTGTATATTATTATACATTATACATATAGTATATAGTGTATATACTGTTCTAGTACACTAGCATACATACTATAGTGTACATTATTATACATATATCACTCTGCATTATAATGTACAACATGGAATTAGAATTTCTGGGTTCTGAGAAAATAATATAAACTCAAAAAAAGGGAAGAATGTAAAGATCTGCTCCCAAGTCATGTATTTCTCAAAAGCAGCCTTCAGAAATCCCTTAAAAGGGTCAATAATTCAAATTATAACTTTGAAACGATAAATGTTTATAGTATTTGCTAAATTTGCATAATCTAACAACCAATTCAGAATGATAATTATGTATCTGAAAGAAGTCATTGCTTTAAACTGATTCAACGCAGAGGAAATATTTTCTTTAATTTTACTTGAGATGTATGTATAGATCCTTCTTAGTTTTTCTCCAGTATTTCTTTATTGAGTAAAGGTCTTCAAATATTACTATATAGGAAATCTTTAGCTTGATATCAATGAACTTGGGAAAATTTTTGAGAAAACTATTGCCCATGTTTCGTGTCACCATTATGTCCTTACTCATAAAAGAGTGATTCGTTTCAATAATTCAACTAATTTCAAACATGATTCTAGGCATTTGGATAAAAAGAAAATTTTAAATATGTTAAATATATCATGCCCTTAAAGACATCAGTGTCTGTCTAGTGTATATGGAGAGGAAAATTTTTTAAATGACTTAAGTAGATTCTGTAAGTGCTGTGATTAAAAAAAAAAAAAAAAAAAAAGAGCCATGATACTGAATGGCCCTTTATATGACATTTGCATGGAAACACTGAAAACCACCAGAAGCCTCTCCAGAATATATGATACAAGGGAAGTATAGAAACAAAGACGTGTGACAACAACCTCCACATCAAGGCAGCAGAGAAGACTTCCCCAAAAGGACATTTTGGAAATTTTGTTGAACAAATAATCTAAGAATAATGAGAAAATAATACTTTGGGGAAAAGAAAAAGTAGAATCAAAGACAAAACCATGAAATAGCTAAGTATGTTTAGAAAACTGCAAATAGTTTAGTAATACTTGGACAAGATTTCATACCAGCTGCACTGACCACACAATTAGAAAATTCCATCCAGAGAAATAAAAAGGTATTTGTCTAATCTTAAGAGTGTACAGGAACCTTTGAATATGTGGTTATGTTGTAAACAATGAGTTGAAGTCAAACAATGGAATTATTTTACAAATAGGTAATAGAGAAGTCTTTCAAGGCTATAAAACAGGTTGGAAGAGAAACACACAAATAAGTGAACCCAAAGTTGATTGAACAGCAGATTTCAGGCTCCTGTTGTTGGATAATTTATCTGACGGTGTAATACAAGAAATAACTGTAGGGCAATATGTTTTTGATTAGCAGGAAATGCTCCTCAAACAAATTTTTAAGCCAGCACTTGAGCCAGAGCAGTCTATATTATCTGAAGTAAATGAAAAGCAGGAAAATTTTCATACCTGATAAGTAACTACAGAAATATTTTTTTCTTTTTTTGCGAATACAGAGACACATTGGATCATATATACACATATGCATGTATGCATATATAATCTGCAATTCTGTTTTTAAAAAAAAACAGCTGATGATGCCATCTAACCTAATATTTGAATTTTAATAGTTTACAGATTAAATGAGATTTTGCAGGGCATAGAACAGCAGCCCAGATAGAACAAGTTATCTCAGCATGCACTATCATTCATCCACAAAGAACATGGGCTGACAGGAGACCCAGCAGAAGGGGAGTCTGACAAATGGGATCCCACCATGCATATTCTCAAAGCACCCTGGACTTTCTGTGTCATAACAGTCTCCAAACATGCAAACCAATTCTATTTCTTTAATGCCAACACCTAACCAGACATATAACACCTAACTGGTGCTCAACAAATTGAATCCATGAATTCCAAAGTATCTTTCTCCCTGCCATTCTGTACATTCAACAAGAACAACAATCACATCAACAAGGGCAGCAATCATCTCTCTCTCTTATTTTGTTTACTGTTGGATCTTTAGATCTAACCATGATTTCTGGAACATGTAGAATGTTCTCAATAAATACTTACTGAATAAACAAGTCAGTAACTTAAAGTTACAGCACCCAAACACAGAAAAAGAGGACCAGTTTAGAACTGTTTCGTTTTATCTACTCTGATAAATGACTTCAGGGGCACGTTAGTGAGAAAGAAGTAAATATTCTTAAGGAGAAATGAGGGATAAAAGGAACTTAAAATTATAGTCAAGATTCAAGAACTCAGAATGGAGAGACTAGATAAGCTTCACTTTTGACAGAACAATCTCTGCACAGTGCTTAGACATTCTGTGCAACAAAATATCAAGTCAGCAGTGTTGAAATAAGTTATCAGTCAAATGTAACTAAAACCTAGGATGCTAAATACTGAGAAAATATTAATTTTCTTATCTAAACAGAATCAGCTCCTAATATACAACACGCACAATCATCAATTGCATAAATGGAAACTTTAAGTATATTTCATTGTTTCTCTTTTAAAAAGGGGGAAAATACATACAATTTCAACTGATACACAAAGGGGCTTTTAACCTAGTATTCTTTACTCCAGTCACTGAAATTACAAGACTGTTTATTGCAGCAAAAAGCATCACCATAACGCAATATTCACTAATGAACCATTCACTTATAGAATTAACCCCATTCAAATATTTCTTTCCACTTCACACCAGTATAGATAGATGGTCAGATAGATCAATAGGGAGAAACCTAGATCTTTGACCATGTTGTCAACTTATTTATTATTACTTTCCCATTACAAACATATCACATATCTATAGTAAAACTGCAATTTCATTTATAAAAATTAGGATTTCATGATTCTATGAATGATGTGGAATAACTGCTAGAATTAAATGCATAGACAAAGGAGGATCTCACAGAATAAACCTTGATAAATAAAAAAATATATATATCTATAAGAATGTTTTAAAAGAACAAAGATTAGGAAAGGCCTTGGGAAGATTAACTCTTTTAAAAAACCCTAGTTTGTTTTTGGTGTACTGTTTTTCTTTTCCTTTATTTTCTGCATCGCCATTCCCTACCGAGACACTCCTCCCCATCACTGCCTCTCCTCCCACCAAAAAAAAACAAAACAAAACAACCAAAAAACTTAATCTCCTGGGAGGGGGAAATAGGTAGTGATTGCTAATAAATGCAGAGTTTCTTTAGGGAGATTTTTTTTTAAAGTTCTGGAATTAGAGATGGCTGTACAACCTTGTCATTATATTAAAAAATCACTAAAATTGTACACTTCAAAAGGGTGGCATACAATATTTGAATCACATCTCAATAAAAAAGGGAAAATAAATTTTAAGAATTTAACTTCCTTAAAATTCTGCTGTGAAAGTTAAATGGAAAGTAAAAACTACCCTAAAGCTACTGATCACTACTATTTGAAAAGTGTACCTAGGAATAAGATTTGAGTGTTTTTCTTACTCTACGATTATGGATAGTTGCAGTTATTTTTTTATTAAATATGAGATAAAAATACCCTTCAAAAGTTTAGCTTCATAGTCCTGTACAAAATTTAAATAATATTTTTATCTCTGTTACTGTGGAATTCAGTAGTATTTTTTTTTCCCATTACCAATTTTCTAGACTGGTCTAAGCAGGACCTCTTATATACTTCTGTTTCATTTTGTTTTATTTAGTTTGTTAATAAATTGGAGTAAATTAGAAAACATTTTATCTGCAAGTTATATATTAAGATTCTAGGAAAAAAGTTAATTCCTTTTTTATTTAAAGATCAAATCTTTCATCTATATGGCAAATATTGTGCTGGGGCCCAATGCAAACACAAAACACTCAAAATTCCTATCTCCAGGAACTTAAGGCTGTGAACTTAAATAAAATCCAGAATGAAACATCCTTTATCGTGGAAGTGAGGTTTTCCTAATACTTTAGATTAAATTAGGTATTTAAGTTTTATATATACTTTCCCTTTTAAAAGTTGCAAAATAAAGCAGAGCAGAAACTCTAAAACCATCAAGCACTTTTTCATATCTTCTACTGTTAAGGAAATTCCCCTTAAGAGGCAGACATTTAGTTTGTTTTAAACAGTGCAAATAGTATTCTATATGAGCTTGGTTGCTAAATTTCTACAATTCATTTATAAAAAATAAATTTGTAAATATCATTGATATTTTTGTTGACTTATTTAATAGCATAATATCTAGCATACAGTATCCTTTCATTATTTAGAATATTCATTTTTAATTTTATTTGATCGATAACAATAATAGCTATTTAAACTTTATATTTAAGTTTTTATTATTATTGAATTATTACATGTACAAAGCAAAAAAGTTTAAAACTCTATAAAAGGATAAATTAAAAATCACTTGACATCCCTAACCAGCGGAAATCACCACCTACTTTTTTGCGTGTATGTATATTTCCAAGGAATAATTCATAAATACACATTTACGTGTATATATATACGTGTAAGTTTATATTTTATGCAAAGAGGATAATATTACAGCCACCACAACTTCTATTCTTATGCAATCATATATATTGGACAGCTTTCTTTATCAACAAATATAGATCTATGTTAGTTATTTAAAGAGAAGCACAATATTTCGTTAGGAAACCTGCCCATTACAAACCTGCCCGTTACTGATAAATACTTCGACTGTACAGAGTTTTATAAAATACGTTTTTGCTATTACAAATCACATTGCAATAACTTTCTTGTAATGAACATTTGACCTGCATAACTGACCCGTGAGATAAATTTCAAAGCCATACTTTGATTCTATCCTTTAACAATGCTGAAGTACTCTGTAATGAAAAGCACTCTGCATTAGTACTCTCCTCTGTGATTCATTAATGTAACTCCAAATATCCATCACTTAATCACGAAGACGATAATACAGCAACCTATATCTTAGGAAAATTTGAGTGCAAATACTAGCAAAAAGTATATCCTTAGAACTTGCTTCTTTAAAAATTAAACTAGCAACTGATTAAACTGTAATTAGAATCTTTTATCTGGAATTAGTCAATTTTTAGAACTAAGACAAAGAAAAAAAGGAAAAGAGAATCAGGAGGGACATTCTTCACTGATTCAAACAAAAGAACAAAAGAATGGAATGAAGAAAATTGTGTCTCTGTGTATGTGTGAACTGTGAGAGAACCAATATAAGAAGGTAACATGATTTCATTATTGGTGCTTTGTTTTTGCTTTGTTGTTGTACCTCTAGTTAGACTCTATACTCCAATTAAGCTTGCCAGCAGTGATGCAGGATAACAGTATTTCACAATTGAGCCACTGCTTAATCAAAATGTCACTTTAGTCTGTCGCTGGTTATACTTCAAAAAGCTCAGGGTTACCTCAATTAAAAGCGAGTCTCACAGCACTTTGCAGATTGCATGCAGAATCATACAATGAGAGCTCCACTCAGATTGAAAAAGACAGGGAAGAGAGTGCTATTTTTATATCTCTTGCTATATTCTATTTTTGCTGATAACCTTCCAGCTCAATGTTTTTCCCTCTGCAGAATCATCTGAAGAGGTTGCAAATGATATATTACATTACATCCTCCTTGCTCACAATTATGAACAATCTATTGTTGATTTTAATTAAAATAATACCAATGATACTTCCACAAAAAGATTAACTGTAGGAAAACTAACCAGTCATTCAAATTTCAGTGCACACTGACTGATTAAAGTGTAATGTCTTGGGCTATACTTAAAAGATTTACAAAATTTTTTTTGAGGTCTCCTCAAAATATGCCACTTCAGCATGTGGATTATTTTGAGCTGACATAGACTTTGAGGGCTCAAGAGAAAATTTTGTCCCTTGCTTAACTGCACAGAAGAATCTAAACTGTCTTTGCCAGAATACAGGTTATTGCCAAGGATCATTTTTATCTGAATGACCTACCTATATGGCAGGGAAAACATCTAATAACCAAATACCTGCTCTTCTTATATAGTGCTAATGTGAATCGCATTCTTTTCCTCTGGGTTCCAGACCCCTATTTCTTCTCCTTAATTCAGAATGACATATATACCTCATTTTACTCGGCTGTCTTTGGAATTTCCATATCTGTGTGCATTCCTGGTACATGCAACATTAAATCTGATTTTCTCCTGTTAATCTTGTCTTGTGCCAATTTGATTCTCAGTCCAGCTGGAAGAACCTAGAAGAGGACAGGAAATTCTTGTTCCCCAACAAAATGATTTCAAACTTGAATAGATAAAGCTAGAGGTATTTGATACTAAAATATCTCATATGTAGTGGCCAAGAGCCATTTCCTTTTTGGTAATTCAGGAACTTATTGCTGCATATGTAATTGATTAAACTAGTTACATTCCCCTAGAGGAAACAGGAACATTGGCTAACCACACTACATTATTTTCTTCACAGGCTGCCACCAACTTCTTCTCAACGAAGAATGTAGAGTTGTGATTTCACTATAATTAGTTAGTAAATTTTAGGGTACGCTAGCCAAAACTGACTATGAAAAGGATGTTTCCATCTCCACTATATTGAAATAAACTAAAATGAAGGCAAATATCCAACTTTTAAAGAATGAATTTTATCTTAAGAAGTCTGCCCAGTGCAATGAAACTGTAATAGAAATGTGAGTAGATACTGGGGTACCTGGCTGGCTGAGTGTGTGAAGCACGTGATTCTTGATCTCAGGGTTGTGAGTTTGAGCCCCATGTTGGGCATAGTTTACTTAAAACTAAAATCTTAAAAAAAAAAAGGAAATATGAGTACATATTGCCCACCATTACCAATAAGGCTAGTCAGAGCTAAATTTTTTCTTCATGAATTTTGTAACAGAGACACTGAAAATTGATTATTAAAACCATTTAATAGAGGGTCCACATACCCATAACTGCATTATGTTGGAGTTCCCTGAAAAACACAGGTATGTTTGATTACTTCTCTGATATACCACTTAATAGGAACTCAAACACATGGACATTTTTTCAAAATCCCCACAGGTATTAATTTTAGCCATTTTATTTGTCAAATGGAAGTTTCTTTATTTAATGACCATAAGAACACTGAGGTCCTGAGGGTACAGCAATGAGCCTTTAAGGAGATGGAAGGCTGAGTTTTAACAACTGAGCTGACCCTGTGCCAAAGCAGTGGCTGTCAAACTGACCCAGGTCGCCCCATGCCAGGGGTTTACTACTTCCTTCTCTCAGCTGAACGCCTACCAAAGAATTAGTACAAAATGATGGCCTGTCCCAGTTAAAACTCTGTTCATTATTATTCCCTATAACATTTGAGTTAAATTATAGTGGAAAATTAGAAAGGAAGTTGATCAGAAAATACAGACTTATTCCTATCAAAAAAGAGTATGATTTTAAGAAACGAGTAAATCATAATGAAGAATGCTACACTTCAGAGGCTGAAAACCAGACCATGAAAACAAATGCAAAGCTACAATTAATCAGGATTTGTATGATTCCTGTTTTGCAGAGAGGAAAAAGAAAAAGAAGCTACCTGAGACTTTTTAAAAATTATATTTAAATTTAGTCATTGTCATTTTCTTTCTTACAATTTTACTATACATTATTTGACAACGAATAAAAGATTATTATTTTTCCACAACCATTTATCCAAGGATTTATTCTCAATCTTCTTTTAAAGTGTGATAATTGCTAACAGTACAATACATAGCATGCATATTAATAATGATTTAGTATTTGATAAAATAAACAAGCTGTGTGTGTATACAAATAGTCTCTGTTTTATTATAGTAAAATGAAATCTGCCTTATGTATATACTACAGATGTTATTTAACTTCTCCATGATTAATAGACAAATGCAATTTTCTTTGTAGCTAAATTCTATTAGATCCATTCATTTTATTAATTTTTTTCCTTTTTATTTTTTTACAAGATCTTATTTTTAAGTAATCTCTATACCCAACTTGGGGTTGGACTTTGTACTCTCCATTGGCTGAGCCAACTAGATGCCTTTAGAGCCATTAATTTTAAAGATTTTATAGTCAGACTATGGCTTGACTACTTTCAATTTGTTGCCCCAAAATAACAAAACTTGCTAAGAAATCTGAAAGCAGGGAAGGGGAGAACTTGCCATCCCAAAATATGCCTCTTTGGCATAAGAATTAATTTAGGTTGATTACTTTTAAGAAATAGCAGATACCAGAAAGGCTCTAAAATTCACATTGAAGTTACCTTTTCGTAACAGACATTCACATTTATAAGAGAAGTCTCCATTTGTAAGGGTGTCCTCTTTTCTGAACCGAGGAGAGGAGAATTAACTAAATCTCTAAAAATTCTTCAACAGCAGAAGAGGCACAATCTGTATAACAACCATTACTGTGTTTTGTCTGATAATCTCCCACAACTGGCTTCCTCTTCTCCCCAAACCCTTTTTTTTTTAATTGGTCATTAGCTGGAGATGGTATTTAAGGTGATACCTTGGGCCATTTAGAGGAGTTACTCAGTTTTCCTGGGTATCTTCTATGTATACAGGAGGTATACATGTTGTTAAATTTCTGTTTTTCTCCTGTAATCTGTATTTTTATTGGGGGCGGGGGCTGGTGGCTTTAGCCAAGAACCTAGAAGGGTAGACAGAAAATTATTTTTCTTCCCCTGCAAGTTTGATGACCACCAAACGGACATGGTGAAACAAAACACTCACTCTGGAGTCTGCAGAAATTGGGATCTTGGAAATTGATACATATCATGCTAAGAAAATAAATTCTTATGTACATTGCAACATGCAGCAGATGGAATATGTACTTGATTATTTTAGAGTTCATTAGTAGAAATTTCAGATGATTAGTACAACATACATTACCTATCTTATATTAAATCCTAAAATCACAGAAAGATATAGCAATTAGAAAATGTAAATAAAATAACTCATATTTGGTATTTTCCAGGGAGACTTTCAAATTCATTGGACAACATCTCTATAGAAAATATTTAAGGGAACTTGACATGCATTCCCTTGCATCCCTTCACAAATGTATCTCTCTTACTAAAAGTAAAAACACTGAATTTAACTGTATTCATTTTGTAGCTATGCATTCTTTACAAATAATCATACAGTTATTAAGCCATTATAATTATACTGCCCCATGGTCTATACCCTGCACCTTATTATACCTGTAACAGTATGTCAAATGCCTACAGAATAATTTGGTATATAAATGAGAACATCATGAAATAAAATGAAGGTGTATAAAGTCCCAGGATAAAGTAATTGTGCAATCTAGATTCAATTTACAGAAGAAATGAATAGTAAACATGAGTCACTGAAACATAATTAGAAGGTAAAATCTTGGAGAAATAACAAAATGTCATTCTGAACCAAACCAAGCCCAAAATACAACATCGAGAAACAAAGACAAATTCTCCTTTGGGCTTTAGGTGAATGGCATGATCTCTAGGATAAGAGGACAGCCCTTTCAGAGAAGCTTCTCTAATGCAGTGATAAGTGGGTACAGCAGTAAATAGGTAAATCAAAATTAATTTCATGTACATTTAGCCATGTTAGGAAACATCTTAGGAAAAGGAGTTTTGAGGAAATCTGAGGCATTTGAGGAACCAGCAAATACTTCCAAAAGTTTAAGAAAAGAATATATTCTTCAATGAATCCATAGATTCACTGACCCCCCCATACATAGGGGTCAGTATGCCTAGATCTAGTAGCTATTTAACAAATATTTGTTGGAAGTGTAAGAAAGGGAGTGGGGAAGGGTGCCTGAGTGGTACAGTCAGTTAAACATTTGACTCTTGATGTTGGCTGAGGTCATGATCTCAGGGTCCTTTCAGCAGGGAGTCAGCTTCTCTCCCTCTTCGTTTCTCCTTACCCCTCCCCCACTCGTGTGCCATACTCTTTTTCTCTCTCTCTCTCTTTCAAGTAAATAAACAAATCTTAAAAAGGAAAGGGAGGTGAGACAGTTGTCTTCCAAAATAGGCATGATGGCTGGTTATATCCCATTACCCAAAGGTGTGTCTCAGTTATCTATTCCTACCCCATAACTTAGTGGCTTAAAGTAACAACCATTTTATTTGTTCATGATTTGTAGGTCATAAATTTGGGCTAGTTCTTCTGCTGGTCTCATTTATGGTCACTCATGTGACTGTAATTACCTGGAAGCTCAATTGTATCTGGGTACTGTAAGGAGGCCTCATTACATGTCTTGCCACTGGTGTTAGCTGTCAGCTGGGCCACTTGTTTCCAGCAGGGAAACCCAAGCTTCTTATATGCTGTTAATGTTTTTTTTTTCTAGGAGGGCAACAGTGATGGCTGTATGATCTCGCTTGAAAGTCATATCGTATTACTTGTCCCACATCTATTGCTCAAAGCAAGTTGCAAGGCCAGTCCAGATTCAAGGGGAAGGCAAACAGACATCTACTCTTGATGGGAATATCTGTAATGAATTTGTGTCCATACTGAATTTACCAGAGGAAGTAAGAAAGTAAATCACAGGTGAGAACACACCACAGGTCCTAATCTAGAAATGGTCTGTTCTGCCAACAAATGTATCTATACTTAAGCATCAGATTTTGGCTGACTGTCAGGCCTCTCTGCCACTGAAATAACAGCATAGAAATCTGGATTCAGATGACAAAATGAGTTTGTTATCTGACTTTTTTTTTTCTAGCCCTGTCTCAAAGAAAGAGGTAACTGGGGGTAAAGACTGAAGTGCTCATTAATGACAGCAACAGAACAAATAGCATAGTAACAGGAAAAAGAGGTAAGTGGAATGCAGAGCACAATTAGACAAGTGCAAACATTTTAATGATAAATGATCATTAATGATCTCCAAGTTCCATCTGATTCTAATATTTACAGAATTCTCTGATTCTTCTGTACTAGGAAAAATGCTACAGGGAACATTTATTAATTACTTAAGACATACCAGCTAGTTTACCCTGGCTTGTAATACCGTTTTGTAGACAGAAATGGCAAACTAAGAAGAATAAATCACCTCAAATCACAGAGTCTATTTTGGCAAAAAAAATTTCAGGATATACTTATATCCCAGATCCGGGATCAAACATTTCTCCATACAAATAGCTTCCAAATCCCCTAATCGATAGTAACCATAAAGTCTTTTAAACACTTCCAGATAAAAAATACGATAATTCATTGAGTACTGTTAAGGAAAAGAAATTAAGAATAAGGTACATATTCAGAGGATGGTCTTCATCTTTGAAGGTCACATTTATGTAACAATCAACAGAAAACAGCTTTAAGAGGCAGATGAAAATGAAAATCACCTAGGTATAGCAGATGTAGCATCTTCTTTACAATCAGAAATATTTGTCATCTATCATCCATTAGTCATATAATCATGGACAAGTAAATTAACTGCCCTCAGCCTCAACTTGCTCCTCCAAAGAAAGGAATACAATCACACCTAAGTTGTAGGGTCATTGCATGGCTTAGAAGAGAGTAAAAACCAACAGTGCCTGGCAAAGAGAATATTCTCAGAAAATGTACTTATGATGGGTGATGATCATCATCTATTGTATTTATTATCCAAGATATATTAGCATTTTTCAGGACTTTCCACATAAAGTATGTGAAGGAAAACTCATGTGCTTTCCTTAGCAGTGGAGGTCTTAGAATATTATTCATCCTCAGGCTCTTAGTTCACAAAGATATCTAACAATCTTATCATTTTGTTAATAAGTTCCTATTAGTGAGTTAAAAAAGAAAAAAACATCCACTGAAAAAGTTTGTTTTATGAGAGCATGGAAAAAATAATCAATGAAAAATCATACATAGGAAAGAAAAGAAGTTGAGGAAAATTTCATACCAGTACAAACTGTCTTAAGTATGCCATGGATCGGTCTGTAAGGGCTTTCTGCAATCACTAACAACAAAGACCTGAAGTCTTTAAGAAAAAGGTTAGCTGTATTTAGAATTGGTGTGTCAATTTTAATAACTATTAGCATTCACATTAAAAATAAAACTTTTAAAATACACATATACTAAACATGGTGCCTAGTGGAATAAAACATTTGAAGGTTGAAGGTTTTGAAGAATGTTGATAGCCAAGACCTATCCTGTGAGGGTACCAGACAGAGAGAGTTTTACTGTCATTTCCTTTTGTTTTCAGATTATTTCCCCCTTATTAGAAATCAGGTGACCTCATAAGGAGGCTGGAGAAACAGCTGGAAACCTAATTTCGATTTTATTCAATAGTGGCGGAGGTAACCCAAACGGACATAGTAAATATTCTAGAAATCAGTATCATCTAAGTTTAAGAGTAAATTAAGAGGCAAAGATATATGAGTATCATCAGGAGTGACTTAAGACTAGGGCTGTCTAAGAGAATATTTGTTTCTTACTCTACATAGCAATTTCCACAGAGTGGCTTCAATCCATTTTGACTTTTGTGTCTCAAAGGAGAAATAGTTACTTAGCAGAATAGGGAAGCATGCATTAAATGATGAATAAATGGTTTTAAAAGAATCAAAGAATGAGCGTTGAGTCATTCCTTTCTAGATCAGAGAGCCCATGATGTAGCCAGATCCTTCCGTCACTTTAGGATAAGATAAAATCTAGTCTTCTTATCTTGCTCCATTTAATTGTTTCTCACATACATTATGAATATCACTGTAATACTTATAAGTTACTTTTTCTCTCAATGTTTAGTGGAAAAGAATTAATTTGACCATGATAAGCAAATCATATGATGTGAATGATTACAAGTTGAGGTATATGATATGATTATGAAAGTGATCTCAGATGTCTGCACTAGGGTCTAGACTCAGAATGGCAAATAATTCTAGTCTCATGACAATTTGGATCAATGAAGCTGTAGCATCTGAGAGGTATATGTTAAAGACTCCAATGCCTTGTTCAGGATCAAAAGGAGAGAAGGCGTTGATCAAATAGTAAATATGACATGAGTGCTGGATGGATGGTTACAGCATAGCATGGACCTGCTTCCTTTGTTCCAAAAGCAAGGAAATAATGCTTCTGCTCAATGCTACACTAATCAACCCTTGTGGTTTGCTGGAGCTGGTATCACACTTGCATGTAAAGTGACACAAACAAACTGGAGGTGGAGATAAAGACGAATGATGGATAACATTTATTGAGTACAAAAAGTAAAGGGCTTGAAATCATGACACATAGAAAACTGTCCCAAATCAGTTTAGGTATGGTTATGTTTAGTCATAAGCAGAGCAATCACGGTTTGGTGATCTCAAGTAATTCAGTTTAAATATTTGTGGTACTTGGAATTAGATTTGTTGTGTGCCCCTCCTCCCATATTAAAACTAATTAGAAGCCAAAGATGTCAGATGTTTGGCTCAACTTCAAAAATAAATTTGAGGGACCCCTGTGTGGCTCAGCGGTTGAACGTCTGCCTTTGGCTCAGGGTGTGATCTCGGATTTTTGGTATCTAGTCCCACATCAGGTTCCTTGCATGGAAACTGTTTCTCCTTCCTCTGCCTGTGTCTCTGTCTCTCTTTCTGTGTCTCTCATGAATAAATAAATAAAATCTCTAAATATATATATATATATATATATATATATATATATATTTATATATATATAAATTTGATAATATGCCTATACAAAATGGAATAATCCAGTTTAGGTGGAGTGATTTTTAGAGTCACTGAAGGTACTCAGGCTTAGTCAAGATGACCACTTGGCAGGGATGCTTTAGAGAAAATTTAAATTTGAATAGATATCAGAATAACTCAGACATTTTATAATACCAGACCCATCAGGAAGTAAAATGAATTTAAATATGAATGTCTTGGGAAAACCATGCACTCACTAGTGTACCAGAGATGCTTCAACCTATAATTTCGTAAACCCAGCCAGATTTCCTGGGTTTAAGATTCACATATGCTTGATTTCTGAAGACAGTGGACTGTGCGGTCCTTGGTTTGGCTGAGCTTTAGCATTCCCTGGGGTCCTGAGGGTCTACAATCCCAAGCATAGGCTTTGATATCATCCAATTACTATCCTTTTTTTTTCTCCTTTACGCTCAGGATAGCTAATGATGAAATGATCATGATGATGGCAATGATGATGGTAATGATAGCAGCTAAGTGTTTTTTATTATTAGCTTCATCTTATAGGTGAAGACATTAAAGCTCAGAGAGGTTTCAAGACTTGCTCAAGGTTACATAAGCATGAGACATAGGTTTGTGAAATCCCAAAGTTCATGCTTCTAACCACTGCACAGTATCAACCTCCACAAAGTATAGTAACAGTTTCCAAATTTCCTCTTCTTACTACAAAGCAAAAAAAAAAAAAAAAAAATCAAAATAGGATTTTAAAAATATCAATTACTTTCAAACTTACGTATTTGTTTACATCCTTCCTGTTACTAGGAAAATAAGTTCCTTGAGGTCAGGATCCAATGTCTAGTTATAGGTTGTTAAAGTGCTTGACATTTGAACAATCAATACATGGCAAATATGCTACATAATTCCTATAAATAACCCCTAAAATTTCAATGCAAAGGTAGACACATTTCTATTAAATGAGGCACTTTATATTTAAATATCTGTGAATAGTACTGATAGAATAGTATCTATCCGTCTAGAAAAAAGTACAAGTACTACTCTATAGTGTTCAATATCACCGTGTAAATCATATGCATTTTAATGTTGCTATACAAATACCTTAACACTAATAAATCCACATAAGTCATTTAATAACCTCATGTTTATACCATGGAAAACATAACAAAGAGGTAATCACTAAGAAAATACCAGCCTGTATTTCCAAAGAAGAAAAAGTTTTCATAACAGAGTTGATATATTCCCACTAATAGATTACTGTAATGCAAATATTCTATAACTTCGGAAGCACCACCACTAAGACTCAGGAAAAACCTACTTGAAGACAAAAAATGCAAAGTCAACACGGGGAATGAAATGCAGGAATGAAATGCAGGAAGCAACTGACATGAATCCTTCAGTTTTCTTTAGTATTTCCTCAAAAGAGCTGCACAGGGCATAGTAAAAAGAGTAATATAAGCGACACTGTTGTGGCTTCTATCTCTGATCAAATACACTAGTTCTAATTGACTATATATTGAACTAATTAGCATTTTCATTTAGTCTTTTTTTCTAAGAATTCAGAAACAGCTTCCAGATTTGGTGGGGGGGGGGGAGGGAGGGGAGGAGAATGTACAACTTTATATGTTTATCTTATTACTTCTTTTCCAGATCCTTTCTGCTATAAAATCTAAAGTATTCAATATCCAATGGTAATTCTGCAATTGTTCTTCATCATGCCAAATTCAAAATATTTCTGTGGAAGGTTTTTTAAAGCAATAAATTGCATATATGCCCCCACAAAGAAAAGAATAGCATGAGGTCTGTGGTTAGACAGATTTCTTTTATAAAAAGATATATATTATCTAGGAAGACTCAAATCGATCAGTTTGCATTTTCTTCCCAATGTGCCCAAGTTTTGTAACTTAATAAACATAGGCCATCAAAGCCAGTTTCTGAGAAATCTTACTGATATAGCTTGTAGTTTAATAACAAAGCCCATTCATGTGGTTTACTTGGTATCAGCAAAATGATAGTGCATTTATATAACCATGTCATCTCATTATAATTTTCTATCACTTGTTAACCATCTTCATAATTACTATTAAATTATGTCATAGTTCAGTAAAAAGCATTGTCAGAACACTATCAGAATACTATGATGGAAAAGCTTTAAGATGGTATTAACTATCTCTGAATTAATTCTTATATTTATATCTCTTGTTATATAAAACTGGAGTTTTCATAAAAACATACAATTTATGTTATATTGATAGGGCATAACAAAAATGGTTCACTTCTAACCAGAAAAGCTTCAATACTGATAAACATAATTCTTCTTAATTTCACCATGCATACACCATGTAATGGATAAATTATTACTGCCTCAGGTTTTAAATAGTCCTCACTGATTGAAGGATGCCACAGGAATAAAAATGTGGGCAGTTGAAATATAGTAAGTAGTCTCACTTTCAGAGTTTATTAATGAGGCAGAGCTATACACATATGTGTCAGTAGAATGATTTAGCAAAATTGCCTGTTAGTCATGTATATTATTTATTTAAAAGCCTAAACTCATATATTTTATTCTTCAATAAAATATAAAAGTTAGAACTTTGAAAGTAATGCCAATGTTACTTTTCTAAGTAAATGAAAAATAGCAATTACTGGGATAAGTGAAATAGATTACCCAGTCAAGCCACTAGAAAGTTTTAAGTAGTCTTCTTCCTCCAACCTCAAAATTGGCATCTATTTATTAGCAATCTTGTTAATTGTAATTTTTTCTTAAAATAACTAAATACAGAGTTTGATACAGAGTTTATTACATGGTAGTTTTATGTAGAGGCAGGGACATTGTTAGATATCTGCAAGCATCTCATCCCAACCACAGAACAACACAGCAATAGTATCAGCAGAAAGCAAGATCCTAATTTCACCAGCTAGAAAACTCAGCAAAACTACCAAGCTTAAAGTGCTTCAAGCAGCAAGAGGAAACAGAACACTGGTTTAAATGAACAAAAGGGAACCAATGGTCATTCAGGAAAAGATGAAGAGCAGACATAACATATGAGGGTCACTTAAACACCAATGATATAACCAGACACTCCTTTAACACCAAGAATGCATTTAATGATGTAGGAGCCAAAAATGATGAAGAGGGGGAAAAGGTGGGACAATTTTCCTTCATGTGACCACAGCTCTTGCCATTCCCCTCATGAGAAAAAAGGAAAAAAAAAAATCACCTCTGGCTGGTAGTAGTCAAAGATTTTTCTTAATGAACCCCTCTCAAATCCAGGAATATCATATTTCAAAACCAAAGTAGATAAGCATGTGTATTCTATATTGATACATACATCACATGTTTGAAGAGGAAAAGAGGTATGTGAAGCACAGGAGACTGGTGTTGCTCAAGGTCATTCTCTTCTTGAAAAGAGAAAAGACAAAAATGACTAAAAGAAATGGTCTGGGGGACAGGAGTCAAGTGGCAAGTTCTTCCTACCTGCCTATATGCTCAAGTCGGTTCCCATGGGTGTCCCTCCGGCCCTATTGTTCTGCCCCTCTTGATGGTAAGCATAAGGGAGCCTAAAAGAAAGGAACATTTTGCTGGGAAATTTCCTAACAACACCTGACAATCTTAACCCATGAGTGAGATGAGCCAGCTCCATCTAAGTACAAGGTCAGTGGACTCAGATCCTCAAGCTAACTGGTGTGTACCTCCCTGTTCCTCCAAACAAGGGAGAAGGGGAGGGAGGCAAAAATCTCCATTTTTCAGGAACTTCTATATACAAAACTCTGTGCAAGGAGGCCTATTTGGCTTTGACATTTCACCTAACTCCAATCTGCACAAATGAATGGCGTTTTAAAACATGAATCACACCATAATCTATGTTTAGTCTTTTAAGCACTCTAAAGTCAGCAAATGCATTTGTTTTGCCTTCCCTCAGTATGAGGCTACAAAGGCAAGACCTAACCTGCAGAATGGTGAAAAGGCCAGAGAGAAGTGAAATGAGGATGGAGATGGAGAAAACCCATTATTTTCCCAGGTACTTCTATTCTGCACCAGCATTTCTTCTTTCTTGGGTACCCTCGAAAGAAGTACGCCTTATTTGCTAACAAATATTATGAGTATGATATAGTTTCTGTTGTAATAATACTCTGGAGAATTTGGGGGGACAAAGAAGTGTCTTTGTGAGATTTGTTAGTACACACAAATCAGTTTTCTGACCAGGATTTTCTGAGTGATGAGGGAAATCCAAAAAAAAAAAAAAAAAAGAAAAGAAAATTAACTTGAAAAGAAAAGAAAAAAGAAAGGAACAGCTCTCATCTAATTCCTCCCAAATCCCTACTTAGTTTTAGTTTTTCTTCAGGCAGTACCCTTTTTTTTTTTTTTTTTTGAGTCTTCAGAGAATAGAGTGTGGACCTGCTTTTCTGTTAAAAGTCAAGTTATCCTTTCTTGTTTCTCCCTACCTTACAGAGCGAATCTATCTGAAGAGTGGCCCTCGTTGCCTTGACGTTTATTGGGCACGGTGGGGGGTGGGGGTGTCTTTTCAGTGGTATTCCAACTGGAGATAAAACAGGAGTAAAAATGACCTAATTAAATCCAGGAGAGCAAAAGAGGAGAAAAGAGAGAGGGGGAAAAATGGAAATCTAGGAAAAACACACTTAGTTTCAGGTTTTGAAACCTGAGAAACCATGCAATATTTGAGTATCAAGGCATTTTTGCAGCCAGCTTTCTTCTATGTTCTTGAATATTCATTTACAAGGGGGTGGAGGGCTGCAGGCGCAGGAAGTCAAGCAGGACCTCACTGCCCTCCCCGCGTCTCTCTCCACCTCCTTCCTCTCACATCCAGGCCGCCACCCCAGCGGTGATGCGCCTCCTGTCTGCCAGGGGGCCTGCTGAGCTCTTCCGCCCCTCCCCAAAAAGTGTCGACGAGGGCCTGGCAGCTGCAGTGGCGGAGCCCAGCCCCCAAGCCGGCTGCATATACGGCCTTGTAGCACCACCAGCCTGCGAGGGCTGCAGCAGCAGCCGAGCCCAGACTCCAGAGGAGTCAGGGACAGCGAGAGCAGCTAGCTAGTGGCCAGCTTGTAGTCTGCAAATGCCATCATATGGATATCTATAGAAACGCAGCAAGCGGAGAAAAAGAGGCAGCGCCCCGACACTTTCTAAGCTGCCTTAGCAAAGACAAGCCTTCGGCGCATCTCCACTCGCTGCCTCCAGAGCAGGGCGCCTCGCGCTGGGCCGGGCCAAACCCTCTGCTGGGTGCACCCAGCAGGCAGCTACGGAAGGCAGGACGCAAACGAGCACTCCTCGGCTGAATTATTCAGACCGCCTTCACTACGGAATAAAACAGTGATGAGACTACTTTGCAAGTGCTTTATCCTGTTAATCCGAATGCTCTCGAGAAAGGAGTGAAATTTCTGCAGAGGGGACGCAGATGTGGTGGAAAAAGGAAATGAGAGAAATAAGGTGCAAGGGTAAGGGGCTTTTGGAAGTTCGCTAAATTTGTTCTGACTCAGCCAGCCAGCCATGGGAACCTCCGTTTTAACGTATCAGATCCAATATGTTAATTAGGCAGTCGCAAATCCACCCTGTTCCTTGTAAATCAATGCACTGGCAAGAATTTTCAAAATACATATTATACAGAAACGAGCAAACCAAAACCAACCAAACCAACCAGGCGCACACAAGCTCCACCACCGAGACCTTATAGCTGGGGATGGTACCGGAGTGGTGGTTATGGTTTTAGCCTTGCTCCTCTCGATATAAAAATGACTTCTTTCACGGATCTATTTTGCTATATAGAAGCAAACGCTCGCAGTTAAATACCATGTCTCAGCACACACGCCGGTGACAATGAATTCCCTTTCATGCAAAGCAAGTTCCAAGAAAACTCCGTTTCAGATTAAAGTCTCCAGATGCGTAATTTACAACTACTAAAGGATCTAGCAAGCTCGTCCACAATGAGGAAAGGAAAACAACCTGGCACCAGAGGTAGAGAAGGGTCAGAAGGATCCTTGCCTGAAATGATGGGTGGAAACCAAACACCCTCTCGCACTCCACAGTCTGGGGAGGGTTGGATACCAAATGGTCCGTGGCAACCATAGCCTGAAGGAAACATGGAATGTTAATCTCTGGCATCTTCAGGCAGGTTCAGCATAGCATGCCCGGCTTTCCAATATCAGCACTTAGGGTGGAGCGTATCCATATTCCCTTAGCTTTCTTTCACCGCTAGATTAAGTGCTCAGGTATAGATTTATATACCACCTCCTAGAAATGTTATTACAACATCACAGAGCGCCCTTGGATACCCAGCCCTTCCTAATGATTTTCGAAACATTAATAAGTAAAGTAGCCTGCAATGCAGATAAAACACTAGAAACAAGATCAGAAGGAAACTGGGTGAGGCGGGTAGTCGTTTGCTTGTTACCTGGTGCCTCTAGAGGAAAAGACGGTCGTAGGAGGACTTTCTGCCCGCAGGTACAATCCCGGCAAGGTGGCTCCAGGTGGCTTTCACAGTCGTACGCGGGTCTCGCTTGTCACTTTGCTGCCCTTTGCCATAGCTCAGCACCCGCATCCTAGGGAGTCCGAAAGGCGGCTCCTGCCACTGCCGCCGCTGCCCGCAGGTCGCGCTGGGTGGGGGATCCGCGGCGATCGCCCCATGAAACCCGCGTTTCTGCGCCCGGAGAGCGGGCAGAGGCAGGGCGGCCGCGCACGCACACACAGACACACTCAAACACACACACACACTCGCACACAGGCGCGCGCGCACTCGCATTCACTCTTGCACACGCACATCCAGCACAGCACGGGGAGGGAGAAATAAGGAGGGGACTGGTCCTTCTCACGATCGGCTTTGATGCCCACCGGACCACAGGCAGAAAAGAGAGTGGTTTGGCATCGCCTTTTGATCACGTTTTCTTCAAGTTCTCCTCCAACCCAAATCCACGTAATTCAAGAGCTGGTGACATTTTAGTGGGGAGGAGAGAGCCGGGAAAGGGCTGAGGAAGAGTCGGGGATTTTGTTAAGCAGTTTGAAAAGCAATCCTTGTTACCTTGTTTGTACAGAAACCAGCTGGAAGGGCTGAACTTTTGCCTCCAGATGATGTGGATCGAAACATAAATATCCTTCTGGCCAAGAAGGGAAGGTCTAAGATGCACGGAAACAAGACGGCTACAAGACCCTCTGGTGACCTTGTGATGTACCTGGAAGCGAGTTAATACCGGAGCTTTCTAAGCCTCTGGGTAAACTGATCCACACATGGGTCCACAGCCAGGCAGCGGTTCCGAATCCAGCCGGCAAAATGGGTCTGGGCGTCCTCCCTGTTCTTCGAGAACCTGGGCATCGAGGGGGCACCGACGAGTTAACAACATTTGCTTCTGGGCAGTTGGATAAAAGACAGTCAAATGCATCAGAGAGGCGCGCGCGCGCGCGCATACACACACACACACACACACACACAGCTAGCTGGAGAGCGGCTTACACAAAAAAAAAAAAAAAAAAAAAAAAAAATCCAAGATGACTTCAAAAGGTAGCAAAGATCCAGAGTCTTTTTGGAAAACAGAAGGGTCAGCAAGAAGGTTATGAAAATCTCATGTCTTTCATTCTTCCTCTCTCTTGTGAATGTGTGTGTATATTTCCAGAAGGTTTCGTTGGTCGGCCCCACCCCCGTCCAGTTGCGCTTTTTTTCTCCCGATCTAAACCGACCGTGCAAAATGGATTATATGGGTGGGTTGTGCTCACAGCCCAGAGCTCCACACTCAGGAATCCTAAGGGAGCAGCCAGCTGCGAAGACATTCACATCCTCTAGGGAAAAGGAAAAAACACGCGCAAACACACGCGCGCACAGACACACACACACACACACACACGCGCGCGCGAGCGCTCAGTTCGGGCCGCTCTGCACACGCGGGCCGACTCCCTGCGCGCCGCTGCACACCGCGCCCCGCCCGCTGCCCGCTGCCCGCTGCCCGCGGCGAGTCCGCAGCTCAGGCGTGCGGCTGGCGGCCCAGGTGGCCCAGGTCCCAGGCTGCGACCCGTGCGGGCCCCGCGCCCAGGCTCCCCGCGGCAGCGGGTTCGGGCGACGGCAGCCGCCCCGCGGGGAAGGACTGCGTCCGGCGCTGCAGCATGGAGGCGGCCGCGGCGGCGGTGGCGGCGGGCGCGCGGCCGTGGGCCCGGCCCTCGCCGCAATGACGGGAGCTACCGCGCCTCCCAGACTCCGGAGTCAGGCGAGACCCCCGCCGGGGCCGCCGCGCCTCCCTCTGCCGCCCCCACCCCCCCCGCCCGCGAGCCGCGAGCCGCGAGCCGCGAGCCGCGCGCCGGGGGCCGATTTACCCCGGGCCAGAGGAGAGGGTCCGCGAGGCGCCGCCGAATCCCCAGGCAGGGGAGGCGCGGGGAGGCGCGGGGAGGCGCGGGGGCGTTGCGGGAGGGGGAGGGGGAGGGGGAGGGGGAAGGCGGCCAGGCTGAAGATGAAGGCGAACTTCTAGGGGCGTCCCCAGCCTCCCGTAAGAGAGAAACTTGCGGACCACCCACTGCCCCCACGGTGACGGGACAAAGGAGTATCACCGGGTCAAGCGGCGACGACCAACAGCGGTGGGGAAAGTCATGAGCTATAATGACCTCCAGGAGAATCTAAGACGGAGGGCAGCTGGCTTGAGGTCTCTGTCGCCTGCGGCCGGCCTCATCCGGGGTCCCTTTAGTAGTAGGTAGTGGTTCTCTTACTAATCAGCTTTGGAAAAGAAGCTTAAAAAGCATTATATCTGAGAATCACCTCCGCTCAGCCTTAGACATCACCAGGGCTGCCGCCCGTCACATTTTGGTCTGTCAAGGGCAGAAAGCAAGCCCAAGAGGTGACCTCTCCGGGCCTGACCACTGAGGTCGGCTGCAAAGAGCTCAGAGTGGCGGGGATAAAGCCAGGCTGGGCTCTGCGGAGAGGGGCCGAGGGATGGGCGTTTCTCCTGATTCTGCCACAACTCGGGGGACCTTCTCTCCGAGACCCCAACCCTCGCTCCCTCCAGTCTGCAAAAGGCTTCCTTTCGGGAATCCCCCGGTGCAATCACGCTGTTTCTTTCTGCTGGAACCAGGAAACCCTTTCACGTCTCCAGCGTTTGATTTTCGGCCTTGGGGCGGGGACGGGGGTGGGACGTGGAGTGGGGGGCCTTCCCCCTCTTAGCTGGGATCTCGGGCCGGCCCCGACACCAGTCAGAACCCGCAGAGAAGGGAAGAATAATCGCAGGTTGCGGAGGGAAGCTGGCGAGTAAGGGCGTCTTCCTGGCCTAGTCGGCAAGGCCACGTGCTACTGGCCCCTCGGATGGGCGCTCTCCGATGTGCTGCCGGCATTGCTCTTGCCAGGCTTGAGCGTTGCCCTGCGGAGGCACAAACGCACTCACACTGGGGCACACCCACTGAGCTCACCCAGGCGCGTACACGTGCACCCACGCAGAAGCGGGACCACACAGCCGCCTCTTTGGGGAAGGAAGCCGAGGGGCGGAGGGGGCTTGCGGTGGAAACCGCTCTCATCTCCTCCTTCTGCTCAGTTCTCCCTTTACGCGCCCCCCCGCCCCCCCACCCCGGGCTGTCCAACTCCAATCCAGGGTGTTCGAGTCCGCGCGCCCCTGGCCGCTGCTCTGCTGCGAAGGCGCGCACGGCGGGGCTGCGGTTCCTGCGGCGCCTCCCGGGTGTCGCCGCCGCGGCGCGGGGTCCGGGGTCGGGGGTCCGGGGTCCGGAGCTGTGGCGGGGCGCGCAGTACCACCCCGGCCGCGCGGCGCCGCCCCGTCGGAGTTCCCGAGCCCGGGAGCAGCGCGGAGAGACCTCCCAGCACACACCGAAGGGGCGCCGCTGCCGTCCAGGCGAGTCTCCCCGAAAACCGTCCGGGCCTCCCTGTGGCTTTGTGTCCTCCGAAGTACAGGACTCGAGTTTCCGCAAAGTGTACGGCAAGAACCGGCGGCGAACCCAGGCCAGAGACCCCCTCCCGGAGGAGCGGGGCGAGAGCGCGGCCGTCTCCGTTCCACTTTGCACTTGGCCTCTTCTGGGACTTGGCGGAGGGCGGCGGCGCTGCACCGGGACGAGGTCGGAGCCGCCGAGGGCGAGCACTTCCAAATACTTTAGGACGCGGGGGTGACTCCTTCTTCCTTCAGGATGGTCTCGCTTGCTACCCTTTCCTGCTGAGCTGATAGGAGCCGCCCAAGTCCGAGAAGTAAAGGTTTGCAGTTCCTCGCGGGGACCAAAGTATAGGGAGATGTCGACTGAGAAATCCAAAGACCGTGCATCGCTGAACTAAATCACTTTTTTTCTTTTTCTTTCTTCTTTCTAGTGCCTGGACGGAGGTGAGGAGGGGGTATATTTAACCAGCTGTAAGGAGTCTAGCAATGAGAACAGGGCAAAGTTCAAATAGATGACTGGGTGCTTTTAAGAAAAGCTGTGTGAGTGTGTGTGTGTGTGTGTGTGTGTGTGTGTGCGCGCGCACGAGAAAGATGAGAGCAACGTTTCCTTAATGTGGAGGAGTAATAATGTGTAACTTCTCGTGTTCTCTTATGTTGCAAGCCCTACCAAGCTCATAAATACATCCTCTCTTCAGTTAGTCTAGCCTTACCGCACCGTGATGCATTATATTGGAAAGTGCTTTCCTCTACTTTCCCAGTTTTAACTGATTTCAAGAAAGCACTCACTGGAAAAGCCTTGAACTCTCCCTCTCCACATACCCTGTTCCTTCCTCCCCAGTGGAAGCTGATCACACAGTCTGCCAATAATAGAGAGGAAGAGCTTTGCTTTACCTGGTCATCAGTAGATGATGGCACGACTTTCAAGGAGAGGCTAGGATACTCTTTCCCAAAGGATCTCAAAGTTAACAAAGGGTACTTTTTATTTTTAGTTCCTTCAAAGGAAAAAAGGGGGCCTCTGAAAGGAAGAGAGCAATCTCTGGTTTGCCTGTACGCTGGTTGTTGGCGCTAACCAACTACGTAATTGGAAAAGTTTTTAAGAGTCCAAGCAGATTCTTTCTAGAACAGAGTCCATTTGTACATCAGTGTCTAAAAAGAAGTAAAGATGTATTTCAATAGATAATTTAAGTTTTACTTTTCTCAATATATCTGCCTGACTTTCTTAATTTATCCCCAAACCCAATGTTTATGCCAAATCACTTTAAAAACTATGTCAGGTTTCTCTCTCCCAGATTGTTTTTCTAATGATCATGGTTATAAATGTTGGACTGTTGTCCCAGAATAATCCAGAATTTGGAAAAGTTGCATTTTGCTAATTTCAGACAACAAATAGAAATGTGAATTTTGTCAGCGAAGTGATAATAACTAAAAGGTAACCTACGTTTCTGATGTATTATTGTTTGGCATTTGAGTTTCTTCCAAGGCAATGAGAAAGGCATGATTTATTCTTCCTCCATGAATTTTCTTACTTTTGCGGATTGACGTGTGTGATAAATTGTCTTTTCAATCCATTTTTTGTTGATGTACACTTTTAAAATGTTATTTTTTTAATGTTATTTAAGGTGAAATTATCTCCAGATTTTCTGGGTGATAAATCACTATTGTGAAGAGCTTTTGATTCGTTTATTAATATAAGGCTCTCTGTTAATTAAAGACTGGAAAATGATATGAAGAAACAACAGGAAAAGACAAGTTTCTGAACTGAAGTGATAACATTAAAAAAGTTAAGTAAAAACCAAACATAAAGATTAAAAAAAAAAACTGTCATAGTTGTGCCATGCATGGTTTTGAAATATAAAAAGAGATTTAATTATCTTAGAAATAGGTTTCTGATGTTGCTCCTGCCTATAAAGTTCTAAGGTACAAATTGTGGTGGTAAATAGACCTTACCTCCCAAAAAAAGGATTCAACTGAACTCTAACCAGACTTGAAGATCTAGCATATTTCTTTTATAAGTGAACAGAGTTCTCATTTATCCACTTTAGAGCTTCCAAAAAAATCAAATATATTTACTACTTATTCTTACTAGAGACAGAAGATATTTTCCCTTTATTTTTAAATAATTTTTTATTGTCTTTTGATATTTTTACTTGTGTAAAACATACATTTACTTTTTTTTTCCTGTTTTCTTTGTTGTCTCTTTAACCTCGATAGATGATGGTAATGGTGCATTATGTGATTAAGGTCTACCTCATGATAGCTGGAACTAGCAATAAGACCCCAATAAATTATTAGATGAGAGTGGCCATTTCTTTTACTAAGAGTCTTTATTGAAGCTTAATTATTAAAACACAAGTGTAATATTTTTAAGGATTGTGTCATAGGCAAGAACTTTTTGAGAAAATTCAAAGAGAAGTTATTTCAGAGATAAACATCGCAGGAGGGGTAAAGCAATTCTTAGGCATTATTGCAAGCAAGACGTAGATACTGTCTTTAATATCCATCCATCTATTTTTCTTCCTTATTTGGTTATGTCCTGGTATCAATTCCTTATTGTCTGGCACTTCCATATAGTTACCCAGAAACCCCAAAGCACAACATCCTACCTAGAAATATCTAATCCAGAGAAGAATGGTACAATACTGTGAATTATTTTCCTTTTCTTGTCAAATAATCTTGTCAATAAGTTAGCCATATTATTAGATGGATCTAATTAAATTCTTAAGAAAACAAATTTAATTTGCTAATTCAAAGCTAATTCAAACTAAAGTGTCAGTGACTAGTTGTTTACCCACTTTAGAAATATGAACATGATTTCTAAAAAGTAGAATTTCTGTAAAGTATGTTATTTATCCAGGAAGCTAAGACACTACAGTCATTCTTAAATTTGCATACAGGATTGAATGCTAAGTATGGTACTATATTCTCTATTTTATCTTTTACGTATTTTTGAAAATGCTGAGCGCCTAGTTTTTAACCTTGGAAAAACATTTAGAAAGTTTTATATTTATATATTCAGGAACATTTTGACTTGATTCTTTTTTTTTTTTTTTTTAAGTAAGCTCTAGGGTACCTGAGTGGCTCAGTCGTTGAGGGTCTGCCTTTGGCTCAGGTTGTGATCCCAGGGTCTTGGGACTGAGTCCCACATCAGGCTCGCTGTGGGAAGTCTGCTTCTCTCTCTGCCTATGCCTCTGCTCTCTCTGTCTCTCATGAATAAATAAATAAAATCTTGAAAAAAAAAAAAAAAAAAAAAACTAAAGTTCATTCTATGCCCAATGTGGAGCTTGAACTCATGATCACGGAGATCAAGAATTATATGTTCTACCCATTGAGTCAACCAGGTGCCCCTTACTTAACACTCTATTTTTAAAAGAAGCCAGTCTGTATATAATTATCTTAAAAACATATTGTCTTAAAAAGTTTCATTGTTGCTCTTACGACTTGACTTATGAGTATTAGTAGAAATGTCAAGTCATATTAGATGGAAGTGATAGTTGTTGAAAGTCTATGGACTTAACTTCTTCAAACTGTGTATATTACTTTTAGTTCTAAAATACCTGATAATAAACTGCATAAGAAAGCTCTTGCTTGCTTTTACGCTGTAGTTTTTTAGTCTGTTTTCTAATGTTTATTTTTCTCCAAAACGTGCCCCTGAATTTCAATCAGGTGGCCACAAGTCGGCAGTAATGTGACACATTCATCTGGTTGAAACCACAGGGTTTGGCTTTCTTTCAAGCTACCACAGATACAGAATTAAGAACTATTTTCTACTTACTTTCTGAAAGATGCATTTTCATTAAGATAAGTATGTTGGATAAGTTTTATCTACATGAAAAGAGATAAATTTTTTAAAACAATTATTTGTTAACATAAATTCCTAAAGCTTGATTAGGTAATCTCCTCCTAATGTCTTCACCAGTTCGCTTCTTTAATAATGGTCTCTTTAGGAGAAACAGAGTTGCTTCTCATTGCTCTACTTATGTTTTACCGCCTAGTCATTCAGATCCCTTCATTGACTCCACATTCTTAGCTAGATTGGTGGTAAACTTCCCTTGGATTTATTTCTCAATAGTAGTGCCAGTGATTTCTGTAATGAAACAAATCCTTTTGTGATTGTTTGCCATCAAACTTTTTTTCCATATAATGGCCTCTCTGCTTGCAGTGTATTCCTTTCATTGTTTTAGAGAGTGTCCAGCACTAGACATTGGGGAGAGAAGAATCACAATTCTCTTGGTCTTCATTCCCACAGTAGTGCTTACCATCTAATGCAGATTTTAGACCAACGAGAGGTCATTATAACATGACCTTGCTTTATTTCACAACCACAATTTGCTATTAAGCCCAAATCTTCTTTTGGTTAGACCTCTGGAAGCCATCTCCATTGACTCTAATAATAGTCTATTGCTATTAGTTTCTAGTTTGTTTTTTCCACATTTACTCGAACTGTCTTGGGAGGTAGCCTATGAAATACCCGGACACAATCTTTTAATGAAGTACAAGGTACAACACAGCAAAATCAAAAAATTATTGGAATATAACACATCTGGATTAGACTCTTGGTTCTGAAATTTACTGCATTATTTGTGGAAACCATTTAACTCTAGCCTGAACCTCTACTGTGTGTAAGATAAAAATTATAATCCTCATGTTTGGGGTTGGTTAGGAGATTGTAATGATTTTGCTGGTGTAAATTACATAGTACAAGCAAGTACTCCATACATAGCACTTCTGTTCTCAATCAGTGTACTTTAAATTATGTAATGAATAACCAATTTTACTGAAATACTATAAATTATCTAGTTTCTCAAAATAACCTTTTTAATCAATACATATTTTCATAGAAGTGAGATAAAAAACCTCAGGAAGATGCCTAAAAATTCTACTAATATTTTTATTTACCTTCATATTAAATATTCTGCAATTTTTGTGACATATTGTTGAGCAAAATCTTGAATACTCAAGTTGCTCTCTTCAGACACTATTTATCCTCAAAATGTATTTTAAAAGTTTAGAACTAGTTCCTTAAATATCTTCCCCTTAGAGGTATTCTTGCTAGAGAATAAACAAAGAAGCTTTCTTCATATTTATGTAGCTTAACCGTGGTTCTCAGATTAGTCTTTACTTCGCCATTTCTCATGTTGTTATAAAAATTAAGAAATATGATAATATAAAAGTTAGGCAATATGAAAATAAAAGCAAACATTATTAAATACATATTTAAGTTATTTGGATTCTGATTTATTAACATCCTTAATATTTATAGAAAATATTATTTTTAAACACTTTGTTTTATTGTGTTATATTGGTATGTGATGGTATTTTCCCAGTTTCTCTGAAACTAATTTGTAAATAGACAATGTTAATTTAACTATTATCTACCTGTTGTATCTTTTGTTTCTGCTTGGATATGCCAAAAACATAAAATATTCTTATTTGGGGTTACACTGGCCTGTTTTAGCCCTTTGATAATATAAGATTAGAACCTTTTTAAACCAAAAAATACCTCATTGAACAATTAGTTTAACTTACTGATTGTGAGGTATATTAGCTATTTAAATTGTTTCATCAGCAACAGAATTTAGGAACTAAGAGTTACGTGGGAAATCATTGTAAAAACTTATATGAAATTGCAGTCTTTCTATATGGTTTTCAAACATGTGAAAACCATATAGAAAGCACTATAGTTGGCTTTCAGCACTATAGTTGGCTTTTACAATTCTACACATTTGAGGACTTACTACATTTTATGATAGAAATTGTTTAAGACTTCTGATTTCTGTAGTACTGATAATGTAACCAAAAGTATAAAAACATTGGCACTGAATTTATTCATTCATTCATTCACTCACTCACTCATTTTCATACAGGTTATGCTTCAAGGATAGGTCCTTCCTCTTCTTTTTTTATTTTTAAGATTTTATTTATTTATTTATTTATTTTTATTTTTGAGAGAAAGAAAAAGAGAGAGAGAGAGCATGGGGAGGAGGAGGAGGAGCAGAGGTAGAGGAATAAGCAGACTCCATGCTGAGGGAGGGCCCCATGCAGGGCAGATCCTACAACCCCCAAGATCATGACCTGAGCTAAAATCAGGACTGTAGCTTAACCTGCTGAGCCACCCAAGCAGCCCATAGTCCTTTGTTTTCTTGCTGCCATTTACTAAGAGATGTTATTGCTCTCTAGTTTCCATTTATACTAAAAGGGACACTACATCTTGAAAAAAAAAAAAAAAAGAATGGGAAGCAAGGACGTGGGCAAATTTTAAAGTTAACGTTTACTTAGAACTATACAAATAATTTCTTATATATTGTCTAGGAATATTTTTCCCCTGACTTCAAACATTAATTCTTTATTATCAAAAGTATTTTCATACTGTTCCACTGAAATGTTTGTTTTATACACTTTGAAAAAGATGGAGATAAATGGATATTTATGTGTATGAAAGAACTGTATGACCTATTAAAGGTTTTATTTTTCAGTTTGGTGAAGAGTGGAAAGTTTCAAATGTAGTTTTAAACTTGAACTTTGTCTTAAATGTGAAAATGCTCAAAATACAAAAAATAAAATACAATTTTTAATTAATTTTGAAAGATGGACACTTGTTTGATGCAGTGAACTAGAATAAGACTTTTTTTTTTTTTCTAGTGACCTCATCTTGGAAATTTTGATTGGATTCACTAGTACTACATTTACTCATTCATTTAGAAAATTGCTAGTGAGGTATAAGATGGATTCCTTGACCTCTTGAACTCATTTCTGCCTATTGTGTTCTGTCCTTGCACTATGCAACTAGCTTTTCTGGCTTGCTTTTGTTATATAATCACTTCTGGTTTCTCTTTCATAAGAGAATACCCTTTTGTAGGGGAAATCCATGCCTGTTTTCCAACACCAAGTAACACAGGAATGATTTTACTTGGAATAAGAAGATAATTAGAATACGTCTTTGGATAGTTTTGAAAGAGCCTTCTGGAAAATTTTGCATAAAATGCCTCAACTAGTACTTACAGTGAAACTTAAAACGTTAAAGAAGAAAACCAGTGTGTATGTAGAGTAGCCATACTTAGACTACTTTCTATAAATGTTAAAACTTTTTTCTTTATAAAATATGCAAAGTAATTTTACCCTCATACAGCAAATGTCCAGTTCAAGAGGCAACTGTGCTTTGAAAGCTAATTTTACTTTCCTTGAAATTTTTTTTTCTGTTTTATGAAATATATAAACACACGGTTACTTTTTGGGATTGTGTTTTGCTTTGACTTTTCTGTATGAAATTTCTCCCACTGTGGTTCATTTGCTATTTGTTGCTTTCATACAATGTATCTGTGCTGTGGTGTTCAATAAGAAGCAAATGCTGAAACGGAAAAGCAAGAATAATGAGTAGCCCAAGAGGGTAAACCCTGGATTTGAACAAAGTTGTTGAATTTTATAAAAGAAAGTGAGCATGATCCACAATATACCCAAGTGTGTTTGTAGTTTCAGCTAAGATTCAGTCAGCAAATTTAGTGTTTCACATTCTCTGTAGATCACATTTACACAAGGTGATAACTATTTTTAAAATGTAATGAATGCAAAGACTTAATTTTTTCTTTCATATTTTCAATTTAATATTTATTCCTATATCTCATAAATGTTGCAGTAGAAGAATATGAATATGCATAAGATAATGTGCCAGGCTTTTTTCTTAACCATTTATTTTGTGATTTCAAACAGCTCAGTTTCTCCTTTGTTATTTTAACCTTAGATACAGTCATATATATAAAACTTACTTGGAAAAGACTTTTCAATAGAGGTATAACATTTATTTTTTTAATATATTTTGTTTTATTTTTTTCTAAGCTAGTAACTGGGACATGGATAAAACAGAATACCTGACTACAAAACTGCAGTCCATGAAAATAAGAAGATGATAGATAGATAGATAGATAGATAGATAGATAGATAGATAGATGATAGATTTAGCAGTCACCATGAAAAAGCAATTGACACTTGGTTCCATTTTCTGTTTCTAGTCATCTTTGTGTTTCAGGTGTAAACAGCATGAATGAAACATTCTTGGAGGACACCTGGGTGGCTCAGTGATTGAGCATCTGCCTTTGGCTCGGGTTGTGATCCTGGGGTCCTGGGATCCAGTCCTGCATCAGGGTCCTATAGGAAGCCTGCTTCTTCCTCTGCCTATGTCTCTGCCTCTCCCTCTGTGTCTTTCATGAATAAATAAATAAAATTAAAAAAAAAAAGAAACATTCTTGAAATACAATCTATTAGTGGTTACTCCAAATAAATAAATGCCTTTTCTAGCTAATCTGAAATTTTATTGCAATATATCTTTGATTTACTCAAAACTTTTAAAATATTTTATTTATTTATTTGAGAGAGAGTGTGTGTGCACAAGCAGCTGGGAGTTGCGGGGAGAGGTGCAGTGGCAAAAGAAGAGGGAGAAACAGACTTCCCCTGAGCAGGGAGCTTGACCCCAAGCTCATGACCTGAGCCAATGATTTACTCAGAATTAAAATCAGATAATTGACATTTATATTTCTATCCATAAATAGCCCCTATACTTTTATATGTATGTTACTATGATCAGAATGTTTTGTTATATTTGCACCTTGGGAGGTAGAAATTCATTAATATATCTTAATTTATATTTACACAAGTGGTAATATATACCTTTAAGTAAATATATATGCTGATCACTAGTGGTTACTTTTCAAATTATTCTGTTTATTAATAAAATGTTTTGATTTTTCAAGAACAAAAATTTATAATTAGAAGGGAATTTATAGATTATTTAAAATTTATTTATCCTATTTATGGTTGACACATAATGTTATATTAAATTCTCATGTACAACGTAGTGATTGAATGTCTCTATATATTATGCTATGCTCACAAGTATAGCTACAATCTGGAGACTGGCTATTTCAACCACTAATTTTGATTTTAAAAACTGATATGCAGAGACCCTAAGTTAACTTTTCTGTGCTTCATGGAGAGAAGGAAGGGCAGAATTAGAATCAACGAAATCACACTGCCTACTTTCTCCCACTCTCCAGTCCTATTAATAAGACTTCTCCTATTGCAAAGAAGGAATCACCTAGGCTACATTTGGATAAAAGAGTTTGGTTTTAAAAATACTTACAGAATCTGAGTAGAAAAAGGTAAACTGTGGTTCCAAAGAATATAGCAATATGTGGCATAATTGGAAGTGCCACAAAGAGAGCCATTAACGTAAGTAAATAAGGCCAGAGATTTATGAGTTTATTTTTTACAGGAAGGATTTATTTTTTATTAGTTTTTAAATATTGTATTTATTTATTTTGAGAGAGAGACAGAAAGAAAGAGAGAGAGCATGAGGTGGGGGCAGAGAGAGAAGCAGACTCCCCACTGAGCAGAGCCCAAGGAGGGGCTCAATCCCAGGACCCTGAGATCAGGACCTGAGCTGAAGGCACATGCTCAACCAACTGATCCACCCAGGTGCTCTGGATTTTTTAGTTTATTTTTATTTTTATTTTTTTGATTTTTTAGTTTAAAGCAATTCAACAAGGAGTCCTTTAGACTAACATAACTAAATGCCTTTGTAAAGCAAAACCTAAACCAGAGTCAATGCACTCCAATTGGAGAAAATGAAACTTAAGAACAACCAATCATAAATAGACAACAATGCTCTCCCAAATAAGGCAACTGCTTAAGCTATAGCCAATCAAATAATTAATTATTTGCTTTGTGTCCTTATCTTCTCTATAAAAACCTCTGCTCTAGTTCCTGTTGGTGGAGCTCTTCTAATCATCTTTGGTTTGGTACTGCCCAATTCAAATCTATGTGTGTTCAAATGAACTCTTAACCCTTTTTAATGTGCCTCAGTTTATCTTTTAATATGATGAGCTCCTTGACACTTACAAGAGATGCAATATGGGATGCCTGGGTGGCTCAGTGGTTGAGCATCTGCCTTTGGCTCAAGGCCTGATGCCAGGATCTGGGATCAAGTCCCACATCGGGCTCCTTATGGGGAGCCTGCTTCTCCCTCTATGTATCTGCCTCTCTCTCTGTCTCTCATGAATAAATAAATAAAATCTTAAAAAACAAAGAGTTGCAATATGAACTATAATAATTCTAATAATAATTCTAAAGTTGTCCTTTCTCTTGGAGAGAAAGTGAAATAGATTATGGATTAACACATACACCAGTGGTTAAGCATTAGGATCCAGAATATCTAGATCTACTTTAGATTATACTAATAACTTCCTGGGTTTGTTTATATTGTAATAAACAGATGCTATGTAAATAACGGAACATTGTTCTCTTTCAGTGAGCTTATATTCTGGAAGGAAGAAAAATAAATAAATTTAAAAAAATTTAAATAAAAGAAATAGAATAGATAATTGTGTATGTGTGTATATTCCAAAGAAGGGAGTGATTAACTCTATTGGGTAGGTCAGAGACAATTTACAAATGTAAACACTGTAAATAGGAATGATCTAGGCAGTAAGGTAGAGAAGGGTATTCCAGCAAGCAAGAATGACATGAGCCAAATGAAAAGACATACAGGACAGTAAACTCAAGTGGTTTGCATGCTCTGCTTAAAGAATGTGATTTCATTTGGTAGTCAGCAGGAAGCCATTAAATGTCTTTAGGCGGAACAATAATAAATATGGATTCCTATTTTAGAAAGTGTGGTCCAGCAGCAGAGTGGGATAGAAGAATTTAAAAAACAAAAACAAAATCATTCTCAAGGAGAATAACAGTAGTTAAGGTAAGAAATAAGAGGATATGGCTATGGACACAAGAAAGAGGATTGGATTCAGGAGTGGATAAGAAGTTGGTATCCATATGGACTAACTGCTAATTTGATCACTATAAAAGAGTAAATGAGGTTGAGCCCCCCCCCCCCCACGCAGCTCTCAAAATTGGAACTTCCTGGATCCATACAGGAATGTCTCTTATCTCAAAAAGAAAGAGATATATTTAAGAACGTAAGCATTGTGAGGAAACAGGGGATCCACTCTGTTTTACACTTACTAGGTTAACACAGTTTCTCATTTCTACATCCACGAAGGCAAAAAAAACAAAAGCAAAAATGAACTATTGAGACTTCATCAAGATAAGAAGCTTTTGCACAGCAAAAGATACAGTCAACAAAATTAAAAGACAACCTATAGAATGGGAGAAAATATTTGCAAATGACGTATCAGATAAAGGGCTAGTTTCCAAGATCTATAAAGAACTTCTTAAACTCAACACCAAAGAAACAAACAATCCAATCATGAAATGGACAAAAGACATGAAGAGAAATCTCACAGAGGAAGACATAGACATGGCCAACATGCACATGAGAAAATGCTCTGCATCACTTGCCATCAGGGAAATACAAATCAAAACCACAATGAGATACCACCTCACACCAGTGAGAATGGGGAAAATTAACAAGGCAGGAAGCCACAAATGTTGGAGAGGATGCGGAGAAAAGGGAACCCTCTTACACTGTTGGTGGGAATGTGAACTGGTGCAGCCACTCTGGAAAACTGTGGAGGTTCCTCAAAGAGTTAAAAATAGACCTGCCCTACAACCCAGCAATTGCACTGTTGGGGATTTACCCCAAAGATACAGATGCAATGAAATGCCGGGACACCTGCACCCTGATGTTTCTAGCAGCAATGGCCACAATAGCCAAACTGTGGAAGGAGCCTCAGGGTCCATCGAAAGATGAATGGATAAAGAAGATGTAATATACATATACAATGGAATATTACTCAGCCATTAGAAACGACAAATACCCACCATTTCCTTCAACGTGGATGGAACTGGAGGGTATTATGCTGAGTGAAGTAAGTCAATCGGAGAAGGACAAACATTATATGTTCTCACTCATTTGGGGAATATAAATAATAGTGAAAGGGAATATAAGGGAAGGGAGAAGAAATGTGTGGGAAATATCAGAAAGGGAGACAGAACATAAAGACTCCTAACTCTGGGAAACGAACTAGGGGTGGTGGAAGGGGAGGAGGGCAGGGGGTGGGGGTGAATGGGTGACTAAATTGAACACCAATAAAAAATAAATTTATTTACAAAAAAGGAAAAAAGAGATGGAAATAAGTTGAAGAAGAACATATCTTAATAGAGAGATGGAGAAAATGGTATCAAGAAAGCATAGACGACAATTTCAAGAAATGGGTTGGAGAACATTATCAAGTTTTGCAGAAAGATTAATAATATAAAGAGAGGGAGAAGATTTAATGCGTATCACTAGTAATGTTAGCAAGACCAGTTTCAGAGGAATAATATTAGAGGATAGCCCCTTCCTGCAGTGGGTAAGGAGAAAATGGCAGATGAGAGATCTAAGACGGGTATGGGATCATTCATTCAAATGAAAAGACTTAAGTGCAGATAGAGGGTATTGAAGTATCTATCAAGTCAGATCCCCATTAAGAAATGAAGAATAGGGCACATGGGTGGCTCAGTGGTTGAACATCTGCCTTTGGATCAGGGCGGGATTCGGGTTCCTGGGTTCGAATCCTGCATGATGCTCCTGCAGGGAGCCTACCTCTCCCTCTGCCTATGTCTCTGCCTCTCTCTGTCTTCATGAATAAATAAATAAAATCTTTTAACAAAAGAAACAAGGAATAAAATATGGAAAATAATTAATAAATTGCTGGAGCACAGCATCCAAGGAGTTAGCAGAAGATCCTAACTATATGGGATCAGCCCCAGGCAGAAGAGACTTCTTTCTAGAAGAATAACAGAAGCTGGTATATATTGTTTTGTCTAAGTTCCTCCATAATTATTTACTTCTGCTGTTGCAGCTTACTTTGTATTTTTAATTAAATTGAGGATATTTTCTTACTGATATTTTAATTAAATTGAGGATGATGACATACAGTATAAAATATGTAAAAGTCTGTCTTTTGAGGTACAAAGGTTATTGTGATAGATGTATTATGAAAAATTGTGCAAATTAGTAGCTGGCTAATATTTTTTAAAAAGTAAATAATCAAAGACAACATAAAACATGCAATGTAAAACTAATTAAAAAATGACAAAACAGTTTAAAGACACCTTGGTGTTTCTGTCACCAATTATCACAAATTTTACTAGAATTCATATTGGTAGAAGTTTTTCTTCTCACAGCACACGCAAAAACTTTGATTTTTCCAAGGATATTTTATAACTAAGAAAACAATGATATTATGAGAAAGTTATTTTATCACATGGGATATGATAAATTCAGAATGAATGAGTTATGGGATTTCAGAAAATATGCAACTTGTTTCTTTTTAGAAATTCTAAGCTATTTGTCTTTTTCATCATGGGGCCAACTAGTTGTGGATATGTTAGAGGAGATCATCAAGAGGACATGACCACTGATTGACCCACTAGCTGAACCTGGGCATTGGGAGGCTCCTAACCCGCTCCCCAGACCTTGAATATCCACTTTGCCCACTGTTCCCATGCTGTAAGCCATTTTCAAGTAAACAGCCTTGAGAGAGCAATGTGTGTTGAGACCATCTAGAGAGTGTGTGTGACCGAACCCAGTTAAGGCTTCTATACAAATAGAAGCAGTTAGGTGTGGAGATCTACTGTCTAGCAGCCACCCAAGACAATACTCATATGTAAGTTTTTTTGCTTATTAAACTTACCACCTACCAATCTGAAGTCATTTGCCTCTTTCTTTGCTTTTTCCTTGTCCTCTATGTATAGGGGCCAGTTTGTGAGCCAACAGGATGATAACCTCGAAAAGATCTTCTTTATTCTTCTAAAAGTAATGGTGCTGACGTCTATTAATTAGGCAACATCTCAATTCATGTTTCAGAGAGTTGAGTCATTTGTCAATGTGAGGGTGCTTAGCCTTATAAATACTGATAAATATACTGATAAAGTCAGTATCAAAAAGACTTGTACCTTTAGAGAAGTATTTATCATAGTGTGGTTGCTGTACCATTATCTTGTTGAAATGCAAATTCTCAGATATACTCCAGATCTATTGAAACAGAGACTCTGGGTTGGGGTCAAGGAATCTTTTAACAAGACCTCTAGGTGATTCTGTGCTTCTTATATTTTGAAAACCATTGTTTTTAAGGTTAATACTTATCTATAATAAATATTAGGCCAACTGATAGAAAACAAATTTTCCAATTTTACGTTAATTTCATTTACATATTAAACAATTTTTATTAATTCTGTTTAAATGATAAAACACATTTTATTTGAATACTGAAGTCTATTAATTACTATATATTTGAATGAAAAAGCACAAGAAAAGCACTTTAATAAACCTGCATTTTATTTAGATTTAATTTTATTGTCTTCAGAGGTTTTCTCTCCCCTCTCTTCTAGTTGAACTTGTGCTTTTAGTTTATTTATTTTTTATTTTTTATTTTTTTTGCTTTTAGTTTAAATTAATGAATTTTTAGGGGTGCCTGGGTAGCTCAGTTGGTTAAGTGTCTTGCCTTCAGCTCAGGTCATTATCCCAGGGCTTTGGGATCCAGCCCCATGTTGGGTTCCCAGCTCAGTGGGGAGTCTCGTTCTCCCTCTCCTTCTACCTATTCCATCCCTGTTTGTGTTCTCTCTCTCTCTCAAATAAATAAAAAAAAAAAATTTAAGGAAGTTTACAAAATTAATTTTTAATAAAAATGCTTAAAGTATATAGGCAGTTTTCTTTTTTTTTTTTATAGGCAGTTTTCATACTCTCTATATATTGAAAAATGTATATTTGAATCAAAAATAAACTTGTAACTTTATTTTTTTAACTTGTAGCTTTAAGGTAAGTACATTGATTTAAATTTTTTATTTTTTTTTAAGAATGAATTTCACAAGATTGCAGAGTCTATGGAATCAATTATGCATGCCAATATTTAATTTTATGGAAGATGACAAATTTTGGATTTTAAGATTAGAACTCATGTTTTAGATAATGGTCTTCATTGACCAAGCACAGTTCTGTAATAATGTGGATATTGTATAAAAACAAAAAATAAAGAAATTCTAGATCTCCACACATGTATCATAGAGCCAAAGAATTAGTAGGAGAAACCTCAGCAGTTTGGACAATGTTGCACAGAGTGCACAACCAAAGAGGAAATTTGATGCTGGAAGGTATTTTATAGGTGGAAAATTGCTACTGGCTGTAGTACACTGGTAAATGTTTAACAACCAACTTGGCAGGAGGGGATAGGATAGGGAAGGTTAATGATCCAACCTTGGGTGATACCAACCTACTATATGAGGTCAGTGAACCATTTTTGGGAAAAGATGCACAGAGTTGGCTGCGCCTAGCCAACAAGCTGGTCCCAGATCATAACTGGCTTCAGGGTTCTAAATGTCCTCACGTGATTTTGTTATTAAACATTCAATAATGTTGACCAATATATTCTCTGCCAAATGTTCTCAAATCTGGGTGGTGGTGTACATGGGGAGGAGGTGATTTTTTCCCAAATGGAATCGTGCCTTTGGTGTAAAATAAAAATTAATTTTTTAAAAAAATCTGTTTTACATTTAGTAGACTACTGAATAATTATAAAATGAAAAATATCTGTAATTCTCCTTTCTTCTATTCATCATTATGATTTTTTTTTTATGTGATGGGCATTTTCTTTTCCTGGCTCTCATACAATTTGCATTTGTTTCATAATGCTAAATATAGAAAAACTCTACAGTATATAGGGCTTGATGAAACATTAAAAATTGAGAATTTTAAGTCATATATAACATAATTTCAGAAATATTAATTTTAATATATTCACATGAAAGTTTTCAGTAACTTGAGAATTAAAAAAATCCTTTCACCTGAATTGTCTTAGGTAAGTAATTTTTAGGATTTTTAATTGAATTACTTACTTAATCATTATTAAGAAGATCTGAGGTAATTTTCTTAGTGTTTTCCTTAGCTATTTTGCAAGAGTGAAAATATTTAATATTTGCTTGAGTATTGAGTCAAACTAATTTGGAGAGATAATTATTAAATACGTTAATTAAGTGATCAAAATATAAAAAAAAATAAGACCATGAGTAGGAATATCAATTTTATTTATTTTTATTATTTATTTATTTATTTATTTATTTATTTATTTATTTATTTGAGAGACAGAAGGAGCATAAACTTGAGTGGGGAGAGGGGCAGAGAGAGAGGAGAGAGAAAATCGCAAGCAGACTCTGTGCTGAGCGCAGAGCCCAACAGGGATTCATCTCACCACCCTGAGCTCATGGCCTGAGCTGAAATCAAAGAGTTGATCATTTAACTAGCTGAACCACCCCAGGCACCCCAAGAATATCATGTTTAAAGTATACAGCAAATAAAATAAAATTTTATATTCCCAGAACATGTTAAAAGTCATAGGATATCCATGGTATGTATTTATCTTTATCAGATAATTTTTAAATATCCTAGTTACTGAGATTTTCTGTAGGGTTTTATATTTGGAGAAGATCGTGTAGAAATAATGGATACTTTGGGGACAAGTATATCAATGATAAGGTTTCTCTGCAAGAGGTAAGGAAAGAATATAGAATTAAAAAAATAAAATATGGACTCTGTTAATATTATTTCCCAAAAGAATTCTTTAGTCTGTAAGATGGGGAGCTATTGCATCACACAAAATACTAGCCACTTCTGTTATTCTGGGTATTTTTCTTTGATTAAAACCATTTGTAGGAATGCCTGCGTGGCTCAATGATTGAGCATCTGCATTTGGCTTAGGGCCTAATCCCAGATTCCGGGGATTGAGTCCTGCATCCAGCTCCTTGCATGAAGCCTGCTTCTCCTCCCTCTGCCTGTGTCTCTGCCTTTCCCTCTCTCTGTGTCTCTCATGAATAAATAAATAAAATATTTTTAAAAAATTGTAGTATATGATGACCTAAGCCTTTGGTTACATTTTAATGGGGTTATGGTCTAATGACACTGTCTTTAAAAGGATTTCAATTATCAGAACTATAAAATATTAGCTTACTAGTAATATATATATATATATATATAGTATCAATTCTTTCTTTTTAAAAAGATTTTATTTATTTATTTATTTATTTATTTATTTATTTATTTATTTTAAAGAGAGAATAAGATAGAGAGCACGAACAGGGTGGAGAAGGAGAAGCAGGCTCCTCACTGAGCTGGGAGCCTGACACATGGGGTGGGCTCCATCCTAGGATCCTGGGATCTTGACCTGAGTCAAAGGCAGGTAGGTGCTTAACCATCTGAGATATGCAGGTACCCCTCAATTCTTTCTATAAAACCAGTACTTGTTATTAATCCATTTTTAGACTAACATTTTTAGACTTTATATGGCACAGTTTGTCTATCTGAACAGCATGAAATTACCTTTCCTTAAAAATAAATACTCTGCTATTGTTTAGTTATGCTTTTTTTTAAAAAAAACCCTGATAGGTCTGGCAAGTCTCTTAATCCCTGTTGAGATTAAGAAGGAGAACAGAAATGGATTCATTCAAGTTAAGTCTAATGCAAGTCCAAAAAACAGAAGTAGAATGATTTAAAATTTTAATACTATAGTATAAATGTTGAGAGAAAGAAAAATATGAACACTACCTAAATTATAACTTCAAGTCTTGCTAAACTAGGTTGAGAGTGTGTTCATGAGCAGCCAATAACATATTACATTTATATAATAGAATTCTTGTCACAGAAGAATTTTGTGGTGCTCTAGGAACTTAACTTTAGCTCATGTTCATATGGGAAAAGCGAGACAGGGAAAAGCGAGACAAGGAAAAGCCCTTTGCAGTATGCAATTTCTTTTCTCCTGCCTTATTTTGGTATTAGTAGAAAACCTTGAAGTAAGAAAAGTGTACATTACCAGCCCTGTTCTATAGGTTAAAAAAACAAGGTTCAAAAGTGTTATTATTTTCTTGAAGACATGCAGTTAATGATCAGCAATCATAGTGCTCGATGAATGTCAATCTTTTCACCTTTATTCAAAAATATGGGGAAAAAATAAATACCTGTCTATGTACCTTAAGGTTTAGTATAAAGTGTATGAAAGTAACTTGTAGTTATGAAATGCTATAAAAATGTTAGTTCTTGGTTCACACAATAAGCCACAATAAGTGGCTGATCATCCTGTATATCTTTATATGTAAATTTATGTTTTTAATTTATGTGTAATTTAAGTGTTTTGTGACACTAAATGCACAGGCAAAAGAAAGTTCAGTGACAGTAACTTGAATGTAGGGTCACTCTCTTTGACATCCAGTATGAAATGTCTAATGATTATCTATTCGGAATGGTACGCGCTGAAAGATGAGGACATGTATTTATTCAGATTCACGAGTTTTTCATTAAAAATTACATGTATCCAACTCTGTTTGAAAAGGAATAAATGTTTGTTCCATTGTTAATCATGACTTTAAAACATCATTACCAATTGGTGGAAAGAAAGATACTGAAAATAATTTTAGAAATAAAAAATCTTAATACACAAAATATGTGTGGTGATTTTAGGAGTATAACTAAATAAGTAATTCAAGCTTATTTGTAGGACCTCTGCCTCTACAAGTCATTAATATAACTTTTCCATTAACCATATATCAAATCAGCCTTCTAATAATGCCTCTGGATGATTTGTCCTGTCAGTAAAATGTGAAACTTGTTTCGAGATTTTGATTGTTTTACTTGGTGTGTGTATAGGAGAGAAAGAAAAAATGATAAGTGATGACAATTTTAAAACCCAAGATATACAATATAGGATGATGGAGATGATCAGAAATTTAGGGACAAGATCTTAAGTTTTTCACCTGGGTCTGCCACATTTTAGCTGTGTGACTTTAGGCAAACTGTTTAATCTTTCTGAGTTTCTTCATCTATAAAATGTAGATGACAATAGCCACTGCACACAGTTTGTAGAAAGATGAAATGAAGTAATATTTGTGGAACACATAAAAGAGTGCCTAGCATAATATAAGTGCATAATGTAAAAGTATGTTAAAAAATTAATACTAAGGGTATCTGGGTGGCTCAGTGGTTGAGTGTCTGCCTTTGGCTCAGCAGAGGTCCTGGGATTGAGACCCACATCAGGCTCCCCATAGTGAGCCTGCTTCTCCCTTTGCCTATGTCTCTAACTCTCTCTCTCTGTGTTCTCATGAATAAATAAATAAAATATTTTTAAAAATAGTATTAATATGAGCTCAAATGTATGTGATTTTGCTTTTTGTTATTTTCATTCAAACTTAAAGAAAATTATAAGTTTATCCTAAATCCAAAAATTAATGCTTTAGTCAGAAAGGCCTCTGACTCGACCACAACTATTATATATGTGAGAGAACCATAATTTTCATTCTTTGATAAAAATATAAAAGTCAGTACTACTAGCCTATTTTTGAGGTCTTTAAAACATTACTTTTTGTTTGTTTAACATTCCCTTGCAATTTGTTGAATCAGCAAGAAAATACTTTTAAAAATTCAGATTTAGATATCTGGCATCCAGTTTTAGATAAACCAATTTCAAGAGTATGTTTGACAAATTTCTACTTCCTAACCTTCTTCAACTTACTATTTTATGGTGAACAGAGTTTTAATCATTGGAGGAAACTTGACATCCACTATATTTTATTATTCTAAGTAAATGTCTATATCTTTGCCGTTATTTATAATACCACATATGTGCCTATCTTTTGTCCACTAGAAAACATTATCTAATTTTTTAAAAAGATTTTATTTCTTTATTCATGAGAGACACACAGAGAGAGGCAGAGACGCAGGCAGAGGGAGAAGCAGATTCCCTGTGGGGAGTCTGATGCGGGACTCCATCCTAGGACCCCAGGATCATGCCTTTAGCAGAAGGCAGATACTCAACCACTCAGCCACCCTGGCATCCCACATTATCTATTTTTGATACTAAATGCAACTGATAACAATAGGTAACAATAGATAGACGTTAAAATCGCAGGCTCTATCACGAGGTTACTTAGAGTCAAATCCTGGGGCACATTATTTAACCAGTCTCTTTACCTCAGTATTTTCTACTAGGAAAATGCAGTAATAATAATATCTATCTAATGGATCATTATAAATATTAAAGGAATTGACACATGCCAAGGACCTAAAATAATGTCTGGTCATAGTACACATTCCTTAACACTAGCTATTATTTTTGTGGAAGAAAATAACACATAAGAAATTACTTGGATACAGCTTTTCAAAAGCAACTATTAGTGTTACAGTTAGTCACCAACTACTGTGGGTATGAACATATCCATGTTGTATTTTCATTTTAGTAAAATTAATTATGTAAATTCCTTAACAAGTTTTGTTTTGCTTTTTAACTCAGTGTTTTCATATGAAATGGGCTTTCCTCTCTTCCTATGGTATAAGTAAGGCAATAGATAACAAATGTACAAGGTTATATCATGGCTCTCTGGAGATAATACAGTTTTTTTCAGAGGCAGAATTAAATGAGGATATGTCATTTCTGGGATCAGATCATTAAGCAAAACTTCTTAAAAGTTGAAAAAATATCAAAAAAAATCAGTCATGCATTATTAATTCCTCAACATGCTAAGACTAAAGTCAGACTTCAGAGAGTAAGACAAGAAAAGAAAGGGAAGAAAACCATTTTCAAAAGGACTGGGGAAATTAAACAAGTTTTCCCAAAGCCATTAAATCTACCTTGAAAATAGATAAAGGGGGGAAAAATAACAACAACAAGAAAACAGAGATTTGAAGGGAAGAGCAATTAGCCCAAAGCCATGAGAAGAAAAAGCACTTTTTGTTTGTTTGTTTTCAAAGCAATCAAATCTGGTTCTGAAATAGCTTTTCCATTTTCTCCTTCTTAGTGAAAACAAACATCACACAAATTCCCCATGTGAAGAGAATGTTGAGAGAATAACTTCTCCAAGCAAATTTGCATGTGCCCACAGACCAAAAGCATTTGATTGGGCACTTAGTTTATTTTAAATTATATCAGCGTTTGCTATTGATTCACTCTATTAGTCTTTGTGGTTAAAGAATTTTTAAATTGTTTTCAGATTAATAAAAATCACATGGAAAAACTATACAGATTATCATATATATTGTTGATAGCTCTTTAAATCATGTGAGTCTTGCAGATATGACTCTGGGTTTGATTTTAACCTTCACTGCTTGATTAGGAAATCACTAGCAATTACTTAAAAATATTTCATATGTTTAACATAAATGAACACATCAGGAATCCATTTTAATATATTTTAATCACATGTAACACATAAAATGCCTGCTTACATGTGTGTATGTACAGATTCTACAATATACTGAAAACATATATTAAAATTCCCTGCCACACACTTCAAATCCAAACCTAAGACCAAAAAACATTTACAATATCATGTTAAATCAAAACATATTTATGTCTACAAATACACATGTAAAGTTTTTAAGATTAGAAAAGTAAACACCAACAGAAAGTGCTTATTTCAGAATCTTGTTAATTATGGTTGATTTTAATTTTTATTATTTTTTTTTAAGATTTTATTTATTTATTCATGAGAGACACAGAAAGAGAGGTAGAGACACAGGCAGAGGGAAAAGCAGGCTCCCTGCAGGGAGCCTGATGAGTGACTAGATCCCAGGACTCCGGGATCATGATCTGAGCCAAAGGCAGACGCTCAACCACTGAATCACCCAGATGCTCCCATTATGGTTGATTTTTAAATTCTGATTTTAATGATCTGATTGTTTGTTTAATTTTCATATTTCATATTTTAATTTTGTAGCTGTTTCTTTTCTATATATTTTCTTAGTTATTTTCTTAATGGTTGCCCTGGGATTACAATGTACATCTTAATTTAGGACAATTTAAATCAGATTAATATCAAGTTAATTTCAATGTTATATTAAAAAATTGCTTCAATATAGCTCCATCTCTCCTCCTTCTTTGTACAATGTTTTCCACACAAATTACATCTTGTGCATTGTAATCCCATCAAGTTTTTTAAATATCGCTTTATGTGGTTGTGTTTTAAATAAGAGAGTAGAATAAAAGAGTTACAAATGAAAGCTATATTTACATTGTCTCTTGTGTTTTTCTATATAATCACCTTTATCGGGGCACTTAATTTTTTGTATGTATTCAAGATAATATTTAGTTTCCTTTCCTCATAGTCTAAAGAATTCCCTTCCAGAGCATTTCTGCTAGCTATAAATTCTGTTTTTATCTTGGAATTCTTAATTTCTCCTTAATCTGTAAAATATAGTTTTTCAGAATGTAGAATTCTTGGGCTGTCAATCTCTTTTCTTTTAGCACTTGAATACATCATCACAGTGCCTCATAGCCTTCATAGTTTCTGGAAAATAAGTTGTCAGTATTATTGAGGATCCTTTGTATGTGATGAGTTACTTCTTTTTGTTTGTTTGTTTTGTTTGTTTTTTGCTACTTTCAAAGTTCTCTCTTTGTACTTGTCTTGAAAATAAACATGATATATTTATATGTAGATCTCTCTGATTCAGTCTGACTGGGAGTTTAGTAATCTTCTTAGATGTGCAGATTCATATTTTTCATTAAATTCTGGAAGTTTTCAACCAGTATTCCTTCGAATATTCCTTCTCTCTCTCTTCTTCTCTTCCAGAATCTTCCATTATATGCATGTTAATATGTTTTATGCCATCTTACAGGTCTCTGAGGCTCTGTTCATTTTTCCTCATTCTTGTTTGCCAGTTTCTTTTTTTTTTTTTTAATTTTATTTATTTATGATAGGCACACAGTGAGAGAGAGAGGCAGAGACACAGGCAGAGGGAGAAGCAGGCTTCATGCACCGGGAGCCTGACGTGGGATTCGATCCTGGGTCTCCAGGATCGCGCCCTGGGCCAAAGGCAGGCGCTAAACCGCTGCGCCACCCAGGGATCCCTGCCAGTTTCTTAAACTGGATAATCACAGTGGACCAACGGGTCAGATTTATTTATGCTGCCTGTTCACAGCTGCTGTTATTACTCTAGTAAATTTTTTATTTCAGTTATTGTACTTTCAACTCTAGGATTTCTACGTGATTTTTTTTAAGATTGTATTTATTTGAGAGAAAGAGTGAGAGAGAGCGAGCATGAGCAGGGGGAGAGAGAGGCAGAGGGAGAGGGGGGAACATTCCCCACTGAACAGGGAGCCTGACATGGGGCTTGATCCCAGGACTCTGAGATCATGACCTGAGCCAAAGGCAGACACTTAACCAACTTGATGACTTGAGCCACCCAGGTGCCCCATCTACTTGATTCTTTTTTCTAATTTCTATTTTTTTATTGATATCTTCTTTTGGTAAGACATCTTTCTCATACCTCCCTTCTGCTTTTCATGTAAGATTTCTTTTAGTTCCTTGATCATATTTAAAATACTGATTTAATGCTTTTGTTTAGTAAATACAAATTCTAGGATTTCTTAGAGGAATTATCTATCAACTACTTTTATCCCCGTACAAGATTCATACTCTCTTCTTTCTTTGCACGTGTTCTATATTTCATTGTTGGAAAAATGGACATTTTAAATAGTACATTTTAAATAGTAAATGTTCCAACTCTGGAAATCATGTTGTCTTCTCTTCCCTAAGGTTTGTTATTGCTGCTGGGTTTCTTTTTTTAATTTTTATTTATCTTTTTTTATTTAGTTACTTAGCTGGACATAGTCTGAAGAGTATGTGCTTTTTGTCATGTGTGCTACTTAAGTCTCTGCTTGCTTCAGTTAGTGGTCAGCTAATGATTGAAAAGAGATTTCCTTCAGTGCTTTGGACCAGTAAATCTCCCAGACATTGATGGGGAATGCTGTTTGTATTGGGGTATTCCTTAAATGCCCTGGCAAGAAGTTGGGAAGTCTACCTTAGTATTCGCTTTTTGCTTGTGCACACCCTCAAGATCAACTAGTGGTCAGTGAATAGGACGTTCTCAGGTCTTTTCTTAGTATCTTCACAACCCAGCACATGAATGTGACTTTCTAGATTTCCAGGAATATGCTGGCATTTTTAAAGTCCTGATTGACATGGAATTTCCCAGTTTTTCCATCTATAAGTATGGTTTATTTATTTGAGAGAAAGAGTAAGCTCAAGCAGGGGGAGAGACAGAGGGAGAGGGAGAGAGAGAATCCTCAAACAGACTCCAGTGGAGTCCAATGTGGGCTCAATCCCAGGACCCTGAGATCATGATCTGAGCCAAAATCAAGAGGCAGCCACTTAATCTGCCGAATCACTCAGGTGCCCCAACCTTTAATGTTTTTTTGATTAGCCTCTTATTAGCCCTAACGAAAATGCTACCTGGGCAGCTATGATGACAAATAATTACTACTAACTGTTTTGTGGTAAATGTCCTGAGGACAGAGTGGTTTTTCACAGAACATGCCCTGAATCAGATTGAATGAAGGCATCTCTTGAGAATGGAGCTTTTTAGCAGCTGCCAGACAGGTCAGATCAAATAGTGACAATTTTCTGGGACTTGGGGGAAGCTCCAATCCCATTTTGTCTTATCTTGTAGTTTCCAAGTGGCTGGTTTTTCACAGCATTTGTAGGTGCAATGCTGTTAGTTTTTAAGGCTACTGCAGAGCAGGGAAGGTGGGGAATGAGATAAAAGAATAAGACATATAAGCTTGCTGCTCTTAGATTCAGCCATTCTTCTTTAACAAACAAACACACTTTAGATGGTCACAAGTCTTCAGTTGATTTCCAAAATTCTGAAAAGGTTGGTATCAAAATTTGTTTCCATTTTGAAAGTTCTTTCAATTATTCTCATTGCTTTTATGGAGGAGTAGATTTTTGGAGGTTATAATTTAACCATCCGAGAATTGGCCCTCTCTGGAACTAAAATTGTAACCTAGATTTCCTGCTTCTTAACTATAGAGAACAATCTGATGGTTACCAGAGGTAAGGGCAGGAAGAAAGATGGGTGAAATAGATGACGGGGATTAAGGAATGCACTTGTGATAAGCACTGGGTGATGTATGGAAGTGTTGAATCACTATATTATACACCTGAAACTAATATAACACTGTATGTTAACTATACTGGAATTAAAACAAAATAAAATAGATTCCCTGAATTTAAATCCACGATTTGTCTGAAAATACCATTTTATTCTACTACATGGTGTTTGAGTAACTTCTTATCTCCAAACAATGTCATGACAACTGCCTGCTTACCTAAGCATATCTCTGAAAAATTGCCTTTTCTTGGAATCCACATTGAGTTGACTACACTATAGCAACCATTCCTAGTTCAAAGACATAAGAATGACAATTCATACTTGCACTTTGTTTTGTTTTTGTTTCTTCTTAAATCACAGTCCAAGGATGCCAAATTCTCCATATTCTGTTCTCTTCCTTATTCTAAAACTGTGGTCTCATAATGTCTTATTGTTTATGTCTTAGGTCTCCCTAAGTCTTGTTGTTAAAGTAGTAAAATATTGAAGGGTTAGTTACAGAATATTCAGTATAAGCTTGCCTAGGCTGGAAGGGCACTGCTATAGTCTCACTGAGGTGTGCCCTGGAGGACCATTCATGAAAGAAATCCTCCAAGAGGGCAGAACATCAGTGCATCTTGTCATCTTCTTTGCTTAAAAGCAAAGATGCCCTGAGGTTAGCACCTCCAATGCTTTATGACTGGATGATGTAGGACTTAGAAGAAAATTAATAAAAAGAAGGTTTGGGGAAGATATTTGTAGATGAACCACTCACAATGGATCTACTCCCAGAATTTGATAATATTTGTATACCCTATATATATTCACACCCAAGTTCCCCAAAATAAATAAAATAAAGTGCCTATTCAGTGCACAAAAATGACCATCCTGTAGACAGATACGCGTTCGTAGACTCAGTACTAAAATTTTCACTTCAACAAGGCTAACTTGGGGACGCCTGGGTGGCTTGGTGGTTGAGTGTCTGCCTTCAGCTCAGGGCAAGATCCCTGCATCCCAGGATCCAGTCCTGCATCAGGCTCACTGCAGGGAGCCGGCCTCTCCCTGTGCTTATGTCTCTCATGAATAAATGGATAAAATCTTTAAAAACAACAACAACAACAAAAACAAACAAACAAAAAAACAAAATCCAAGGCTAACTTGGCTACTGCTTACCTTTCTAGCAGGAGCAACCAAAACTGAGTCCCAATTGGAAAGTTACCTTGAAGAATACTGCAGTGCAGGCTATCTGAGGTAGTTTGATTAAAACGGATCTATATCCCTGATTTGGCCTTTTGTTCTTGCGTGTAAATAGATATACTCTGGATTTGAGTTTATATTATTTAATTCCTTTCCCTTCTCCTCCATATCCTCTTGATATTCACTTTTCATATATTTACTGATTATTAAAACTTCTACCAAGGGACGCCTGGGTGGCTCAGTGGTTGAGTGTCTGACTTTGGCTCATGGTGTGATCCCGGGGTCCTGGGATAGAGTCCCACATCAGACTCCCTGCAGGTAGCCTCCTTCTCCCTCTGCCTACGTCTCTGCTTTTCTCTCTGTGTGTCTCATGAATAAATAAAATCTTTAAAAATAAATAAAAATAAAACTTCTACCAAGATATTTGTAGAAAAATATATTGAGGATATTGGTTTCTTTTAATAACAGGTCAGGGTATAATTCAGCAGAAAATTTGAATTTTGAAGTTCGTATGTAACTGTTATTGGTTTCTCTCATGAATTTTGATATATAAGATTAGATATATTAATGTGTACTTAGGATATCCCATTGAAAACAATATTTCTAAATCTAATATATTTTGAGGGGCACCTGAGTGTCTGTCTTCAGCTCAGGTCAAGATCTCAAGGTCCTGGGATTGAGCCGCACATGGGGCTCCCTGCTCTGCAGGGGGTGCACTTCTCCCTCTGTCTCTGCCCCTACCCCCGCTTTTTTTCTCTCTATTTCTGTGCTCTCTCCGCCTCTGTCTCTCTGTTTCTCTTGCTCGCTCTCTTAAATAAAGAAATAAAATGTTTTTAAAAATCTAATATATTTTGAAATGTACATAATAACTTAATAATTTAGGTAGTAACTAATAACTTTTGATCATTAAAAACCATACAGTTGGAATATAAAATTGATATTTAGAAATCTGTTGCATTTCTATACACTAAAAATGAAAACTTTTTCTTAATTTAAAAAAAAAATCCCATTTATAATTGCACCAAAAAGAATAAAATACCTAAGAATAAACTTAGCTAAAGAGGTGAAAGACCTGTACTCCAAAAACTATAAAACACTGACAAAAGAAATTGAAGATTCAGAAACAAATGGAATGATACTCCATGCTCATGGATTGGGAGAACCAGTATTGTTAAAATGTCTACAGTACCCAAAGCAATCTGCAGATTTAATGCAACCCCTTTCAGAACACCAACAACATTTTTCACAGAACTAGAACAAATAATACTAAGATTTATATGAAACACAAAATACTCCAGGTAGTGAAAACAATCTTGTTTTGGGAAAGGAGGACAAAGCTGGAGGTATCACAATTCCAGATTTCCATATATGCTACAAAGCTTTTTACTACAAAGTAAGGCAAAACAGTATGGTACTGACACAAAAATAGACATGTAGATTAATGAAATAGAATATAGATCCAGGAAGTAAACTCACTCTTATATAATCAACTAATTTATGACAAAAGGGGCAAAATATACAATGGGTAAAAGACCAAGTAATGTTAAGAAAAACGGACAGCTACATACAAAAGAATGAATCTGTATCACTTTCTTATACCATACACAAAAATGAACTCACAATGGATTAAAGATGTAAATGTAAGACCTGAAACCATAAAACTACTAGAAGAAAACATAGGCAGTAATTTCTTTGACATTGACCATAGAACTATTTTTCTATATATGTCTCCTTAGGCAAGTGAAATATGCAAAAATAAAGTATTGGGACTCCATCAAAATAAAAAGCTTTTGCATAGTGAAGGAAACTATCTACAAGGCACAAAGGCAACCTACTGAGTGGGATAAAATATTTGCAATTGATATATCTGAGAAGGAAGTAAAATCCATAATACATAAGCAATTTATATGATTAAACACCCCAAAATCAATAATCTGATTAAAAATGGGCAGAGCACCCGAATAGACATTTTTCCAAAGACATACAAATGGCCAACACATGAAAATGTCATCAGCATCACCAAACATCAGGGAAACACAAATCAAAACTATAATGATATATCATCTCACACCTGTCATAATGGCTGGAATCAAAGACAAAAAATAAGAAGTGTTGGCAATGATGTAGAGAAAAAGGAATACTCCTACACTGTGGGTGAGAATGCAAATTAGTGTAGCCACTGTGGAAAACAGTATGGATATTCCTCAAAAAATTAAAAATAGAGGCAGCCCTGGTGGCTCAGCAATTTAGCACCACCTTCAGCCTAGACCTGATCCTGGAGACCCGGGATCGAGTCCCACATCGGGTTCCCTGCATGGAGCCTGCTTCTCCCTCTGCCTTTGTCTCTGTCTCTCTGTCTCTGTCTCTCTCTCTCTCTCAATCTTGAGTGAATAAAAAAAAAAAGTTAAAAATAGAATTACCAGAGAAAGACAAATACCATATGATTTCACTCATTTGTGGAATTTAAGAAACAAAGCAAATAAAAAAAGAAACACACACACAAAATTCTTAAATACAGAGAACAAACTGCTGGTTGATAGAGAAGGAATGGGGGAATGGATGAAATAGATAAAGTAGATTAAGAGTACACTTACTGTGATGAATACTGAGTAATATATAGAAATGTTTTTTTTCTTTTGTTTATTACTCAAAAAACCTTCATTTTTAAAAAATTTAGCTTTCTGACTCTGTATTTGTGCCTTCAACACTCACAATTTTCTGCTCCTAGATAAGGAAAACACACTTGATCCTGTTGCAGGAACACACTTAGCACACATAGAACCACCATAGATGTCACTGCCATGTTTTAGGCAACCTCATAAGAACTTTAGGTGTCATAAGCACCAACTCCTTGAAGTTGGCCTGAGCACATGCCACATGTGGATTTTGGTGCTTTCCCAACTTTCTCAGTATAAAAGTAAGCTATTCTATTACTAGGGGTTTGGGATAGCTTAGTTTTGTTAGAGGCTATATTTTAGGACAGGCTATGGTTGTACGTCAAACACTTGACCATCCTGAATGCCTACAGATTTGGATCCCAGGAAGAAGAAAAAGGAACCAAAGATTTCCAAATAAAACTTCTATAAAAGTGACAGAAGTTCATTAGGTTAGGTAAGGATTGTTTTCATACAGTCCAAAACATAATTAAATTATAGGTATGAAAAGTCTATTCACTTTAATATTTATATACATATCATGCATACATAAAGTCTATATAAAGGCATTAATTATACACATAGCTTTTCATACATAGCCAGTCTTCAGAATGTGCATAAAATGCAGCTATGAATCAGGTACGTTTGGGGACATAATGCATGAATCGATCCTCTCATAGTGCCTGACATTTTCACTTCCTTAGTCTCAGCCTGGAAGAGAAAGATTTTAACATATGAAAATTTATTTCAAAATTCTGTTTCAGATTGTACAATTATGAACCAATAGTGAACCCAGCATGTTATGAAGGGAAAGAGGCAGAATAAAATCTAGAGTAAATGCGCTAGTAGGGAGGGCAAACAAGAGTAGGATACTGAATTAGAAAACTCCAGTCTAGATAACAGAAGTGAGCACGTGGAATTGAAGAGAGCAACTGATAATTTGGGAGCGCTTCTCATGTAGTGAGTATTAGTAAGTCTACATGAATTATTCTCAGATCAAAATGGGAGAGCTGATACAAAGACTAGCATTCTGTAGGGACTTAGTAATTTAATAAAAAATTCATGTTTAAATTCACTTGTTATGCAGACACATTCAAATGACACATACACATTAAGAACTTATCATTTGGCACCTGCAAGGAGAGGTGTCGATCTCATGAATGGGAATAAACAAGTTCTATTGCTTTTTGGCAACTTTGTCTTATCAAGCAGTACTATTTCTTTCTTTTCTTCCTTAGTACATGTATGGCTCACTTAGCATTTTTATTACCTTGAAAGATTTCATGATAAATACCAGTACATTTCTGTGTTTGAAGAACATGTGCTCATATGTTCTGAGACTTTAATGTTCTTAGCTTATGCCAGTTAATGGCCATTTGGAAGGTATTTAAAAACTAACTCTTCTTTTCATGGATTCTGTGGTTTGATTTCATTTTTCCTTTTGGTTATTAAGAAAAAAATGGTTTAGATCCTAATAGCTAAAATAGGAAACACTTTGTGCTTCAGCAGCACATATACGATAAGAAGCACTTTATTGCACTTGTCTAAAACAATATAATTATAAATATATGCTGTTGACAGCAATCTAAATTTTTCTGGTCAGCAATTATAAATTTACAGATGTGTTTCTTATCTGGCACTGCTGCAAAATCTTCCAAACATTTAGATTTTCTGTATTTTAGAATACAGCCTGATAAGGATCATAGACTGAGGTAGTGAAAACTAGAAAAATTCATGTAGTAAACTAATATTTATTGAGCACAAGGTGTATGTTAAAGATGTGGCTTGATTCTGGAATTCAATTAGCTACTCTCAAAGGCATAGGAGAAATGTCCAATAGGGTAGGAAGGTGCTCGGATGCAAGATGGCAGTGAAATAGTCTTGGATTAAGATATTTCTTCAGTACTTCTCAAATAAATTTAACTTATTTAACATATATGCAACCAAAGCAATAACATATTTGTTTGGGTAAAGCAACAGAGGGAACACTATTATTATAATACAGATCTTTTTTTAAAGTTTATTTATTTGTTTTTTAAAGTAATCTCTGTACCTAATGTGGGGCTCCAACTCAGGACCCCAAGATCAATAGTTGCACGCTCTTCCAACTTAGCTACCCAGGCACCCCACCCAGCATTTCTGTGACTCATCATCACTTTATTTCCTTTGGAAAAAATACTTCCTGTCTTTATGTTATCAACTTAGTTTCTAAGCACTACCTTTATTTTTAACAAAGAAATATATCATTTTATTTTTTTATTTTTTTGAAATATATCATTTTATTTGCATAATCTTATCATTTGAAATCTGTACACTAATACTAAAATAACTAAGATAATATGATTTAACATATGTCTTTATATTAATGGCCATAGAAATTCTGATGTCTATTAGACGTTTCCTGAAAGTCATTTTTTTCTTAAGCATCTATTAACTTACTAGAAAGAATTCCATAAATAGAGCTACTTTTTTAAAACCAAGGGAAAAAGTAAAGTGATATATAAATTTAAGGTTAACCTTTGCCCTTAAATAAACCAAATAGTTTTACCAATATTTTTACATGTGCTTCATTACTTTAACACAACCAAGGATTATACTCTAACCTGTCAATAACTGTAATTTATTTTCAAATGCTAAAGACATCTATCTTTGATGGCAAAATCTCCATATATATTATAATTATTAGATAGAAGGAAATAATGGAAATGTTCACATTTAACTAGAATGTTACAGGGTGAATTCTATGTCAATAATTGTTGAAGGATTTATTTCCATTCTTGGTGAAAAGATGCCACTATTAGAAAATTATGAATACTGTGCCCAAGTACCTTGCAAATGTTACATATTGTTTCTAAAATCCAGTCTGGATTCTGTGTTGACACTGGCAAGCAGTTTTAATGAAAATCATCTCCCAAGCAGCTGCAACTTCCACTTCAGTTTTAGTCACAGCAGCTCTCCTGATTAGCCCCTGCAGGAGCTGCCACCAAGCAGAACCTAAATCTGCTCTCCAGAATCACAGACATGCGTAACACAAGGCCACTAGTTACCAAAATTCATAAGCACAATGTGATAACCTTTCTGTTTGGCTTAATCATTTAGTATGCTCAGAATAGCCATAGATGTTCACATAATATGCATTGTCTGAGAACTTCAAGCATAGGGCTAGTAATTTGTTATTATGTGATTTTTGCCACTAATGATATATGATGTACAAGAGCATGGAGAGTTAAAATAACAGCAGAAACCATAGCCACCTAAGGTTTTTATTCTAATCTTTTGTACTTAATCACATGCACTTGCACTCTTGGTTTCCTGTAGATTTTCTGTATAACTCAACAGGTGCAGGATCTGCATAGTTCTCTCCAATTCTTATGTAGAAATGGCACAGCATGGAAGTGAGGTTTTATTTAGAATAAATTCTACCACCAAAGAGTCTAATTGAACAGTCCTTGGACTGGCAGAATTTTTTATGAACGTGCAAGGTTTTTTATGATACAGTTGTAAATTTGTGCTCTGTTTGGTCTTCTGATTTAACTTTAACCTGTTACAAGGTCTTAGGGTCTAATTATTCTGCACTTAAGGAAAATTTTTCATTCATGGGGTGTGAACATGAATATGTATATTTGTGTGTACGCTTGTGTGCACTGAACTCACAAAATAGACTGAGTCCTCAGGGTATCTGATTAAATTGGGGCCCAGGCATAACAAAAAGTGTCAATCATGCAAGGGACTACATCGGTGGAACATTTTCTAGGAGACCAAAGAAAAATAATATATGGCTTGCACTGGATAGGGAAAATAAATGAAAAAGGTAAGCTCTGTGTATTGAACAGAAAATCAAAGTTGGAAGGCAAAGATGAACACACAAAGACCAGAGAAGGGCACATGGGTGACTTAGTCGGTTATGTGTCTGACTCTTGATTTTGGCTCAGTTCATGATCTCAGGGCTGTGAAATTAAGCCCTGCCTTGGGCTTCACACTGGGTGGAGAGCCTGCTTGAGATTCTCTCTGTCCCCCTCACCCCCATGCACACACACTTTTTCTCTCTCAAAAAAAAAAAAAAAAAAGGATTAAAAAAAAGCTGTAATAGGAATTTATATGGCATCTCTACATGCCAGTAATGGTTTTATAGATTGCCCCCATTCCCCGTGCTCAAAACACACATGTTTTGATAAAAGAGAAAGAAATGATTTGAGCTAGGCTACACAGCACAGGCAACTAATGTCAGAGAAAATCCTAGATCCTGAATCTTTCCAGGATTTGGAATGGGTAGAAGTAAAATAATAATAGAAGTTGATATAACTGAAGGGCATCACTGGGTCAGATACTGTTTTTAAGAGCAAACAGCAAAGAAAATAAAATTTAAAGCAATTTGTGGTCATGAAAAATGAGAAGCTGAATACCAACCAAGCAGGAGAATGGGTAAAAGCTATGCTTGGGCTAGATATGTGAGTGATGAAATTGACTGAGGGAAGACAGAAGAGGGAAAAAGTGTTAGAAGAATGAAAGAGGGGCCCTTGGGTGGCTCAGTGGTTGAGCGTCTGCCTTCAGCTCAGGTCATGATCCTGGGGTCCAGGGATGGAGTCCCACATTGGGCTCCCTGTATGGAGCCTGCTTCTCCCTCTATGTCTCTGCCTCTCTCTCATGACTAAATAAATAAATAAATAAATAAATAAATAAATAAATAAATAAATCTATCTTTAAAAAAAAGGGGGAAAGAGAGACAGAGTAGATGGATATGATTCGCAGCAAAACTGAGGCTGAAATCCACTTCATCAGTACATACTGCTATGTGGAGTAGCTCACAAAGTTTGAGCAGGAGTACACAGGGCCTATCTGGCCCTGGCTGGCCTATCTGGTTGAGCTTGTGACTCTTGATCTTGAGGGTCATAAGTTAAAGCCCCACATTGGGCATAGATATTATTTTAAAACAAGAAAGAAAGAAAGAAAATAGCAGGCACTCTTGCCTGGTCTGGGAGGCTAGCTTTAAGAAAAGGGTACTAAAGTAATATTTAAAAAAAAGAGAGACTCAGTTCAGCACATTGATCTAGATAGTGACCCCAGGCAGGGTTATGGTCACTGTATAAAATAACAATCTTGTACACAATAACAACATAGAGTTCAAAGTAGACATAATGTGGTTGGTAAGAAATGCAATTTGCATTGAAAGATAGAGGTATTTCAAGATCCAAACCATCTAAGCAAGTGAGTATTGCAGGAAAGTGGCCACCTGCCCTCTATCCTGATAAAGCAGTTCTTTTATCATTACTGATTAATATCACAGATGCTCCAAGTGAGGCTGAGCCATACGTGAGAAGTATAGAGACTGAAGCTCATGGGAAAGGGAGCTCTCACAAAGCAGGTAGAGATTCAAGCACGAGAATGGTTTTGCAAATCCGGGAGAATCCTTTAAAGAATGAGATAGATCAATAATGTGAAATAAGGTTTAAAATTATAGAAGATGAGGAAATAAAATATTTAGAGACTAAGAGTTTGTGATAACTTATGTATAGTTTCAGTAGTACCAAAGAGAAAAAAGACAAGAAGCATAAAATAAAATGGATGAAGAGGAAATTGATTCAGGAAGTATAAATTCCTCAATATGATCCTTGCTAAAGGGAGAAAAAACAATACTAGTGTGTTTTATAAGAAAATCTGAGCTGAGATAAAAAGGACTGTAGGAAAAGAGTCTAGAAGATAGTATAGTAAATCTTAAAGTCAGATAAGTTGAACTACATAGACTTGGAAAATCCTACTGGAATGAATAATGCAGCTTGGCAGACTTTTGGGAAGCAATGGGAAGAAGTCTGAACAAACAAGAGGAATGTAAAAATAAATAAATAAAAGTTTCCATAAGCAACTTATTGAGCATCTATTAGCACCAAGTTTTGTCCTAGATATTGAGATAACAAAGGCAAGTCAAAATCCTGTAACTCTGTAGAGCTATGGAAGAGCTAATAGAGAACAGTGTGGTACAGGCACAAAGCAAGGTGGGCATCCATCACGGGGCCATATAATCCAGTCTGCAAATGGAGAGGGAGGTCCTGGCAGATTTCTGGAGGTAACTACTTGGGATCTACACAGAGGACTTTTCGTAAGAAATTTAGGAATAAGAGCAATTAGTGTGTAATATCTATGTAAGTGAAAAATCTAAATTTCCTTAGAAGAACTTCCAATGTTCCAAGGTTACCAGGGGAATTATCTATATGAGGAGTGATGGACCTTATACCCTTACTTTTACTCTGAAAGATAAACCTTTCCCTTGGAGCTGTCTCACTGATTAGTTTTCTCTATCACATTGACTTTAGGACTTCTGGTATTCCCTTTATTTTTTTTTTATTTTTATTTATTTATGATAGTCACACAGAGAGAGAGAGAGAGGCGCAGAGACACAGGCAGAGGGAGAAGCAGGCTCCATGCACCGGGAGCCCGATGTGGGATTCGATCCCGGGTCTCCAGGATGGTGCCCTGGGCCAAAGGCAGGCGCCAAACCGCTGCGCCACCCAGGGATCCCCCTGGTATTCCCTTTAATAACCAACTATGAATTTAATGACCCTTTCACCACATGTCCATAGTACCCCAGAAGCCAAGCTAGAATTTCTACATAGGAATTTACTAAGAAATTAGTTATAATAAAAGGGAAAAAAAAAGGTAAGAGTAGCAGTCAACTAAGACAGTTGGTTTTAAAGAAATGAGTTTAAAATCATAGCAAGGAGGGAATTCTGGCATGATGGAGTAAAGGGATGTGGAATTCTGATCTTCAATAAAAC